>NC_135294.1:6349309-6679934 GCF_051311805.1 Agelaius phoeniceus
CAAAAGCCAGACGTCCAATCTCTTGCAGGTCTGGGATGATTTCCTTCTTTATTTTCATGATAAAGCAGGCATTTCGTGAGAACAACCTGGTGGCAATATACCCCTGGGATGGAAAGAATGGAGGGTAAATCATCAGAAATGATTTAAATAATGCTGACATTAGCTGGTGCTCTCTACTCTTTGGAGCACCCTGGAAGGAGCAGCAAGTGGCTGCAGAGGCTGCTGCTGTGGAATGAATGCAGCTCCTTTGTCTCCTTTGGGGAATGGAGCCAGCCTGTCCTGGTGCCTGTCCCTGAGACTGGGAGCATCATTTCTGACAGATTTCTGCTGTCCATCCCCACCTCCAGCCCCACTGAGGTCAGAGACCTTCTTCACTTCCAGGAACTGCCACCACAAGTTTCATTACAAGTCTTTTAAACTGCCCCATTGTACGGGTGAAGAAAGGAGGAGCAAAGGTGCTGGGAGTCCTCAAAGAAACAGTGTTCAGGGGCAAGATGTGGTGAGAATACTCTGAAATAATTTCTGACTTTAGAAACGTCCTCAGGGGTTCGTTTGGGGCGGATCCCTGGATTTACTCACATGTGTGTAGTCAAAGATGGTGTCAGAGGAGTAGACGCCGGAGCGGACGTGGACATCGACGATTTGCTCCTCGCTGTGGATGGTCATGGTGCCAGTGACATAGTTGCTGATGGGATCATGCAGCACAAAGGTCTTTGGTAAAAAGCACAAAATCAGTGTTCATCACCTGGCTTCCATCTTTAGCAGGCACAACAACCCCCAATGCTTTATGCTCATGTAAATACCAAATTCCTTAAGAACCCTGGGTTCGTGGGATTTGGTATTTACTGTGCCTGGAGCAGTCTGAGGAGGCTCTTGAGATGGAGGTCAGTTATAAAACAGGCCCTCCTGCAGGCTGGGGAAAACCTGCATGGGACATCCCAGTCATTCTGGGCAGCAGGGACTGGCAGGAGACTGCTCCAGTCTCCAAATGTTTGACTGAGCTAAGGGGACTCTGTCCCCCTGACTCTTTACTTTGCACCTGTACACAACCTCTGGCAAAAGCTCTTTTTTTTACACTTGACAATAAACAACTTGGTGGTTTTCGTTTTTTTCTGTGGTTTTCTTCCTGTTCTATTCCCCCTGCCCTGGATCCAACACACTTCAAATACCCATGTGCAGGACAAGGCTCATCACTCTACTCACGTTCAATGCAGAAGTCTGAGCCCAAAAGACTCCCAGGCAAATGAGGACTGCAGCCTGTAAAAGGAAGCAGAATTCTCACTCGTCAGAAACACCTGGCAGTGCCATAAAATCACCCAGTCCATGAGCTGAGGGAAGGAGCTGGAGCATCAGTTTGAAAAATCCCCCACTTAGCTGAAAACAACTGCAATTCCTCATTGTAAAGTTTTTGCTATCAGGCTCTCCTTTCCCTGTAGCTGAAAAAGCAGAATAACTTAACCATGGCATTTCTGCAGTTTTCAGAAGTCCCTCCTTGATGCCGTGTTACCTCTTGATTTGCCTCTTCAACTGCAATCATTAAATCATAACCAAACCTTCTGAACTGTACCAAATTCTGCGTTCTTTGCTCAATGAGGCTTCCCCTGACTTTGTTGACCCAAGAAATGCAAGTTCTCCTCTTTCCACCCAAAGAAACAACCCAAAGATCATATTATTGTGCCACTATATTGTACCACTTACTTGAGCATCTTCTTCTCTATCCTTTTGTTTTTTAAAGCGAGGAACTTACGTTATTATTAAAAGTCCAACAGAAATGGATATACTCACAAATCTCTTCATTTTTCTTTCAGATGAGAGCAAGAGGCGGCAGAAGGTAAGAACGCAAGGAAATCCCAGAGACCTTCAACTTTTATATCTTGCAGGAGGTGTGGGAAACACTTGACAGAACTTTCCTTCATGACTCGAACAAGTCCATATCTACATGTCGTAAGCCTCCTATCTGAATTTTGGGTTGGCACAGATAACCTGACCCAGATATATTTAAAGCACTCAGTAAGTCTCAGTAAATCAATCACTCTGCAAACGGCCATTATTCACTGGTTTAAACTTCAGTATTGCTGGTTCTGGTTTTTTAAATATTTAACAGGATATTGTCTGGAATTAAATGTCATTGGGAATAACACTGCTATTTATTTATTCACACAAACTGCATTTTGTCTTCTGAAACACAATCCCTCACAGCCTGATTGATAGTCTGCAGAGAAATGCTGGGAAGAAACACCTGTGCCATGGTGGCCTCCATGTCAGCCAACAAACAGAGCCATTCTTCAGCCATTTCTTTAATTGAAAATATTGGGTGGAGCCCTGAGCCACCTGACAGTGAGTGGCATCCCTGGCCATGGCAGGGGGCTGGAAGTGGGGGATCTCTGAGGCCCTTCCAAGCCAAACCTTTGTGGGACTCCGCGATTCCGTTCCATTCTGTGTGCAGGGACTCCTGGCGAGAGGTGCTGCTCATTTTTGGTCAGTTCCCCCCATGGGCAGAGCGCATGGACTGAAGTGAGGGGCAGAGTTGGGAACAGCGGCTGTGCCTCACAGGACAGCCTGGGCCACCTCCTGGGCTCAGCTCGCCAGGGAGTGACACCAAAACCCAGGGGCTCCGTGCTGTGCACAAGGTCACAGACAAAAGGAGCAGGATGGGGATTCCCATCCTGAATTCCCACTGATTTCTGCATTTTGTGAGAATGCCAACGGCCAGGATGTCGCCATGAGAACGTTCTCTGGCGTTCCCAGGAGACTCTGACCTTGCCTGGACTCCTCCTCATCCGCTATCCTGCACCAGCCAGTGCTGGCACCTGGATGAATCACGCTCTGCTTTCTGCTGGAAGGTCAATAATCAAGGCTGGTTCCCTCCCAGTAAAAGAACTCGAACTAACAGCAAACACATTTCTGTAATTTCTCTTATCAGAAAAAAAGGAGAAGGAGATTGTACAGAAATATCTGCCAGCAAACAGGCCTCAATGGAAAAAGAAAAAAAAGGAAATTGCACACATTTGCTTTATGCCACCTAAGTCCACATGAGAAAATGTTATCTCAAGTGTAACAATGCTGTGCTGCTAAGCAATATATCAGAAAACACATAAACAGATATAAAATTCTGCTAAACCCAGTTAGACTAGGCTGATGTTGCACTTCTCTTGAAAGCTGGCTCTGTCCCTTCTTCTCAAAAGAATCTTTATTTTTAAGATTACAGGTATGTCAGAAATACTCAGAATAGATTTCGACAGTCAAGTAAGTATTTCACAGCAGGATTCTAACAGGGTTCAGGCACCACAAGTTAAAAAAAAAAAAGGTTAATTTAACTTTTCCTCAGTGTTTATGCCTTCATGTACTCATTTTGTTTGAAGAACACTTGAGAAGCCGCAGCTCCTGTTTCCCTCAGCACCCAAGTGCTGAGGCACAGGTAAGGGCAGAGCAGCAGAGGAGAGCAGCAGTTGTTTACTGCAGGAAAACTACAACAATAGCCATGATCTGCACCTTGCATTGCACTGACTGAACTCTGCTGATCCCATCAGACAAGGACAAAAACTAAAGGTTAATTTCTAAAAAGCATTTGCCTAATTAACGTGATTGTGACACAGCCTGAGCTGGTTGTCTCAGGCAAAGCCTTTGATATAATTCCAATAGGCAAGCCTTGCTTTTTGGAGACTTTTTGCCCACAGTTCATCACACATCTCCCAGGAACACCCCTAAAATCAACAGGTATGTGTTTGAACCCAAGCACCACAGTCCTAGAGGCACCCTCCAATCTGAAGCTGAAGGAAGGAGCTGCCTAAGAAGGGTTTAAACCCCTCTAATTTCACCTTGGCCAGTCCCCAGGCAGAGTGAGGCTTAGCTTACAAAGCTGTGACTCAGGATCCCTCAGTGAACCTTGCCACCTCAAATGTACAGTCCCTTTCTCAAATCAGCCCTTGGTCCATAGTCAGGTGCTACTCTCCTGAAGAGGCTCTGTGAAGATTCAAGGCTCTGACAAGCAGAATCTTAACATTTTTAACCCAGCAAGATTAGCACCCCCTGGTTTGAATGGTGCTTTTGGCCAGAGGCACTTCAGGCTGAGCCCTTTGCCACACTGGCACAAAGCATCACTGCAACTTTACTGGGAATCTCTGCTCTGCTTCTGCTTATAATTTCTTTTTCCTTTAAAAGTGGCTGTTCAATACACTGAGCTTACCATGACCACTTTTCTCTCAGCTCCCTGTATGCCATGAATTCAATCAGGCAGGTATCAAAGCCTCCTCTTATCAGAGCACTTCCCCAGGAACCTCGTCATGCTTCTGTGAACACAGGGCACCTGCCAATAAGGCAAACCCATTTTCAGATTTAACTTTGGGATATTATGTATAAAAAGTAAGAGTACACATCAATTAGCAGCAGAGCTGGCCTGGCCTACCATCCAAATGGAGTTCCCTGTAAGTATACCTATCACTTTCTCATAAAACTCTTAAGGCTGGGCAGCTTTTAAATGGTTTTGAGCTTTTCTTGGCACTGAGTGAACTCTTAGTGATTTCTGACAAAGTGAAATGCCAAAGGGCATTTTCAAAGTGAAAATGCCAAAGGGGTGGGGACTGCAGGGGAGAAAGCTCCCATTTGGCAGGGATGGAGCTCCACATGCTCAAAGTGAAAGAGAGAAGTGCTCTGTTCCAGGGGCGACACACACTCGTGACACGTCCACAGGACAAGATTCTCTCCTTCACCACTCAGAGGCAAATCAACAGTCTCAGCAAGTCACATAAAGTTAGGGCTCAGCTGTTTGCTGAGAGTGTGACACGGGAGACTCCAAGTGCAGGATGGTGACACTGAGGTATTTACAGCAGTCTGAAACTGGTGCAGGAAAAATTCCCAAGCATTACTTTTAAATACTCTGAGTCCGACTTGGACCTTTTTCATTAAAATCCTCCTTTGGAGGGGATAAAATCTGGGACTGATTCAATATTCATAGGATTGTCTTCAAGAAAATAATTGTTCATAATAGTTATCCCAAAAGAATTTTTCACCATAACAATAGGAAATTTCTCCAAAAGGTATCAGCAGTGGTTTGGACAAACCCGAGCAACAGCAAGCTCGTGAGTTGTTGAAACTCTGTGGCTTTACAAAGGGGTTACAAATGTTTGAGGTCCCAGTTTTCTGAAGTGCCTGTGCCTCCCTTTAGACTGTAAGTCCTGTATTTGGAGGATGAGATCACTGTGAAGATGCTCAGGTGCCTTTTCTGCTGTGTTCCAGGCACAGAGCTGGAATGTGCACCCATGAATGTGCACCCATATTCCAGCTCTTCACAACAGGCGCACATGGGCATTTCTCAGATCTGCTCCATGTCTGACATCAAAAGCTCGAGGTGAAAAGCTCACTCTTGCAAAGAAAATATTTCAGAGTACATTTTTTCCGATAAGTTATTGAACTGGGGCTGGGCAAGTTTTCAGAACTCCCTTCTTGCCTGGGCAAGGTGCAGTTCTGGGGCTAAGAGCCATTTCTATGCATGTGTTCTGTGAACTCATCAACAAATAATTCTCCTGCATATTTCAATCCTCTTCAGCTGCACCCCACTGCAGAAAGTGCTGAGTCTGTACACACAGTAAACAGGAAGTCAAAATTATTTTAAGACAGCAAATAATTTGATGTCTTGATGATCTTCACATGTTTTGAATTCCAAATGTTCATTTCAGATTGTGATTGCTTCTCTCCTTGGAGTTTTCCTGGCTCCTGCTCTTGCCGACCTCGTAAGTACAGAACTAGACACAGCTACTCACCACTGCCACAAGAACCACTGGCTTTAGCTCTTACCCCTGAGAAATGTGTTTCTGGAAGTGAAGCTGCTTTTTAAAGTCTGATATTTAGAAGAAAATTGCGTTTTAATTTTTCTACGATAACTAAGAAATTATTTCCATGCTTGATGTATCAAGGAGGAAAAGACAGTTCCCATACATGGAATCAGGGAAGTCTGTCCTGAGCTGAGCATAAACACTGAAAATAATGGTGTGGAGAGAAACAAATATTAACATGACTGATCTGACCACAAAATACAGTAGAATACTTTAAGTAATCTGGTGCCAGCAAGATCCTGTGGGGGAAAGAACAGTAAGGAATTCTTTTGATTACTTGGAAAGTAAAGGCTTCCCATCTTCATTCTGAGCCAAGAAATCATCTCCCCTTTAATCTGATCTCCAAGAGCAGTGATTTCTCAAAACACAGCTACTGCAGCTAATGCTTTATGGAGAGAAACACTGCTGGCAATCCGGGAAGCTAAATCCTTACCTCTTTTAATCTTCTCCAAAATTCAGAACATGGACAACGACTTTAATGGGCAGCCCAGTGAAAACTCAATCTACTCTGGGATTAGGGTCAGCACCAACCCAAAGGATGGGTCTGAGGCCTGGAAAACCATCTGGGACTTCGAGGCTGTAAGTAGCTGCCACCATGGCACAAGAAAAATGGCAAAAGAGACAAACGTTTCCTAAAAACCACCAAAGCTTCAACAAAATTTCATTGTATTTTAGAGGAGATGCTTGAAAATGTGCTCCTTCAGCCTTGGGATTGTTTCTGCTGGTGACTGTGTGCTGCATTAGCTTTTCAGCAGGAGAACACATCATACACGTGGCATTACTGGAGGAGGCAATTTACCTTTTAGCAAAGTCTCTTGTCAGCCCCCATGACACATTTGCCTAAACAATATAATTGAAAGGACCAATATTTTTCTTTCCCTGTGACTATTTGCACTGTAGGAAGCCTTTCTTTTAACCACTGCCTCTCTCTAGCAACGCACTTCTCTTTCCCTGTATATTGTTTGCAACAAAAAGGGGTTTTTGTTTGACTTTAACAGGGCTACGTTGCAACCAAGGTGTTTTCAAAGAATACCTGCATCATTGCTACAACCAGCAAGAGGTTTTGGCTTGGCAAACCTTTTCCTACACCACCTCCAGGAGACAAGGTAGGGTGGTGGTTGAAAGCAGGGCAGAAGATGGTCAGTGAAAAGCACTTGTTCCTACACAGGAGCAGGAGAAAAGGCTCCAAGAACTGAAGAGAACTTTCTCAGCAGGGCTGAGCTGCTCTAAAAGTTCCTTCAAAAGCTGCATTGCCCAGGAACAATGTTAATTACTGTTCAGCCTGGTCTTGGACACTTCCAGGGATGAGGCAGCCACAGCTTCTCTGGGCAGCTTGTGCCAGGGCCTTCCCACCCTCACAGGGAGGAATTTCTTCCCATTATCCCATCTAAGCCTGCCCTCTGGCAGTGGGAAACAATTTCTCTTTGTCCTTTCACTCCAGACCCTTGTAAATAGTCTTGCCCAGTCCTTCCTGTTGGCTCCTTCAGGTACTGGAAGGCCATGATGAGGTCACCTGAAACTTCTCCAGGATGAGCAATCCCAATCATCTCACCCTTTGCTCACAGCAGAGCTGCTCCATCCCCCTGATTGTGCTGGTGCCTCCTCTGGGCTCTCCCCAGCTGCTCCAGGTCCTTCCTGGGCCCCAGCTCTGCAGATGGGTCTCACCTGAGCAGAGGGGCAGAATCCCCCTGGCGCTGCTGCCCATGCTGGGGTCAGCCCAGCACTGGGGGGCTCCTGGGCTGCTGGTGCACGTTGGTGGGTCATGTCCAGCCTGTCACCCACCAGGTCCTTCTCAATATGTGTATCACCAGTCCTGAACTCCAGTTTTGGTTTTCCTAAATGCTGTTTTCTGGCTGTTTCTTTGATGCTCAGGTACTTGGGCCTTACCAGCTGCCGCCCAGAGAGAATCGCTTCATTATCTCCAGGAACAGACTCCAAAGCTTGAGCCCGTATGGAAAACGCATCCAAGCCCTGTGCAGAGGAATTCCCTCCTTCCTCGCTTACCCAGCTCCTGGTGAGTCTGCTGCTGACAGCCCTGGAGTTCCAAAATGTGCACAGGTTGACAGGATTAACAAAAGAAGATTCAAGCAAACATGAGCACGTCACTTACTGAGACCCTGTGTTTTCTGTGGCTTTTCATACATCCATGTACACACACCTCAGGAAATGCAGGTCTGTCGCTCTCCTGAGTGACCTGGAGCCCAGCCATTCTCAGGAAGGTTCTGGGCTCTAGCTCTTGACATAAATCTGGAATTTTTAGGCAACTAGTTGGAAGCATTTCAGCTACATTTTTACCTTCGTATTTTCTCAGTCCAAATCTAATTGTTTTTTTCTTCTTCTTTCAGGATCAAACTTTTTAAGGGGATCAAACTTCTCATCAGGATGAAGCTTCTTGGAGTGAAATATTTCATGATTGAAATTTAATGTTAATGAACTGCCTGTTTATTACTGTGGTTACTCCTGACAAAGTTTGCAGAAGAAAATTCATAGAACTGTGTACCTATTTGTAAGATTTTTCTCCTTGATAATCTTCTCTTGATCATATTTCCAATCATTTATATTTCTTCTGCTTTGTATGGAAGCTGTTGAGTCTCAGTAAAATTTATCATCAATCTACACTGGTCTGTGCTGTGTTTTTATAAACCCTTTGAAAAAGCAGAAGCAATTCCAAAGACAAGTTGCAAAACTAATGTTCTTGCAAAATCCCAACTTTGGCATTTAAACCTCTTCCAGTACAACTTCTCAGGGAGAGTTCACATGCTGCCTTGAGTAATTATTCATCAATACTAGAAGAAAATAGTGCTATACCTACTACAATGCCTGCTGCAATACCGTCCCCAGGAGAGTAGAACACTGTCAGCAAGGTCCAGCTGCTTGCAAAACTCTTTAACTTCATGCACTTAAGAGGAAAAATCTGCCAACAAGTGTAAATTAATAAAGCTGGAAAGGTGCAAATGCCTCAGGGCTGCTTTGACAAGTCCACAGAGGCACAGATGCCTCAGCCCTCACTGCCACATTTGAGTGGGTGCTATGGTGACCCGATAACATACAGTATATTTTGGAAGGTAAAAAGGCTTTCACATATTTTGTCTAATGCAAAGCTTTTTATGTTCTTGTTTAAGCCCTAGGATATCTCCGGTCGTAAGTTTGATGTGAATTTTCAAAAGTAAATAGTACATGTTAGAAAAATACTAGAAACATATTTAATTTTTCACTGCAAATGGATTCCTATTTGATAACTATCAGACTCCAGGAGGTCAAATGGTTCAGAAATACAATCCCCAAGTTTATCAAGTACACCAGGAAATAATTTTCAGGGACAAATGACAGGGAAACAAATGACAAAATAATTTGATTGCACACTCAGCATTTCTACTGTGATTTCTGAAAACATATAAAAGGTGGAGGGTTCACACTGCTCTTTCTACCTGCAGGAGCATCAGCTCTGCAGTCAGGATGCATCTCTCTGTAAGTATGCACGCTTTTCTTCCTTATGAACTGAAGCTTTGATTCAAACCCATTCCTTTACCTCTCAGAAGGGCTCCTGCCTCTCTGGAGCACCAAGGCTTTCTCTGGGGACATTGAGCTCCTCCAGAAGGAGCAGCTCAGCCCCTGGGGTAAAGCAAGGGTGCCTCCCTTTGGGGGCACTGGTGCAATCCCGGGTTGAAAGCAAAAACAGGATCCAAGGAAGACCCTTGAACATCAGATTAGGAATAGAAAAGGAGGATTGTCATGACCAGATTTGTCAGCCAGAGCTGCAGTTACATTTTGTATTTGATTTTCATTTCAGATTTGGACTGCAGTCCTTCTTGGACTGGTCCTGACTCCAGCCCTTGCTGATTACGTGAGTACAAATGAACAATTTCCACATGCATGGCTACTCTGCCTCTATTCCCTGCTTCATGAAATCTCGATTCTTTTTCCAACATTTTGAAAGAAAAGATTTGAAGTCTTCTCAAACAGATGAAACTCTAAAGGAACCAAATCACAGGTGTCAGATGCAACAATGATTCATGGAATCCTTGAAATGAACTCTTACAGCTGCTGCTCAATGCCAATGCTTTGATTCTGGGTCTATTTGAAAATACTGAGGCCATTTCTGGGTCTTGGGGGGGGACAGAACTTTTTCTATTGTAGCAAGGGTTTTTAACAGCAACGGAGACAACACTGACTAATGTTACCATCTAAAAGTGCTCCATTTGGTTTTCCAGTCTCAGCAGACAAATGGAAACCAGCAAATCATCTTTGGTGGCGACTCTCAAATCACTATCACCGGTATCTCACAAGGCGTGAAGCTCAATAGTCAAACAAGAGTGGCAATCATCGAGCAAAAGAGCCAAACTTTATCATGGAAAACCATCTGGAACTACAACAGGGTGAGTGGATGGGAGTGGGATTGTTAAAAAGGTGACCCAGGGATGGGGCTTGATTCTGTATTCTGATCATCTGAAGTAAATGATGTGGGGTAGAAACTCTGTATTTGTTACTGCTTCCATCCCGACTTTGCAACCTCAACAGTTGGAGAAACTGAGTTCTGAATGCTAAATACTTTTATTTTACAGGGTGTCATTGCAACCAAAGTCATGCAGCAGAACACCTGCTACATTTCCATCATGAACAGAACTGACATACCCAGTTTTAATAGTCTGGCCCGACTGGCGGCAGAGAGCAGGGTAAGAATCCAAAGGACTAGCATGTTCCTGACCCTGGAGTTTATTAGCTCATTTCCCCTTCTGCTTCTTCTTCCTGGAGAGGATCAGGTTATGTCTAGTGGCAGGATTTCCCTTCACTCCACAGTAATGTAGATTGGAAATTTCTTGTAGGAATGTTTTGCCAAAAGAAGAAAGGGGCTGCATTATTCCCTCACCCAGCTCCACTTTCTCTGAGGATGTTGAGCTCTGCAGCTTGCTGGGCAAACCATGTGCTTTTGCTACTGCCTTCAAGGCTTGCCAGTGGTCCCACAAACCACAAGGGATTAATGTTGTTCCTAATAGCAGTTGGGAATCAACTTTGAGATATTCCCAGAGCTAGGAATATCTCAAGCAGGAACCAGCTCCTGACACTGAGCTTGCTGAATGCTGGTTTTTTGATGTTTAGAACATGATTGGTGTTCTTGGAAGACCTACCAAGGAGATCACCTTTGTCACCAGTGGATTGGTCAACAACCTCAACTCCTATGGAATAGAAATCTCAGCTATGTGCAGCGGAGTCACCACCTACATGGCTTACGAAGTCCATGGTGAGTGAATTCATGGCAATTCTGAGTGTTACTGACCTGGCCCTTTTGCTTCCTGGGGCATGACTCAGGCACGGATGCTGCTCTTCCACTTTGGGCCAGACAGAAACCAAGGGCTTCAGCAGTTGCACAAAGGGTTTGGCACCTCTCTAGATCAAGACTGGAACAGTGCAGGGTCACAACCCCCATAAATGACACAAATTAAAACCTTACAGCGCCTTTCTGGGAAGCTTAATGAGTGTTTTGGCCCACACCTGAGCTGCCCTGTAATACCCAGTCAAGAAGAAGGTTTGTTTTAGGAACCATTGTCCTTCAGGTCAGAGCTTGCTAATGAGTTGACCCAGGCAGCCGCCAAACTCTTGTGCTTCACAACACTAAACCAAGTGGTTTCCTCCCCTGTAACTTTTCCCCTGGGGCAATGATCCCATTCCCCAGGGTTAATGAACTACACCTGGTAGGATTCTTCCAGAATGTCACAGCCCATGTAACTGGGCCCATGGATAGGCAGCAGCCTCACCATGTAATGCCCAGCCGTTGGGACTCTCAGGACAAAGTGCAATAGAGCCCCAATTTCTGCACAGGAAATCCCTAAGGGTGTTGAAGATCAGGTCTTTGTGAGCATTCCTGGCTGAGCCACCGAGCCAGTGCTTTTTGGAGAGTCCAAGAGACTCTGTCCCTTGCACAGCTCGAACATTTCCAGAGCAGCAATTCTTCATACCTGTGTGTGCTCTGAGCAACACCACCACCCTCCTGTAGAAGGGGAGCCAAGGTCATTAGAATTAGCTCATGGGGTTTTGTTTTGTGCTTTCTTGTATACCAAGGACTCCAAGCGAATCTGGGATCCTGCATTACCCTCAATGTCTTGAGAGCTGTGGATCTGAGGTACTGCAATAGCAATGGCAACTGGAATGGCATTGGCAATGGCAATTGGAATGGCAACTGGAATGGCAATTTGAATGGCAATGGCAACTGGAATGGCAATTGGAATATCACTGGCAATTGGAATGGCAATGGACAGGTGAGAAAACCGTAGCCCTTACTTGTCATTAAGAAAATGGGGGGGATCCTGAGCTGCAGCCCAAAGCCAACCCTGATGCCCTTCTTGCCTGGCATCTCCTCTTTTGAGAGGTTCCTGCTTGAGGGTGCAGATGCTGAAAGAGAGCAACGGGTGAGCAGTGGTTTCCAACCAAGCCCTTGAGTGTGGATTTCCTCTGGCCAGTGCTCTAGCATGCATCAGCCTCTAAAGGCAAGAGATGACAGCTGTCAGATGCAGCAATGATTCACTGAATCCATGAAAAGAATTCTTATGGCCTCTGCCCACTGCCATAGCCTTGATTCTGAGTCCTTTAGAAAAGACTGAGGGCACTTCTATTGCAGAAGTTCTTCCACTGTAGCAAGGATCTTTCAGAAGCTTTGGGGACATCACTGTGTCCCTTCAAAGATGAAACGTCTTCTTTCTTTCCCTTGGCTTTTTAGTCTCAGCAGATTCCAGGCATCATCCTCAACAACACTCAAGGCATCTTCAACAACACTCAGGTCATCATCGGTGGCCAGTCCCAGATTGTGACCATCAACAGGCAATGGCGTGTGGCCATCATTGAACAAACGAGCATCAGTGGGTCCTGGAAAACCATCTGGAACTACAACACGGTGAGTGGCAGGGATGGAGCTTGTTTAAATACATTCAAGGATATTGCCTGCTTGTACAACTGGCCCAGAGATGGCAATTGTTCCTTTATTCTGGATGTTTGGAGTCCACAATGCAGGGTAGAAACTCTCAGAATTTATTATGCTTTCCATCCCGACTTTATCGAGTTTAAACTGCGGGAAGATACTGAATTTTGAGCGCTAAATTATTTTCATTTCACAGGGTGTCATTGCAACCAAAATCACGCAACAGAACACCTGCTACATTTCCACCATGAACAGAAATGAGATGCCCCACTTTGATAACCTGGCCCGCCTGGCACAGGAGAGCAGGGTAAGGTTCCCAAGGAGCAGCAGATTCCTGGTCCCGCAGAGCATCGGTCCATTTCTTCATGAGCTCTTTCTTTCTGGACATGAACAGGTTGTCTCCAGTGGTAGAGTTTCCTTTCTCTCAACAGTAATGCTGATTAGGAATTTATTGTAGGAATGCTTTTCCAAAAGAAAGGGACTATATTATTCCCTCACCCAGCTCCACTGTCTCTGAGGATACTGAGCTGTGCAGCTTGCTGGGCAAACCCTTGCTCTGAGGAGCTCTTCAAGGGAGTTAATCCTATTGGCAAGCCAGGATCTCAAAGTCCTTCACAGACTTTTCACTACCAATATTCATTGGTCATCTAAGAACTTAGCCTTGTAGCTACTCATGGCCGGACTCCCTTTTGAACTGCATGAGAGAACATCTCCCCATCCCTCATTCATGGGATGAGCCACAACAGGAGCCCTCTGGCCCTGGCTGAGAGAGCAGAGGGAACCAAGGGTCTCAGAGGAAAGTGCAAGAAAGCAGGCAATGCCTTAGGCCAGGCAACAAAGCACTCCAGGAGGAAAGGAGAAAGGATGTGAAATGAAGCTCACAGGGGGCTTTCAGAAAGAAGTGTCCCACTCGAGCACCCAGGGTTCTTAGTGAGGGGCCCTAAGTACCACCTGCAAATAGTCTGAGAGAAAGTGTATCTGCCTGGACTTGCTGCTGCCCTCTGTGGTCCCAGGTTAGAATGGGCTGCAGGATGAGACTTCTCCTGCCAGCCTTCCATTTGACAGCCTGGGTGCCCCAGAGGGGCAAGGGCAATGACAGAGCACATGCCTTGGAAGGAGCTCTGGCTCCACAGAGCGGCCACACACCTCTTCTCCACATCAGCAATTTCCTTGTGCTGCCGCTCCCCTCAGGCTACCTGCACTTTGACTGGCTTAGAACTATCTGCCTTTGGAGCCACCTTCAAGGCTTGCCACTGGTCCCAAGGCCCCCCAGGGAATTAAAAGGTGTCCCTAAAAAAAATTTTAGACCCAAACACCCAGTCATGAGGCATCATTCCACAGCTAGGAATAGAACAAGCAGGAAGCAGCTCCTGGCATTGAGCTTGCTGAATGCTGGTTTTTGATGTATAGAACCTGATCGGTGGTTTTGGAAGACCTACCAAGAGGATCACCTTTGTCACCAATGGATTGGTCAACAACCTCTACTCCTATGGAGCAGACATCATGGCTATGTGCAGTGGACTCACCACCTACACAGCTTATGAAGTTCACAGTGAGTGCAAGCATGGCAATTCTGAGTGTTACTCACCTGGCCTTATTTTCCCTTGGGGCGTGACTCAGATGCTGCTCTTCCACCTCAAAACCCAAAGAAACCCCCCCTGCAGAACGTCAGCCAAGATCTTAGGCATCAGCTCATGGGGTTTTGTCTTTTCTTTTGCAGCTTTCCAAGGACCCCAGGTGACTCTGGGATCATGCATTACCCTCGATGTGCTGAGAGTTGTAGAGCTGAAGTACTGCAATAGCAATGGCAACTGGAACAACCAGTGGAACAACCAGTGGAACAACCAGTGGAACAACCAGTGGAATGGCAACTGGAACAACAACTGGACCAACGAGTGGAATGGCAACTGGAACGGCAACTGGAACAACCAGTGGAACGGCAACTGGAACGGCATCGGCAACAACAACTGGAACAACCAGTGGAATGGCAATTGGAACGGCAACTGGAATGGCAACTGGAACGGCAATTTCCCGGTGAGAAAACCTTAGGCCTTAGCTTGAATTAAATGGCTGGATCCTGAGCTGCTGCCCAAAGCCAACCCTGATGCCCTTCTTTTCAGACAGCTCCTCTTTTGAGAGGGCACAGATGCTGGAAGAGAGCAATGAGAGAGCAGAGCTTCCCATCCAAGCCCTTGAGCTTGGATTTCCTCGGGCCAGTGCTCTAGCAGGAATCAAACTCTAAAAGCAGCAGAAGCCAGCTGCAGATGCAGCAATGATTCACTGAATCCATGAGAAGAATTCTTAGGGCCTCTGCCCACTGCCACCGCTTTGATTCTGGGTCCTTTAGAAAAGACTGAGGGAAGCCATGGGCATTACCTGAGGGCCAGCACTTGTTCCATTGTAGCAAGGATTTTTTTGGAAGCTTTGGTGACATCACTGTCTTCCTTCAAATGCAAAATATCTTTTTTTCCCTTGGCTTTTTAGTCTCAGCAGATTCCCAGCGGCATCTTCAACAACACTCAGGTCATCATCGGTGGCCAGTCCCAGATTGTGACCATCAACAGGCAATGGCGTGTGGCCGTCATTGAGCAAAGGAGCTTCAGTGGGTCCTGGAAAACCATCTGGAACTACAACACGGTGAGTGGCAGGGAGGGGGCTCCTTCACAAGCATCCAAGGAGTCTGGCTGCTGGCTCAGCTGGCCCAGGGGTGGCGATTGTTCCTTCATTCTGAATATTTGGCGTCCACAATGTGGGGCAGTGGAACTCAGCATTAATTATGGTTTCCACCTCAATATGATGCCAACATTAATACTTGGATGAAACTGAACTGTGAGTGCTGAAGACTTTTCTTTTACAGGGTGTCATTGCAACCAAAGTCCCGCAACAGAACGCCTGCTACATTTCCATCATGAACAGAAACGAGATGCCCCGCTTTGATAACCTGGCCCACCTGGCACAAGAGAGCAGGGTAAGGTTCCAAAGGAGCAGCAGGTTCCTGGCCCTGGAAATCATTGTGCCATTTCTTCATGTGCGGCATCCTTTGGGGCAGGATCAGATTGTGTCTTGTGGCAGAGGTTCCTTTCTCTCAAAAGTAATGTGGATAAGTAATTTATTGTAGGAATGCTTTTCCAAATGTAAGGGGCTGCATTATTCCCTCCCCCACTTACCCAGAGGATGTTGAGCTGTGCAGCTTGCGGGGCAAACTCATTCTTTGTGAAGCCCTTAAAGGCATTCCTTGCGCTGCCATTTCCTTTCAAGTTCCATTCACCTTGACTCTCTTAGAATGAGCTCTGCCTTTGGAGCTGCCTTCAAGGCTTGCTGGTGGCCCCACAGGCCCCGCCAGGGAATTAAAAGATGTCCCTAAAGGCACTTGGGAATTAAACACAAGTCCGGAGTCCTCCTCCTAGAGCAAGGAACAGGCCTAGCAGGAGCCACCTCTCTGCCCTGAGCTTGCTGAATGCTGGTTTTTGATGTTTAGAACCTGATCGGTGCTTTTGGAAGACCCAACAAGAGGATCACCTTTGTCACCAGTGGATTGGTCAGCAACCTCAACTCCTATGGAATAGACATCACGGCTATGTGCAGCGGAGTCACCACCTACATGGCTTACGAAGTTACCAGTGAGTGCAAGCATGGCAAATCTGACTTTTACTGACCTGGCCTTATTTTCCCTTGGGGCATGACTCAGGCACAGATGCTGCTCTTCCACCTCAAGACCCAAAGAAACCCTCCCTGCAGAATGTCAGCCATGATCTTAGGCATCAGCTTATGGGGCTTTGTCTTTTCTTTTGCAGCTTTCCAAGGACCCCAGGTGACTCTGGGATCATGCATTACCCTCGATGTGCTGAGAGCTGTAGAGCTGAAGTACTGCAATAGCAATGGCAGTGTCAATTTCCCGGTGAGCAAACCTTAGCCCTTAGCTTTCTTGAACCAAATGGGGGGGAACCTGAGCAGCTGCCCAAAGCCAACCCTGATGCCCTTCATGCCGGGCATCTCCTGACTGAGAGCTTCCTGCTTCAAGGTTCAGATGCCTTTAAAGGGCAATGAGTGAGCAGTGGTTTCCAAGCAAGCCCTCGAGTTTGGATTTCCTCTGGCCAGTGTTTTAGCATGCATCAACCACTGAAGGCAGTAGATGGCAGCTGTCAAAGGCAGCAATGATACACTGAATTAATAGAAAGAATTCCTGTGGCCTCTCCCTACTGACAGGGCCTTGATTCTGGGTCCGTTGGAAAACTCTGAGTGCCGGGCAGGCACTCCCAGGGGAGGCATCACTTCTTGTATTGCAGCAGGGATTTTTAGAAAATGTGGGGACATCAGTGTCTTCCTTCAAAGGCAAAACTTCTGCTTTCCCTTGGCTTTTCAGACTCAGCAGATTCCCAGCGGCATCTTCAACAACACTCAGGTCATCATTGGTGGCCACTCCCAGATTGTGACCATCAACAGGCAATGGCGTGTGGCCGTCATTGAGCAAAGGAACATCAGCGGGTCCTGGAAAACCATCTGGAACTACAACACGGTGAGTGGCAGGGAGGGGGCTCCTTCACAAGCATCCAAGGAGTCTGGCTGCTGGTACAGCTGGCCCAGGAATGGTGACTGTTCCTTTATTCTGAACGTTTGGGGTCCACAGTTTGTGATACTAACACCCAGTACTTGTTAGGATTTCCATGCTGAATTTTTCCCAACATTAAGACTTGGATGAAACTGAACTGTGAGTGCTGAAGACTTTTCTTTTACAGGGTGTCATTGCAACCAAAGTCACACAACAGAACGCCTGCTACATTTCCATCATGAACAGAAGCGAGATGCCCCGCTTTGATAACCTGGCCCGCCTGGCACAAGAGAGCAGGGTAAGGTTCCAAAGGAGCAGCAGGTTCCTGGCCCCAGAGATCATTGTGCCATTTCTTCATGTGCTTCTTCTTTCGGGAGAAGATCAAGTAGTCACTAGTGGCAGACTTTCCTTTCACTGAACAGCAATGCTGATTAGTAATTTATTGTAGGAATGGTTTGCTCAAAGAAAGGGGCAGCATTATTTCTTCCCCACTTACCCGGAGGATGATGAGCTGTGCAATTTTCTGGGCACATCTGTTCTCTGTAGTGCCCTTCAGGGCTTTTGTTGTGCTGCCCCTTCCCCTCAAGTTCTCTAGACCTTGACTGCTGTAGAACAAGCCCTGCCTTTGAAGCTGCCTTCAAGGCTTGCTAGTGGTGCCACAGGCCCCCCAGGGGATTAAAAGATGTCCCTAAAGGCACTTGGGAATCAAACACAAGTCCAGAGCCCTCCTCCTAGAGCTAGGAACAGGCCTAGCAGGAACCAGGTGCCAGCAATGAGCTTGCTGACTGCTGTCTTTTGATGTATAGAACCTGATTGGCGTTTTTGGAAGACCCCACAAGAGGATCACCTTTGTCACCAATGGACTGGTCAACAACCTCTACTCCTATGGAACAGAGATTGCGGCTATGTGCAGCGGAGTCACCACCTACATGGCTACCCAAGTTACCAGTGAGTGCAAGCATGGCAATTCTGAGTGTTACTCACCTGGCCTTATTTTCCCTTGGGGCGTGACTCAGATGTTGCTCTTCCACCTCAAAACCCAAAGAAACCGCCCTGGAGAACATCAGCCAAGGTCTAAGGCATCAGCTCATGGGGTTTTGTCTTTTCTTTTGCAGCCTTCCAAGGACCCCAGGTGACTCTGGGATCATGCATTACCCTCGATGTGCTGAGAGTTGTAGAGCTGAAGTACTGCAATAGCAATGGCAACTGGAACAACCAGTGGAACAACCAGTGGAACAACCAGTGGAACAACCAGTGGAACAACCAGTGGAATGGCAACTGGAACAACAACTGGAACAACCAGTGGAACAACAACTGGACCAACGAGTGGAATGGCAACTGGAACCACAACTGGAACAACCAGTGGAATGGCAACTGGAATAACAACTGGAACAACCAGTGGAACAACCAGTGGAACGGCAACTGGAACAACCATTGGAATGGCAACTGGAACAACCAGTGGAATGGCAACGGCAATTGGAATGGCAACTGGAATGGCAACTGGAACGGCAATTTCCCGGTGAGAAACCCTTAGCCCTTCGATTTCTTGAACCAAATGGGGGAATCCTGAGCTGCTGCCCAAAGCCAACCCTGATGCCCTTCTTTTCAGACAGCTCCTCTTTTGAGAGGGCACAGATGCTGGAAGAGAGCAATGAGAGAGCAGAGCTTTCCATCCAAGCCCTTGAGCTTGGATTTCCTCGGGCCAGTGCTCTAGTAGGAGTCAAACTCTAAAAGCAGGAGAAGCCAGCTGCAGATGCAGCAATGATTCACTGAATCCATGAGAAGAATTCTTAGGGCCTCTGCCCACTGCCACCGCTTTGATTCTGGGTCCTTTAGAAAAGACTGAGGGAAGCCATGGGCATTACCTGAGGGCCAGCACTTGTTCCATTGTAGCAAGGATTTTTTTGGAAGCTTTGGTGACATCACTGTCTTCCTTCAAATGCAAAATATCTTTTTTTCCCTTGGCTTTTTAGTCTCAGCAGATTCCCAGCGGCATCTTCAACAACACTCAGGTCATCATCGGTGGCCAGTCCCAGATTGTGACCATCAACAGGCAATGGCGTGTGGCCGTCATTGAGCAAAGGAGCTTCAGTGGGTCCTGGAAAACCATCTGGAACTACAACACGGTGAGTGGCAGGGAGGGGGCTCCTTCACAAGCATCCAAGGAGTCTGGCTGCTGGCTCAGCTGGCCCAGGGGTGGCGATTGTTCCTTCATTCTGAATATTTGGCGTCCACAATGTGGGGCAGTGGAACTCAGCATTAATTATGGTTTCCACCTCGATTGGATGCCAACATTAAGACTTGGATGAAACTGAATTGTGAGTGCTGAATACTTTTCTTTTACAGGGTGTCATTGCAACCAAAGTCCCGCAACAGAACGCCTGCTACATTTCCATCATGAACAGAAACGAGATGCCCCGCTTTGATAACCTGGCCCACCTGGCACAAGAGAGCAGGGTAAGGTTCCAAAGGAGCAGCAGATTCCTGGCCCTGGAAATCACTGGGCCATTTCTTCATGTGCGGCATCCTTTGGGGCAGGATCAGGTTGTGCCTTGTGGCAGAGGTTCCTTTCTCTCAAAAGTAATGTGGATAAGTAATTTATTGTAGGAATGCTTTTCCAAATGAAAGGGGCTGCATTATTCGCTCCCCCATTTACCCAGAGGATGTTGAGCTGTGCAGCTTGCGGGGCAAACTCGTTGTTTGTGAAGCCCTTAAAGGCATTCCTTGCGCTGCCATTTCCCCTCAAGTTCCATTCACCTTGACTCTCTTAGAATGAGCTCTGCCTTTGGAGCTGCATTCAAGGCTTGCTGGTGGTCCCACAGGGCCCTCCAGGGGATTAAAAGATGTCCCTAAAGGCACTTGGGAATCAAACACAAGTCCAGAGTTGTCCTCTCCGAGAGCTAGGAACAGGCCTAGCAGGAGCCACCTCTCTGCCCTGAGCTTGCTGACTGCTGGTTTTTGATGTTTAGAACCTGATCGGTGCTTTTGGAAGACCCAACAAGAGGATCACCTTTGTCACCAGTGGATTGGTCAGCAACCTCAACTCCTATGGAATAGACATCACGGCTATGTGCAGCGGAGTCACCACCTACATGGCTTACGAAGTTACCAGTGAGTGCAAGCATGGCAAATCTGACTTTTACTGACCTGGCCTTATTTTCCCTTGGGGCATGACTCAGGCACAGATGCTGCTCTTCCACCTCAAGACCCAAAGAAACCCCCCCTGCAGAACATCAGCCAAGATCTTAGGCATCAGCTCATGGGCCTTTGTCTTTTCTTTTGCAGCTTTCCAAGGACCCCAGGTGACTCTGGGATCATGCATTACCCTCGATGTGCTGAGAGCTGTAGAGCTGAAGTACTGCAATAGCAATGGCAGTGTCAATTTCCCGGTGAGCAAACCTTAGCCCTTAGCTTTCTTGAACCAAATGGGGGGAACCTGACCAGCTGCCCAAAGCCAACCCTGATGCCCTTCTTGCTGGGCATCTCCTGACTGAGAGCTTCCAGCTTCAAGGTTCAGATGCCTTTAAAGTGCAACGGGTGAGCAGTGGTTTCCAAGCAAGCCCTCGAGTTTGGATTTCCTCTGGCCAGTGTTTTAGCATGCATCAACCACTGAAGGCAGTAGATGGCAGCTGTCAAAGGCAGCAATGATACACTGAATTAATAGAAAGAATTCCTGTGGCCTCTCCCTACTGACAGGGCCTTGATTCTGGGTTCGTTGGAAAACTCTGAGTGCCGGGCAGGCACGCACAAGGGAGGCACCACTTCTTGTATTGCAGCAGGGATTTTTAGAAAATGTGGGGACATCAGTGTCTTCCTTCAAAGGCAAAACTTCTGCTTTCCCTTGGCTTTTCAGACTCAGCAGATTCCCAGCGGCATCTTCAACAACACTCAGGTCATCATTGGTGGCCACTCCCAGATTGTGACCATCAACAGGCAATGGCGTGTGGCCGTCATTGAGCAAAGGAACATCAGTGGGTCCTGGAAAACCATCTGGAACTACAACACGGTGAGTGGCAGGGAGGGGGCTCCTTCACAAGCATCCAAGGAGTCTGGCTGCTGGTACAGCTGGCCCAGGAATGGTGACTGTTCCTTTATTCTGAACGTTTGCAGTCCACAGTTTGTGATACTAACACCCAGTACCTGTTAGGATTTCCATGCTGAATTTTTCCCAACATTAAGACTTGGATGAAACTGAATTGTGAGTGCTGAAGACTTTTCTTTTACAGGGTGTCATTGCAACCAAAGTCACACAACAGAACGCCTGCTACATTTCCATCATGAACAGAAGCGAGATGCCCCGCTTTGATAACCTGGCCCGCCTGGCACAAGAGAGCAGGGTAAGGTTCCAAAGGAGCAGCAGGTTCCTGGCCCCAGAGATCATTGTGCCATTTCTTCATGTGCTTCTTCTTTCGGGAGAAGATCAAGTAGTCACTAGTGGCAGACTTTCCTTTCACTGAACAGCAATGCTGATTAGTAATTTATTGTAGGAATGGTTTGCCCAAAGAAAGGGGCAGCATTATTTCTTCCCCACTTACCCGGAGGATGATGAGCTGTGCAATTTTCTGGGCACATCTGTTCTCTGTAGTGCCCTTCAGGGCTTTTGTTGTGCTGCCCCTTCCCCTCAAGTTCTCTAGACCTTGACTGCTGTAGAACAAGCTCTGCCTTTGAAGCTGCCTTCAAGGCTTGCTAGTGGTGCCACAGGCCCCCCAGGGGATTAAAAGATGTCCCTAAAGGCACTTGGGAATCAAACACAAGTCCAGAGCCCTCCTCCTAGAGCTAGGAACAGGCCTAGCAGGAACCAGGTGCCAGCAATGAGCTTGCTGACTGCTGTCTTTTGATGTATAGAACCTGATCGGTGTTTTTGGAAGACACACCAAGATCACCTTTGTCACCAATGGACTGGTCAACAACCTCTACTCCTATGGAACAGAGATTGCGGCTATGTGCAGCGGAGTCACCACCTACATGGCTACCCAAGTTACCAGTGAGTGCAAGCATGGTAATTCTGAGTGTTACTCACCTGGCCTTATTTTCCCTTGGGGCGTGACTCAGGCACAGATGCTGCTCTTCCACCTCAAAACCCAAAGAAACCGCCCTGGAGAACATCAGCCAAGGTCTAAGGCATCAGCTCATGGGGTTTTGTCTTTTCTTTTGCAGCTTTCCAAGGACCCCAGGTGACTCTGGGATCATGCATTACCCTCGATGTGCTGAGAGCTGTAGAGCTGAAGTACTGCAATAGCAATGGCAACTGGAACAACCAGTGGAACAACCAGTGGAACAACCAGTGGAATGGCAACTGGAACAACAACTGGAACAACCAGTGGAATGGCAACTGGACCAACGAGTGGAACGGCAACTGGAACAACAACTGGAACAACCAGTGGAACAACCAGTGGAACAACCAGTGGAACAACCAGTGGAATGGCAACTGGAATAACAACTGGAACAACCAGTGGAACAACCAGTGGAACGGCAACTGGAACAACCAGTGGAATGGCAACTGGAACAACCAGTGGAACGGCAACTGGAATGGCAACTGGAACGGCAACTGGAATGGCAACTGGAACGGCAATTTCCCGGTGAGAAACCCTTAGCCCTTCGATTTCTTGAACCAAATGGGGGGATCCTGAGCTGCTGCCCAAAGCCAACCCTGATGCCCTTCTTTTTAGGCAGCTCCTCTTTTGAAAGGGCACAGATGCTGGAAGAGAGCAATGAGAGAGCAGAGCTTCCCATCCAAGCCCTTGAGCATGGATTTCCTCAGGCCAGTGCTCTAGTAGGAGTCAAACTCTAAAAGCAGTAGAAGCCAGCTGCAGATGCAGCAATGATTCACTGAATCCATGAGAAGAATTCTTAGGGCCTCTGCCCACTGGCAGGCCCTTGATTCTGGGTCCTTTAGAAAAGACTGAGGGAAGCCATGGGCATTACCTGAGGGCCAGCACTTGTTCCATTGTAGCAAGGATTTTTTTGGAAGCTTTGGTGACATCACTGTCTTCCTTCAAATGCAAAATATCTTTTTTTCCCTTGGCTTTTTAGTCTCAGCAGATTCCCAGCGGCATCTTCAACAACACTCAGGTCATCATCGGTGGCCAGTCCCAAATTGTGACCATCAACAGGCAATGGCGTGTGGCTGTCATTGAGCAAAGGAGCTTCGGTGGGTCCTGGAAAACCATCTGGAACTACAACACGGTGAGTGGCAGGGAGGGGGCTCCTTCACAAGCATCCAAGGAGTCTGGCTGCTGGTACAGCTGGCCCAGGGGTGGCGATTGCTCCTTCATTCTGAACATTTGGAGTCCACAATGTGGGGCAGTGGAACTCAGCATTAATTATGGTTTCCACCTCGATATGATGCCAACATTAATACTTGGATGAAACTGAACTGTGAGTGCTGAAGACTTTTCTTTTACAGGGTGTCATTGCAACCAAAGTCCCGCAACAGAACGCCTGCTACATTTCCATCATGAACAGAAACGAGATGCCCCGCTTTGATAACCTGGCCCACCTGGCACAAGAGAGCAGGGTAAGGTTCCAAAGGAGCAGCAGATTCCTGGCCCTGGAAATCACTGGGCCATTTCTTCATGTGCGGCATCCTTTGGGGCAGGATCAGGTTGTGCCTTGTGGCAGAGGTTCCTTTCTCTCAAAAGTAATGTGGATAAGTAAGTTGTTGTAGGAGTGCTTTTCCAAATGTAAGGGGCAGCATTATTCCCTCCCCCATTTACCCAGAGGATGCTGAGCTGTGCAGCTTGCGGGGCAAACTCATTCTTTGTGAAGTCCTTAAAGGCATTCCTTGCGCTGCCATTTCCTTTCAAGTTCCATTCACCTTGACTCTCTTAGAATGAGCTCTGCCCTTGGAGCTGCCTTCAAGGCTTGCTGGTGGTCCCACAGGCCCCGCCAGGGAATTAAAAGATGTCCCTAAAGGCACTTGGGAATCAAACACAAGTCCAGAGTTGTCCTCCGAGAGCTAGGAACAGGCCTAGCAGGAGCCACCTCTCTGCCCTGAGCTTGCTGACTGCTGGTTTTTGATGTTTAGAACCTGATCGGTGCTTTTGGAAGACCCAACAAGAGGATCACCTTTGTCACCAGTGGATTGGTCAGCAACCTCAACTCCTATGGAATAGACATCACGGCTATGTGCAGCGGAGTCACCACCTACATGGCTTACGAAGTTACCAGTGAGTGCAAGCATGGCAAATCTGACTTTTACTGACCTGGCCTTATTTTCCCTTGGGGCGTGACTCAGGCACAGATGCTGCTCTTCCACCTCAAAACCCAAAGAAACCCCCTCTGCAGAACATCAGCCAAGATCTTAGGCATCAGCTCATGGGCCTTTGTCTTTTCTTTTGCAGCTTTCCAAGGACCCCAGGTGACTCTGGGATCATGCATTACCCTCGATGTGCTGAGAGCTGTAGAGCTGAAGTACTGCAATAGCAATGGCAGTGTCAATTTCCCGGTGAGCAAACCTTAGCCCTTAGCTTTCTTGAACCAAATGGGGGGGAACCTGAGCAGCTGCCCAAAGCCAACCCTGATGCCCTTCATGCCGGGCATCTCCTGACTGAGAGCTTCCTGCTTCAAGGTTCAGATGCCTTTAAAGGGCAACGGGTGAGCAGTGGTTTCCAAGCAAGCCCTCGAGTTTGGATTTCCTCTGGCCAGTGTTTTAGCATGCATCAACCGCTGAAGGCAGTAGATGGCAGCTGTCAAATGCAGCAATGATACACTGAATTAATAGAAAGAATTCCTGTGGCCTCTCCCTACCGACAGGGCCTTGATTCTGAGTCCGTTGGAAAAAACTGAGTGCTGGGCAGGCACTCCAAAGGAAGGCACCACTTCTTGTATTGCAGCAGGGATTTTTCAGAAAATGTGGGGACATCAGTGTCTTCCTTCAAAGGCAAAACTTCTGCTTTCCCTTGGCTTCTCAGACTCAGCAGATTCCCAGCGGCATCTTCAACAACACTCAGGTCATCATTGGTGGCCACTCCCAGATTGTGACCATCAACAGGCAATGGCGTGTGGCCGTCATTGAGCAAAGGAACATCAGCGGGTCCTGGAAAACCATCTGGAACTACAACACGGTGAGTGGCAGGGAGGGGGCTCCTTCACAAGCATCCAAGGAGTCTGGCTGCTGGTACAGCTGGTCCAGGAATGGTGATTGCTCCCTCATTCTGAACGTTTGGAGTCCACAGTTTGTGATACTAACACCCAGTACCTGTTAGGATTTCCATGCTGAATTTATCCCAACATTAATATTTGGATGAAACTGAATTGTGAGTGCTGAAGACTTTTCTTTTACAGGGTGTCATTGCAACCAAAGTCACACAACAGAACGCCTGCTACATTTCCATCATGAACAGAAGCGAGATGCCCCGCTTTGATAACCTGGCCCGCCTGGCACAAGAGAGCAGGGTAAGGTTCCAAAGGAGCAGCAGGTTCCTGGCCCCAGAGATCATTGTGCCATTTCTTCATGTGCTTCTTCTTTCTGGGGAAGATCAAATAGTCACTAGTGGCAGACTTTCCTTTCACTGAACAGCAGTGCTGATTCGTAATTTATTATAGGAATGGTTTGCCAAAAGAAAGGGGCAGCATTATTTCTTCCCCACTTACCCGGAGGATGATGAGCTGTGCAATTTTCTGGGCACATCTGTTCTCTGTAGTGCCCCTCAGGGCTTTTGTTGTGCTGCCCCTTCCCCTCAAGTTCCCTAGACCTTGACTGCTGTAGAACAAGCTCTGCCTTTGAAGCTGCCTTCAAGGCTTGCTAGTGGTGCCACAGGCCCCCCAGGGGATTAAAAGATGTCCCTAAAGGCACTTGGGAATCAAACACAAGTCCAGAGCCCTCCTCCTAGAGCTAGGAACAGGCCTAGCAGGAACCAGGTGCCAGCAATGAGCTTGCTGACTGCTGTCTTTTGATGTATAGAACCTGATTGGCGTTTTTGGAAGACCCCACAAGAGGATCACCTTTGTCACCAATGGACTGGTCAACAACCTCTACTCCTATGGAACAGAGATTGCGGCTATGTGCAGCGGAGTCACCACCTACATGGCTACCCAAGTTACCAGTGAGTGCAAGCATGGCAATTCTGAGTGTTACTCACCTGGCCTTATTTTCCCTTGGGGCGTGACTCAGGCACAGATGCTGCTCTTCCACCTCAAAACCCAAAGAAACCCCCCCTGCAGAACGTCAGCCAAGGTCTAAGGCATCAGCTCATGGGGTTTTGTCTTTTCTTTTGCAGCTTTCCAAGGACCCCAGGTGACTCTGGGATCATGCATTACCCTCGATGTGCTGAGAGTTGTAGAGCTGAAGTACTGCAATAGCAATGGCAACTGGAACAACCAGTGGAACAACCAGTGGAACAACCAGTGGAATGGCAACTGGAACAACAACTGGAACAACAACTGGAACAACCAGTGGAATGGCAACTGGAACAACCAGTGGAACGGCAACTGGAACAACCAGTGGAACGGCAACTGGAATGGCAACTTGAACAACAATTGGAATGGCAATGGCATCTGGAACGACAATTGGAATGGCATTGGCAACAACAACTGGAACAACAATTGGAACAACAATTGGAATGGCAATGGCAACTGGAATGGCAACTGGAACGGCAACTGGAATGGCAACTGGAACGGCAATTTCCCGGTGAGAAACCCTTAGCCCTTAGAGATTTCTTGAACCAAATGGGGGGATCCTGAGCTGCTGCCCAAAGCCAACCCTGATGCCCTTCGTTTCAGGCAGCTCCTCTTTTGAGAGGGCGCAGATGCTGAAAGAGAAAAATGAGAGAGCAGAGCTTTCCATCCAAGCCCTTGAGCCTGGATTTGCTCGGGCCAGTGCTCTAGTAGGAATCAAACTCTAAAAGCAGCAGATGCCAGCTACAGATGCAGCAATGATTCACTGAATCCATGAGAAGAATTCTTAGGGCCTCTGCCCACTGCCACCGCTTTGATTCTGGGTCCTTTAGAAAAGACTGAGGGAAGCCATGGGCATTACCTGAGGGCCAGCACTTGTTCCATTGCAGCAAGGATTTTCTGGGAAGCTTTGGTGACATCACTGTCTTCCTTCAAAGGCTAAATATCTTTTTTTCCCTTGGCTATTTAGTCTCAGCAGATTCCCAGCGGCATCTTCAACAACACTCAGGTCATCATCGGTGGCCAGTCCCAAATTGTGACCATCAACAGGCAATGGCGTGTGGCTGTCATTGAGCAAAGGAGCTTCAGTGGGTCCTGGAAAACCATCTGGAACTACAACACGGTGAGTGGCAGGGAGGGGGCTCCTTCACAAGCATCCAAGGAGTCTGGCTGCTGGCTCAGCTGGCCCAGGGGTGGCAATAGCTCCATCATTCTGAACATTTGAAGTCCACAATGTGGGGCAGTGGAACTCA
This sequence comes from Agelaius phoeniceus, assembly GCF_051311805.1. Classification (NCBI taxonomy): domain Eukaryota; kingdom Metazoa; phylum Chordata; class Aves; order Passeriformes; family Icteridae; genus Agelaius; species Agelaius phoeniceus. Next base: position 6,376,970 of record NC_135294.1, read on the forward strand.
GCATTAATTATGGTTTCCACCTCGATTTGATGCCAACATTAATACTTGGATGAAACTGAACTGTGAGTGCTGAAGACTTTTCTTTTACAGGGTGTCATTGCAACCAAAGTCCCGCAACAGAACGCCTGCTACATTTCCATCATGAACAGAAACGAGATGCCCCGCTTTGATAACCTGGCCCACCTGGCACAAGAGAGCAGGGTAAGGTTCCAAAGGAGCAGCTGGTTCCTGGCCCTGGAAATCACTGGGCCATTTCTTCATGTGCGGCATCCTTTGGGGCAGGATCAGGTTGTGCCTTGTGGCAGAGGTTCCTTTCTCTCAAAAGTAATGTGGATAAGTAATTTGTTGTAGGAATGCTTTTCCAAATGAAAGGGGCTGCATTATTCCCTCCCCCATTTACCCAGAGGATGTTGAGCTGTGCAGCTTGCAGGGCAAACTTTTTCTTTGTGAAGCCCTTAAAGGCATTCCTTGCGCTGCCATTTCCCCTCAAGTTCCATTCACCTTGACTCTCTTAGAATGAGCTCTGCCCTTGGAGCTGCCTTCATGGCTTGCTGGTGGTCCCACAGGCCCCGCCAGGGAATTAAAAGATGTCCCTAAAGGCACTTGGGAATCAAACACAAGTCCAGAGTTGTCCTCTCCGAGAGCTAGGAACAGCCTAGCAGGAGCCACCTCTCTGCCCTGAGCTTGCTGACTGCTGGTTTTTGATGTTTAGAACCTGATCGGTGCTTTTGGAAGACCCAACAAGAGGATCACCTTTGTCACCAGTGGATTGGTCAGCAACCTCAACTCCTATGGAATAGACATCACGGCTATGTGCAGCGGAGTCACCACCTACATGGCTTACGAAGTTACCAGTGAGTGCAAGCATGGCAATTCTGAGTGTTACTCACCTGGCCTTATTTTCCCTTGGGGCATGACTCAGGCACAGATGCTGCTCTTCCACCTCAAGACCCAAAGAAACCCCCCCTGCAGAACATCAGCCAAGATCTTAGGCATCAGCTCATGGGGCTTTGTCTTTTCTTTTGCAGCTTTCCAAGGACCCCAGGTGACTCTGGGATCATGCATTACCCTCGATGTGCTGAGAGCTGTAGAGCTGAAGTACTGCAATAGCAATGGCAGTGTCAATTTCCCGGTGAGCAAACCTTAGCCCTTAGCTTTCTTGAACCAAATGGGGGGGAACCTGAGCAGCTGCCCAAAGCCAACCCTGATGCCCTTCATGCCGGGCATCTCCTGACTGAGAGCTTCCTGCTTCAAGGTTCAGATGCCTTTAAAGGGCAACGGGTGAGCAGTGGTTTCCAAGCAAGCCCTCGAGTTTGGATTTCCTCTGGCCAGTGTTTTAGCATGCATCAACCACTGAAGGCAGTAGATGGCAGCTGTCAAAGGCAGCAATGATACACTGAATTAATAGAAAGAATTCCTGTGGCCTCTCCCTACTGACAGGGCCTTGATTCTGGGTCCGTTGGAAAACTCTGAGTGCCGGGCAGGCACTCCCAGGGGAGGCATCACTTCTTGTATTGCAGCAGGGATTTTTAGAAAATGTGGGGACATCAGTGTCTTCCTTCAAAGGCAAAACTTCTGCTTTCCCTTGGCTTTTCAGACTCAGCAGATTCCCAGTGGCATCTTCAACAACACTCAGGTCATCATTGGTGGCCACTCCCAGATTGTGACCATCAACAGGCAATGGCGTGTGGCTGTCATTGAGCAAAGGAACATCAGCGGGTCCTGGAAAACCATCTGGAACTACAACACGGTGAGTGGCAGGGAGGGGGCTCCTTCACAAGCATCCAAGGAGTCTGGCTGCTGGTACAGCTGGCCCAGGAATGGTGACTGTTCCTTTATTCTGAACGTTTGCAGTCCACAGTTTGTGATTCTAACACTCAGTACCTGTTAGGATTTCCATGCTGAATTTTTCCCAACATTAAGACTTGGATGAAACTGAATTGTGAGTGCTGAAGACTTTTCTTTTACAGGGTGTCATTGCAACCAAAGTCACACAACAGAACGCCTGCTACATTTCCATCATGAACAGAAGCGAGATGCCCCGCTTTGATAACCTGGCCCGCCTGGCACAAGAGAGCAGGGTAAGGTTCCAAAGGAGCAGCAGGTTCCTGGCCCCAGAGATCATTGTGCCATTTCTTCATGTGCTTCTTCTTTCGGGAGAAGATCAAGTAGTCACTAGTGGCAGACTTTCCTTTCACTGAACAGCAATGCTGATTCGTAATTTATTGTAGGAATGGTTTGCCAAAAGAAAGGGGCAGCATTATTCCCCCCCCACTTACCTGGAGGATGATGAGCTGTGCAATTTTCTGGGCACATCTGTTCTCTGTAGTGCCCTTCAGGGCTTTTGTTGTGCTGCCCCTTCCCCTCAAGTTCTCTAGACCTTGACTGCTGTAGAACAAGCTCTGCCTTTGAAGCTGCCTTCAAGGCTTGCTAGTGGTGCCACAGGCTCCCCAGGGGATTAAAAGATGTCCCTAAAGGCACTTGGGAATCAAACACAAGTCCAGAGTCCTCCTCCTAGAGCTAGGAACAGGCCTAGCAGGAACCAGGTGCCAGCAATGAGCTTGCTGACTGCTGTCTTTTGATGTATAGAACCTGATCGGTGTTTTTGGAAGACACACCAAGATCACCTTTGTCACCAATGGACTGGTCAACAACCTCTACTCCTATGGAACAGAGATTGCGGCTATGTGCAGCGGAGTCACCACCTACATGGCTACCCAAGTTACCAGTGAGTGCAAGCATGGCAATTCTGAGTGTTACTCACCTGGCCTTATTTTCCCTTGGGGCGTGACTCAGATGCTGCTCTTCCACCTCAAAACCCAAAGAAACCGCCCTGGAGAACATCAGCCAAGGTCTAAGGCATCAGCTCATGGGGTTTTGTCTTTTCTTTTGCAGCTTTCCAAGGACCCCAGGTGACTCTGGGATCATGCATTACCCTCGATGTGCTGAGAGTTGTAGAGCTGAAGTACTGCAATAGCAATGGCAACTGGAACAACCAGTGGAACAACCAGTGGAACAACCAGTGGAACAACCAGTGGAACAACCAGTGGAATGGCAACTGGAACAACAACTGGAACAACGAGTGGAATGGCAACTGGAACAACAACTGGAACAACCAGTGGAACAACAACTGGACCAACGAGTGGAATGGCAACTGGAACAACAACTGGAACAACCAGTGGAATGGCAACTGGAACAACAACTGGAACAACCAGTGGAACAACCAGTGGAACGGCAACTGGAACAACCAGTGGAACGGCAACTGGAATGGCAACTGGAATGGCAATTTCCCGGTGAGAAACCCTTAGCCCTTAGATTTCTTGAACCAAATGGGGGGATCCTGAGCTGCTGCCCAAAGCCAACCCTGATGCCCTTCTTTTTAGGCAGCTCCTCTTTTGAGAGGGCACAGATGCTGGAAGAGAGCAATGAGAGAGCAGAGCTTCCCATCCAAGCCCTTGAGCTTGGATTTCCTCAGGCCAGTGCTCTAGTAGGAGTCAAACTCTAAAAGCAGGAGAAGCCAGCTACAGATGCAGCAATGATTCACTGAATCCATGAGAAGAATTCTTAGGGCCTCTGCCCACTGCCACCGCTTTGATTCTGGGTCCTTTAGAAAAGACTGAGGGAAGCCATGGGCATTACCTGAGGGCCAGCACTTCTTCCATTGTAGCAAGGATTTTTTTGGAAGCTTTGGTGACATCACTGTCTTCCTTCAAATGCAAAATATCTTTTTTTCCCTTGGCTTTTTAGTCTCAGCAGATTCCCAGCGGCATCTTCAACAACACTCAGGTCATCATCGGTGGCCAGTCCCAGATTGTGACCATCAACAGGCAATGGCGTGTGGCTGTCATTGAGCAAAGGAGCTTCAGTGGGTCCTGGAAAACCATCTGGAACTACAACACGGTGAGTGGCAGGGAGGGGGCTCCTTCACAAGCATCCAAGGAGTCTGGCTGCTGGCTCAGCTGGCCCAGGGGTGGCAATAGCTCCATCATTCTGAACATTTGAAGTCCACAATGTGGGGCAGTGGAACTCAGCATTAATTATGGTTTCCACCTCGATTTGATGCCAACATTAAGACTTGGATGAAACTGAACTGTGAGTGCTGAAGACTTTTCTTTTACAGGGTGTCATTGCAACCAAAGTCACACAACAGAACGCCTGCTACATTTCCATCATGAACAGAAACGAGATGCCCCGCTTTGATAACCTGGCCCACCTGGCACAAGAGAGCAGGGTAAGGTTCCAAAGGAGCAGCAGATTCCGGGCCCTGGAAATTATTGTGCCATTTCTTCATGTGCGGCATCCTTTGGGGCAGGATCAGATTGTGTCTTGTGGCAGAGGTTCCTTTCTCTCAAAAGTAATGCGGATAAGTAATTTATTGTAGGAATGCTTTTCCAAATGAAAGGGGCTGCATTATTCGCTCCCCCATTTACCCAGAGGATGCTGAGCTGTGCAGCTTGCGGGGCAAACTCGTTCTTTGTGAAGCCCTTAAAGGCATTCCTTGCGCTGCCATTTCCCCTCAAGTTCCATTCACCTTGACTCTCTTAGAATGAGCTCTGCCTTTGGAGCTGCATTCAAGGCTTGCTGGTGGTCCCACAGGGCCCTCCAGGGGATTAAAAGATGTCCCTAAATGCACTTGGGAATCAAACACAAGTCCAGAGCCCTCCTCCTAGAGCTAGGAACAGGCCTAGCAGGAGTCACCTCTCTGCCCTGAGCTTGCTGAATGCTGGTTTTTGATGTTTAGAACCTGATCGGTGCTTTTGGAAGACCCAACAAGAGGATCACCTTTGTCACCAGTGGATTGGTCAGCAACCTCAACTCCTATGGAATAGACATCACGGCTATGTGCAGCGGAGTCACCACCTACATGGCTTACGAAGTTACCAGTGAGTGCAAGCATGGCAATTCTGAGTGTTACTGACCTGGCCTTATTTTCCCTTGGGGCGTGACTCAGGCACAGATGCTGCTCTTCCACCTCAAAACCCAAAGAAAACCCCCCTGCAGAACATCAGCCATGATCTTAGGCATCAACTCATGGGGCTTTGTCTTTTCTTTTGCAGCTTTCCAAGGACCCCAGGTGACTCTGGGATCATGCATTACCCTCGATGTGCTGAGAGCTGTAGAGCTGAAGTACTGCAATAGCAATGGCAGTGTCAATTTCCCGGTGAGCAAACCTTAGCCCTTAGCTTTCTTGAACCAAATGGGGGGAACCTGAGCAGCTGCCCAAAGCCAACCCTGATGCCCTTCATGCCGGGCATCTCCTGACTGAGAGCTTCCTGCTTCAAGGTTCAGATGCCTTTAAAGGGCAACGGGTGAGCAGTGGTTTCCAAGCAAGCCCTCGAGTTTGGATTTCCTCTGGCCAGTGTTTTAGCATGCATCAACCACTGAAGGCAGGAGATGGCAGCTGTCAAATGCAGCAATGATACACTGAATTAATGGAAAGAATTCCTGTGGCCTCTCCCTACTGACAGGGCCTTGATTCTGGGTCCGTTGGAAAATCTGACTGTCGGGCAGGCACTCCAAAGGAAGGCATCACTTCTTGTATTGCAGCAGGGATTTTTAGAAAATGTGGGGACATCAGTGTCTTCCTTCAAAGGCAAAACTTCTGCTTTCCCTTGGCTTTTCAGACTCAGCAGATTCCCAGTGGCATCTTCAACAACACTCAGGTCATCATTGGTGGCCACTCCCAGATTGTGACCATCAACAGGCAATGGCGTGTGGCCGTCATTGAGCAAAGGAACATCAGCGGGTCCTGGAAAACCATCTGGAACTACAACACGGTGAGTGGCAGGGAGGGGGCTCCTTCACAAGCATCCAAGGAGTCTGGCTGCTGGTACAGCTGGCCCAGGAATGGTGACTTTTCCTTTATTCTGAACGTTTGGGGTCCACAGTTTGTGATACTAACACCCAGGACTTGTTAGGATTTCCATGCTGAATTTTTCCCAACATTAAGACTTGGATGAAACTGAATTGTGAGTGCTGAAGACTTTTCTTTTACAGGGTGTCATTGCAACCAAAGTCACACAACAGAACGCCTGCTACATTTCCATCATGAACAGAAGCGAGATGCCCCGCTTTGATAACCTGGCCCGCCTGGCACAAGAGAGCAGGGTAAGGTTCCAAAGGAGCAGCAGGTTCCTGGCCCCAGAGATCATTGTGCCATTTCTTCATGTGCTTCTTCTTTCTGGGGAAGATCAAGTAGTCACTAGTGGCAGACTTTCCTTTCACTGAACAGCAATGCTGATTCGTAATTTATTGTAGGAATGGTTTGCCAAAAGAAAGGGGCAGCATTATTTCTTCCCCACTTACCCAGAGGATGATGAGCTGTGCAATTTTCTGGGCACATCTGTTCTCTGTAGTGCCCCTCAGGGCTTTTGTTGTGCTGCCCCTTCCCCTCAAGTTCCCTAGACCTTGACTGCTGTAGAACAAGCTCTGCCTTTGAAGCTGCCTTCAAGGCTTGCTAGTGGTGCCACAGGCCCCCCAGGGGATTAAAAGATGTCCCTAAAGGCACTTGGGAATCAAACACAAATCCAGAGTCCTCCTAGAGCTAGCAATAGGCCTAGCAGGAACCAGGTGCCAGCAATGAGCTTGCTGACTGCTGTCTTTTGATGTATAGAACCTGATTGGCGTTTTTGGAAGACACACCAAGATCACCTTTGTCACCAATGGACTGGTCAACAACCTCTACTCCTATGGAACAGAGATTGCGGCTATGTGCAGCGGAGTCACCACCTACATGGCTACCCAAGTTACCAGTGAGTGCAAGCATGGCAATTCTGAGTGTTACTCACCTGGCCTTATTTTCCCTTGGGGCGTGTCTCAGATGTTGCTCTTCCACCTCAAAACCCAAAGAAACCCCCCCTGCAGAACGTCAGCCAAGGTCTAAGGCATCAGCTCATGGGGTTTTGTCTTTTCTTTTGCAGCTTTCCAAGGACCCCAGGTGACTCTGGGATCATGCATTACCCTCGATGTGCTGAGAGTTGTAGAGCTGAAGTACTGCAATAGCAATGGCAACTGGAACAACCAGTGGAACAACCAGTGGAACAACCAGTGGAACAACCAGTGGAACAACCAGTGGAACGGCAACTGGAACAACAACTGGAACAACCAGTGGAATGGCAACTGGAACAACCAGTGGAACAACCAGTGGAATGGCAACTGGAACAACAACTGGAACAACCAGTGGAACAACCAATGGAATGGCAACTGGAACAACAACTGGAACAACCAGTGGAATGGCAATGGCATCTGGAACGACAATTGGAATGGCATTGGCAACAACAACTGGAACAACAATTGGAACAACAATTGGAATGGCAATGGCAGCTGGAATGGCATTTGGAATGGCAATGGCAACTGGAATGGCAACTGGAATGGCAATTTCCCGGTGAGAAAACCTTAGCCCTTAGATTTCTTGAACAAAATAGGGGAATCCTGAGCTGCTGCCCAAAGCCCACCCTGTTGCCCTTCTTGCCGGGCATCTCCTCTTTTAAAAGGGTGGAGATGCTGAAAGAGCACAATGAGAGAGCAGAGCTTTCCATCCAAGCCCTTGAGCATGGATTTCCTCTGGCCAGTGCTCTAGCAGGAATCAAACTCTAAAGGCAAGAGACGAAGCTGTCAGATGCAGCAATGATGCACTGAATCCATGAAAAGAATTCTTTTGGCCTCTGCCTAATGCCACAGCCTTTTTTTTAATTTGTTTTTTATTTTAAATATCTCTTCCTCGTTTGAAAATACATCTCCACTGCCATCCCTCCCTATATCAGAGCACTAATTCTTTTCTTGCAAGGATTTTTTGTAAATATATGTTGTGAGACCTAGCTACTTGCACAGTCTTAAAATATTTCATATGGTTTTCTTGTCTCAGCAGTCAGATAACAACCAACAAATCATCACTGATGGAGGTTCCCACATCTCCATCTCTGGTGGGGACTCTCATATCTCCATCTCTGGTGTCTCACAAAGCATAAGCATCAATAGCCAAACACAGAAGGCAATTATGGAGCAAAAGAGCAACCATTTGTCCTGGAAAACCATCTGGAACTACAACACGGTGAGTGGCACAGAGGGGTCTTGTTCAAAAAGTGTACAATGAGACTGGCTGCTCATACAGCTGGCCCAGTGACTGGGATTGTCGCCTTTATGCTACACTTCTGAGTCCATGATATTGGGTAGAGACTCTCAGCATTTCCTATTGTTTCAATACAAACTTAATTCAAATGTTAAACAGTTGGAAAAAACTGAATTGTGAGTGCTGAACAATTTTATTTTACAGGGTATCATTGCAACAAAAGTGATGCCAGAGAGAACATGCTACATTTCCACCATGAACAGGAATGAGATGCCTACCTTTGCTGCACTTGTCAGAGTGGCTGCAGAGAGGAGGGTAAGAATGTAATGGAGGAGTCACTTGTAATATTGCTCAGTATTTGAAAGTAAATAGATGTGGAAGCCTGCTATTTTGGAAGCCTTTTAAACCATTAGGTGTTTAGAAGTGATTTCTATCACACTGTTAATTATGCAGTTCAATTTATTTTGAATTACATTTTATTTTAAAAGGTTCAACAATAAGAATAAGCTCTTTAAGGTGAAGATTTCTCATTTTTAATTAATGTTGTAGATATCCTGGGTAATTTTCACAGAGTTTGCAATGAGTTTTTATACTGACCTCTTTTTAATACTCTTATGACCCAAGAATGTAGATGTGTGGTAAGTTACCCTTTATAATCTTCTACTCCTTGCATGGTAAAAAACTTAATTTCTTTGGTTTAGGTGTAGTTGATTAAGAACAAATATCCCAATAAGCTGGAAAATTTAAATTATTTCTCAAAATGTTTGCAAATAACTTCCATGTTAGCATGAGCTCCACCCACTAAATTAACACAGACATTTTAAAAATGGTATCAGCATTTAGCATACTCACCTTTGGTAGGCACTGGCTTCCACTGAAGATTCAGAACTGAGTCCTTAAAAAAATCAAGGCTTTAAAGAACAAGAACAACTAGGGGGCAGAAGAAAACCAGCAGAGTGTCATCAGTAAAGGCAAGCAAAAAGATTCAGCTTTAGCTATAGATCATGGCTTGCCTCAAGGCTTGACTCCCTTAGAACAAGCTCTGCTTTTGCAGCTGCCTTCAAGGCTTACCAGTGGTCCCACAGGCCCCCAGGGGATTAAAAGGTGTTCCTAAAGGCAGTTTGGACTCAGACACCCAGCCCTGAGTCATCATTGCAGTGCTAGGAAGAGGCCTAGAAGGGACCCAGCTCCTGAGAGCTTGCTGAATGCTGGTATTTGATGTTTAGAACCTGATTGGCGGTTTTGGAAGACCTACCAAGGAGATCACCTTTGTCACCAATGGATTGGTCAGCAACCTCAGTTCTTACGGAGCAGATGTCTTCTCCATGTGCAGTGGACTCACCACCTACATGACTTATGAAGTTCACGGTGAGTGCAAGCTAAGGAATTTTGTCTCTGAGTGACCTGGCATTTGTTTCCCTTGGGGAATGACCAATGATGCACAATTGCTGCTCTTCCACTTTGAGCTGCACAGAAACCAAGGGCTTCAGCATTTGCATAAAGGGTTTGACATCTCCAAAGCTCAGGACTGAAACGAGGGCAGAGTCTCAGCCTCCTTAAATGACCTGATCTATACTACTACTACCCCTTTCTGTGAAGTTTAAGGTGGCTTCAGTTATTGTGTAGGATTTTACACACTGCTATCCTTTGCAAAAATGCCTACACTAAGAGAAAGGGTAGATCTAAGCACTCTCATTTCTGTATTATAGATCCAGTGTTGTTTCATGACTGCAAAGAGATTCTTTGTCTATTCAATGATTTCTTATACAGCAGCTATGGACACCCTAGTTCCCTGCAAGCAACAAAAATGAGCTCTTACTGATTACCTAAGAATATCTTCCCCCTCAACTAATTGTAATTTTTTTTTTTTTACAGTACCCCAATACAATCAACCATCATGCACTGCACTTAATGTCTTGAGACTTGTGGAGCTGAAGTACTGCCATGGCAATGGACAGCTCGGAAAATCTTACCTTTCTTGAACCAAGATCCAGCCTTCAGAGCTGCTGCCCAAAGCCAACCCTGATACCGTTCTTCCCTGACATCTCTTCTTTCAAGAGTTTTGTTCTTCATGGTTCAGAAGCTGAAACAGATAATTTGTTGACTAGAGCTTTCAATTAAAAACCTTTTGCATAGATGACCTCTGGCTTGTTTCTCATTACTCTACCCTTCAATCATCTTTGAAACTTCCATGGAAATATTTTTATTGTCTCCCTTCTGCCCCATTTGAGCCCTTCAAATGCTCTTTTGATTGCCAGCTCCCAACACAGGACACAGACAAAGAGCTGGGCAAGCCCCAGGGTGTGGATGGTACAAACAAGGCATTCACAGGCAGCACCTTCCCTCCCTGTTTGGAGAAAGATGCCTCACATTAAGAATCTTGATTCGGGTGGCACAAAAGGCAGGAAGAAAGAAGGGCAAAGCAGTGAATTTGCCTTTTTTAGGGGAAGGGGAATCTCTGTGGAACTTACCATGTTGTTCTTATAGAGCCCTCCATTTTCCAGTGCATAGCAAAGACTGGCTCCAGGGCATTGCGTTGAACACTGACGTGGATGAAAATGTGCTCCAAAGATTCATACACAGTGTAAACACAACTGTTGATCCCTTGGGACAGTGTTAAGATTCCCACTCATCTCCTCCCGAATGCCTTTAGTTCAGACATGGACGTGCAAAAAAAAAAAAAAAAAAAAGATAAAAGAAAAAAAAAGCTTTCTTCCTTAATGCAGTAATGGTACCTACAAAATGAAAGATTTCTTCCATTTTTGCTGCCAGGAACATGTCTCTTTCCTGACAGCAAATTCCAGATTCTCTCTCTGAGATCCTCCCAGTGTTCAGTAGTATGAAGTGGACACAAATCAAGCTAGGAATAGAGTCATGTTTCTGCTGAGCTAACAAGAGCACTTGACAAAATGTCAATCCCCATCTACTGCTACATAATAAAGCTACAGAATTACTCTTAGCTTATAAAAATGCCAGAAAAATTTGACCCATTATTTGACAGTAAAAACCACTAGTCATCCACTAAAAACCAGGTAAACAGGAGAACCCTGAGCATCAAGTGAAAAGTAAAATTGCAGCATTTCAGTTCAAGTCTGATTAAAAACCAGAAATTTAAACATGTAAAAGGAAGATTCAATCAACTTATGCTGAGATTATATGATCACAATAAACTCTCATGGATGACACATGGTGTTTTTCTCCATGTACTTTTCGTAAATATTTACTTTATCAGAGAGTCAGCAGGTAGTGGGAGAAAAGGTAAAGAGTGAAGCAACACCTCTAAAAACCCACATAATTCTGCATGCTCCCATTTGCACTCAGGTGGGTGAGCCATGCTCTAGATAAAGGCAGCAAGACATAGCCTAGAAAACTGTGGCTCAAGGACAGAATTTGTCATATTCCATAGTTAAAAGAAACCCCTCAAGCTCCAGCTTCAAGGATGAAACCAGAAATAATTTCATCAGTTTTACTCTTGCTAGACAGCAAGGAGCAGAAAAAACACCTGAAAATGTGTGGGCACAGAATGAAACTGGAATTTGAGGAAAGGGTGAAATCTGAAATTTTCTTACCCTTGGGAGGTTTCTGCACAGTGGGACAAGAATTTACTATAGAAACAGAATGCCTTGAGCAGAGCTTTGGAAAGGACACAGAGATAAACCTGTACTGAAAGAAAACAGGGGCTTTTATGCAAAGGCCCATACAGTACCTGCCCTTTTCCCTGGCTACTCTACTGCTGTCACTAGTTACAGAAGCAGTGCTGAACAGCAAGGGCCTGAGCTGTGCATTTGCTACACAGACTGCTCGAGCACTCAGAAGCTGATGGAAGATGTGGAGGGTCAGGGTTCCAAGGGTGATGCATTTCTGTAATGGCCAAGTTGCCTTGGATTGGTGGAAACCAGGGACAAAACTGCTTTTCAACTCATGGCTAATGACACTGCAGGGAGGAGGATTGTACAGCTCAGTTTGTCTTGCCTTTCTTGAGGAGGGCTCAATTCACGGAATTTCCAGAGGCTAAAAAAGCACTTTCTTACAAAACATACATAACATAGGAAATAAGACTTTGATGTGTATTTGGTATCTTGGAAACTAAGGACATAACCTGTCTCCATTGGGCATCCACAAATCAGGCTGATTAGAAGCTATAAATCCTCCCCCTTGGTAGTTTATCATTTTCATTCACTGTATTTGACACGTAGAGTAAAGGATGAAGTGGAGGTGAAACATGAAAAGCTGAGTGCTCTGCTCACAGTGCTGGCAGACTGCTGCACCTCCTCAGCACTCACAGAGCTCCAGCAAGGCACCAGGCAGGCAGGAGCACAAGGACAGAGCGTGGCCCAGAGCAGCACAAGTGACAGCTGGGCCTCCCCTTCCCAAACAAAGTAAGATCCCCTGGCTTTTCCAGGAGCAGCTGCAATAATGATCCTTGGCAATGGATGGTGGAGGAGAAGAGTGTTCAGAGACTTAGATCAGACAGACATTGAGTCCCCATCAGGCCAGTCTGGCACTGCAGAGGAAGCTTTAGTGTGCAAACCCACCCTGAGCTGCAGCCAAGGGCACAATCAGCGCATGGGGATTGGCAGAACTGCTGTCAAATACAAAGCACGTGGGGAGTTGGGAAGTGAGCTCCTCTGGGAGTGCTGTTTACAGAACCTGGAAAAGGCACAGCAAAAAAGCAAATCCAAATTACCACAGGTCTTGGGCCATGGCCCTCTATAACAAATTCAGAGAAAGATTAAAATCTACTTGCTAAATAACAGGGGATATAAAAGGCCACATGTCACTGCTCCTCCCTCACACATGTTTTGCTACCTCTAGTTTCTGGTCCCTTTCTCAAATCAGCCCTTAGTCCATAATCAAGTGCTTCTCTCCTGAAGAGGCTCTGTGAAGATTAAGGGCCATGTCTGACAAGAAGAAAGCAGATGCTGAATGAGCTCAGAAAGGAAGGGCAGCAAAAGAACTCAGCAATTCCTATGATTTAGAGCCAACCCCGTGATCTCTAGGGACTCACATAACATTTTTAACACTGCAAGATTACCACCCCCTGGTTTGAACGGTGCTTTTGGCCAGAGGCACTTCAGGCTGAGTCCTTTGCCACACTGGCACAAAGCATCACTGCAACTTTACTGGGAATCTCTGCTCTGCTTCTGATGATCATTGTTTTTCCTTTAAAAGTGGCTGTTCAATACACTGAGCTTACCATGACCACTTTTCTCTCAGCTCCCTGTATGCCATGAATTCAATCAGGCAGGTATCAAAGCCTCCTCTTATCAGAGCACTTCCCCAGGAACCTCGTCATGCTTCTGTGAACACAGGGCACCTGCCAATAAGGCAAACCCATTTTCAGATTTAACTTTGGGATATTATGTATAAAAAGCAAGAGTACACATCAATTAGCAGCAGAGCTGGCCTGGCCTGCCATCCAAATGAAGTTCCCTGTAAGTATACCTATCATTTCCCATAAAAGGGAAGGAGGTTGAGATGCTGGAGTGTGTCCAGAGAAGAGCAACAAGGCTGGCAGAGGGTCTGGAACACAAGCCCTATGTGGAGGGACCTGGGGGTGTTTAGCCTGGAGAAGAGGAGGCTCAGGGGAGATCTTCCCACTCCCTACAATTCCCTGAAAGGAGAATGCAGCCAGGTGGGGTCGATCTCTGCTCTGAGGTAACTTGTAATAGGACAAGAGGCCTCAGCACCAGGGGAAGTGTAGGCTGGACATTAGGAGGAATTTCCTCACAGAAAGCGTGACGGGCATAGGAATGGGTGCCCAGGTAGGTGGTGGAGTCACTGTCCCTGGAGGGGTTTAAGAAAAGACCAGATGTGGCACTCAGTGCTTGACAAGGAGGTGTCAGGTCATTGGTTGGACTCTGTGACCTCAAAGGTCTTTTCCAACCTGGTTGATTCCTTGCTTCTTGAAAACTTCACCAGATTTCAGAGGAGATGCTTAAAAACATGCTCCTTCAGCCTTGTAACTCTTTCTGGTACACTGTGTGCTGCATTAGCTTTTCAGCAGGAGAACACATCATACACGTGGCATTACTGGAGGAGGCAATTTACCTTTTAGCAAAGTCTCTTGTCAGCCCCCATGACACATTTGCCTAAACAATATAATTGAAAGGACCAATATTTTTCTTTCCCTGTGACTATTTGCACTGTAGGAAGCCTTTCTTTTAACCACTGCCTCTCTCTAGCAACGCACTTCTCTTTCCCTGTATATTGTTTGCAACAAAAAGGGGTTTTTGTTTAATGTTAATAGGGCTATGTTGCAACCAAGGTGTTTTCAAAGAACACCTGCATCATTGCTACAACCAGCAAGAGGTTTTGGCTTGGCAAACCTTTTCCTACACCACCTCCAGGAGACAAGGTAGGGTGGTGGTTGAAAGTGGGGCGGAAGGTGGTCAGTGAAAAGCACTTGTTCCTACACAGGAGCAGGAGAAAAGGCTCCAAGAACTGAAGAGAACTTTCTCAGCAGGGCTGAGCTGCTCTAAAATTTCCTTCAAAAGCTGCATTGCCCAGGAATAACCCCTTCTCCCATACCAAAGAAGTGTGTACAGGTTCAGAATTCCAGTGCTGGCTTTCCTAAATGCTGTTTTCTGGCTTTGTTTCTTTGATGCTCAGGGACCTGGGCCTACCAACTGTCACCCAGAGAGAATCGCTTCATTATCTCCAGGAACAGACTCCAAAGCTTGAGCCCATGGAAAATGCAAGCCCAGCTCCTGGTGAGTCTGCTACTGACAGCCCAGGAGTTCCAAAATAAACAAGTGCTCCCTGTATACGTTTAGAATGATGCAGTTCAGTTTTTAAGTGACTTTTCCTGGTACATTTCCAACACTAAGTTGGAAAAATTTCCACTACAATGTTCTCTTATTTTCTCAGTCTAATCAGCTTTTCTTTTTCTTTCAGGATCAAAGTTCTTATCAGGCTCAAACTTCTTAGAGCAAGATAATTCACACTTGAAAGTTAAGATAAATTAACTGCCTATTACTTTGCTATATCTTCTACATTAACCATTTAAAATCAGGTGAACTAAAGTCTAGTTTTATAGAGATCAGCATAACTAAGGTATTTTTATTTTAACATCTTACCAACATATTGCAATAGTTTATTTTAGAAATAAGCATTGTCAGGCCATTAAGTGGAGAATTTAAACTGATTCAGGTTTTGACTGATCAAGAAAAGAACAAGACTGAAAAAGAGATTTCTAAATAGGGACATGACAGCAAAGACTCCAGTGAGGCTCAGGAGACATCAACACTGCAACTCCCAAAATGTCTATTTAAATACACAGGCCTAGAAATATTAACAGTGCAGAAGATTGGAGTCCCTTACCCGAGCCAGAAAAGATCTCTCTCAACAAGGTGTGAGGCCTGAGCTTCATTTGAATTTCAATTGTGAGCACAACCCATAAGCATTCCACCCAGTATAACAAAGTGTCAGGATTTTATCCAATCTTAAGTCTGTTTTTCTGCTCATCCTACAGCAGACAGAATATAAAGTTAACACCTGAAAAACTGTGAACAAAAAATGTTCAAGAGTGACTTGAGTATAATTAAAATGCCATCACACAATCTAATAAATGTGTTTTAATCCCCTCATGTACTTTAAGACAAATTGGAGATTTTGAAAGAACTAGATTTCTGAGGGCTTTTTTGTTTTTTACACAAAAGAGATATTCTGATTGGACACACCACCAGCAGGCCTAATACCCGTCTTGTGAGTAAAAATTACCTCAAGAACTGTAAATTAACCAAGCTACAACAACATAAATGTGCCAGCGCTGCTCTTGTGAGTAAAATTTACCTCAAGAACTGTAAAATAACCAAGCTGCAAGGATATAAATGTGCCAGCGCCGCTCTGCCAGGTCCGCTGAGGCGCCGCTACCTCAGAGGGGTTTTCCCGCCCTTTTTCCCCCCTCCCATGTTCCCCTGCTGCCTCTGAGGGCCTTTCCCGCCCTTTCTGCTCCCCTCACGGCCCGGCGCCACCTCAGCCCCGCTCCCTCCGGCCCTCTCGAGCCGTCCAGCACCGCAGCAAAAGCACGAGGGTTTATTCCTTGAGCAAAGGGTGAATTCCTTGAGCAAAGGGTGAATTCCTTGTGGGCAGCGCAGGGGCTTTCTCGGTGTTTCTCGTAGGGCAGCAGTGAGGGAGGGAAAGCACGGTCCACACCTCATGAATCCACACCGACGCTGCTGCTTGTAAAGCCGCCTTGTTGAATGCATTGCCCATTTGGTGTAGCTGTATGCAACAAAAATACCGCTTCAGGCTTGCTGATCCAAAAAGTGAAACTTTTGAAAAAAAATAAATTTCACACTGCACGTGCAACAGCATGTAGACCTCATTTTTGTGCATAAGCCCCCACACCTAGCCATACTGCCTTTTAAAACAAGCTGCTGGGTTGCAGCTGAGTAGTTTCCATGCCATAGACCCAGGTTGTTCACAGAATCAAATTGAAAACTTGGCATTGGGTTATGAGGATGGCTTCAAGGAAAAGCCATGGCAGGAACAACTGAGGGTATCTGGTGGAGGAGGCTGAGGGGAGATGGAGCTCTTTAACATCCTCCAGAGGAGCTATGGAGAAGCAGTTCTCCAATGTCTCCTGTCTGTAATGAGCGACATGACCCAAGGGAATGGCTGGAGCTGGGTCAGGGAAGGTTTAGGTCGGATATTAGAATAAGGTTCTTCACCCAGAGGGTGCTTGGGAGCTGGAAGAGGCTCCCAGAAAAGTTGTAAGTTGTCACAGGACCAAGCCAGATGGAGCTCAAGGAGCGTTATCATCATATTGCAAAAGTCCCATACCTCCTCAGTGATTTCTCATGGGTATCTCCTCACAGCACTGACTCCTTCTTCTGCACAGCCAACAATCTCCATCTCTCTCCTCACCCAGCTAACCCCCTCTTTTATAGCACTCATCCTCACGGTACACAGCAGTGGCCTGTTAAGGGCAGGCCTGCTTCTAGTCTCTGGTAATTAGTACGGCTGCAACTCCTCAGGGGTGAGATTACCTTCTGCACTATCTTTATTTTCTCACATTCTATCCCCCCACAAAGGAGTGTTTAGACAATATTCCCGGGTGGGACTCCTGGGGACTGTTCTTGTGCAGGCCCAGGAGCTGGACCTGATGATTCTTGTGGGTCCTCTGTGATTCTGGTAAAACAGTTTTCAGTGGCCATGTTGTACTTGGGGCACGTATTTCTGTGTGTGCTATGGTTACAAAGAACATAAAGTGCAATTTGGAAAGTGCAAAGGCTTTTATTTATTCAGACTAATTGAAAGCGGGTTTTTTTGTTTGCTTAAAGCCAAGGCTATCTCTGATTGTAAGTTTGATGTAAAGTTTCAGAAGTAATTAGTACATGTCAGAAAGTTACTGCAAAGCATATTTAATTTTTTACTAGAAATGGAGCTTTATCTGATAATTATCGGGTCAAAATTTGCAGAAGTATAATCCCTGTGTTTATCAAGTAGTTACAGCAGGAAATAATTTTCAGTGAAATGCAGCAGGGATATAAATCACAAAATAATTTTATTGCAACATTCACTCCTTCCACACCTAATTCAGAAAACATATAAAAGGTGGAGGGTTCAAATTGTTCTTCCTACTTGCAGCAGCATTAGCTCTGCAGTCAGGATGCATCTCTCTGTAAGTATGCATGCTTTTCTTCCTCATAACCTGAAACTTTGATTCAAACCCATTCCTTTATCTCTCAGAAGGGCTTATTGTCAATGCTTTTGCACCACTGGAGCACTGCACTGGTGCATCAAGCCCTTCCCTGTAATGCCAGAGCAGAAGAAATGGAAAAGCTTTCTCCTCACACTTGTGAAATACCTGTGTGTGCCTGCACAGCTCTGAGAAACAACTTGGGGTTCAGCTCTTGAAAGAGCAAGTGTTGAGTGTGTCTACTTTGAGCAGCCTGGGGTAAAGCAAGGGTGCCTCCCTTTGGGGCACTGATGCAATCCCAGGTTGAAAGCAAAAACAGGATCCAAGGAGGACCCTTGAACATCAGATTAGGAAAAGAAAAGGAGGATTGTCATGACCAGATTTGTCAGCCAGAGCTGCAGTTACACTTTTGTATTTGTTTTTGATTTCAGATTTTGACTGCAGTCCTTCTAGGACTCGTCCTGACCCCAGCCCTTGCTAATTATGTGAGTACAAATGAATGATTCCACAATCCTGCTCTTTCTGCGTTCCCTTCTTCATGAGATCCTCTTTTTCTTTCACCACCCCTTTGGAGGGAACAAATTGAAATTTTCTCTGACAGATGAAACCCTGGCACTCTCTGTGTGGTAGAACTTCTAGTCTAGGAAAGATTTTTGTTAAAATTTTAAGAGATCACTGACTAGCTTGAAAATCTAAAAATGTCTCATTTTTTAATTGAGTCTCAGCATAAAATAGAAAAGCAGCAAGTCATCCTTGGGGTAGAGACTGAGGTCCCCATCACTAGTGGCCAATCACAGATTATGATGGCACTTAGCAGAGAGCAGCCCTTCCAATGTAGCAGGGATTTTTCTAAAACTGTGCGGACATCACTGCCTCCCTTCAGACTAAACATCTTCTTTCCCTTGGCTTTTCAGTCTCAGCAGTCGGGTAACAACTGCCAGGTCTCTGTTGGTGGTGTTTTCCAAAATCTGACTCTCAGTAGTCTGACACGTGTGGTGGTTATTGAACAAAGGAGCAACCAGTTCTCATGGAAAACCGTCTGGAACTACAACACGGTGAGTGGCAGGGAGGAGGCTTGTTCACAAAGCATGTGAGGAGACTGGCCCAGGAATGGGGATTGTTTCCTTACTCTGTACATCTGGAGCCCATGATTTGGGGCAGCAACCCTTGGCATTTGTTCCTGTTTTAACAAAGGGTTTTCTCCAGTCCCAAGGCTTAAAAAACAGAATTGCAAGTGATTAATAACTTTTTCTTACAGGGTATCATTGCAACCAAATTGGTGCAACAGAACACCTGCTACATTTCTGTTATGAACAGAAATGAGATGCCCAGCTTTGAGAATCTGGCCCACATGGCTTCACAGAATGGGGTAAGATTCAAAATATATTACTGTAGTTGATATTATTTTTTTTTGTCTGAGACACTGCTATTTTACAAACCTTCTTAACCAATGGGAAAATAATAAGACATCTTATTGCTGAGACGTTTGGTAATATTTTGCAGTTACATTATTCTGTATTATCTTGCTGAATGTTGGTTTTTGCTGTTTAGAACCAGATGGGTCTTGGAAGACCCAACAAGAAGATCACCTTTGTCACTAATGGACTGGTCAACAACCTCAGCTCCTATGGAATAGAAATCACAGCTATGTGCAGTGGAGTCACCACTTACATGGCTTACGAAGTTCCCAGTGAGTGCAAGCATGGCAATTCTGAGTGTTACTGACCTGGCCTTTTTGTCTCCAGGGGCATGACTCAGGCACAGATGCTCCTCTCCCACTATGGGCCAGACAGAAACCAAGGGCTTCAGCAGTTGCACAAAGGGTTCGGCACCTTGGCAGATTGAGGCTGGAACAGGGTGGGGTCACAGCCCCCATAAATGATCCAAGCCAAACCCTTACAGCTCCTATCCAGGAAGCTTAATGGGGTGTAAATTTTGGCCCACCCTGCACTGCCCTGAAATACCAAGTAGAGAAAAGGGTTGTCCTAAGAACTGCTATCCTTCAGGTCAGAGCTTGCTGAGTTTACCCAGGCAGCCACCAAAGCCTTGTGCTAAACCAAGTGGCTTCCTCCCCTGTAACTTTTCCCCTGGGGCAATGATCCCATTCCCCAGGGTTAATGAACTACACATGGTAGGATTCTTCCAGAATGTCACAGCCCATCTGACTGTGCATCAGCTCTAGGGGTTTTGTCTTTTCTTTTGCAGCTTTGCAAGGACCCCAGGTGAATCTGGGATCATGCATTACCCTTGATGTCCTGAGAATTGTGGAGCTGAATTACTGTGGTGGCAATGGCAATTGGAATGGCAATATCCCGGTGAGAAAACCTTAGCCTTTCCCTTTTATGTATCAAATGTTGGGGTTTCCAGAGCTGCTGCCCAAAGCCAGCCCTGTTGTCCTTCTTGGCTGGCATCTCCTCTTTTGAGAGGCTCCTTCTTGAGGGTGCAGATGCTGAAAGAGATCAATGGGTTGGCAGATGTTTCCACCCAAGACTTTGAGAAGGGATTTACTCTGGCCAGTGCTCTTGCACTCATCAACATTTAAAGCCACCAAATGACAGCTGTCAGATGCAGCAATGATTCACTGAATCCATGAGGAGAATTTTTAGGGCATCTGGCCACTGCCAAAGCCTTGATTCTGGGTCCTTTGGAAAAAATTGAGGCTTCCTGCGGGCAGCACTTGCTCTATTGTAGCAGGGATTTTTCAGAAGCTTTGGGAACATCACTGTCTCTGTTCAAAGAAATGAAATGTCTTCTTTCCCTTGGCTTTTTAGTCTCAGCAGATTCCAGGTGACATCTTCAACAACACGCAGGGCAGCATCTTCAACAGCACTCAAGTCATCATTGGTGGCCAGTCCCAGATTGTGACCATCAACAGGCAATGGCATGTGGCAATCATTGAACAAACGAGCATCACTGGGTCCTGGAAAACCATCTGGAACTACAACACGGTGAGTGGCATGGGTGAATTGTTCACAAGACGCTGGCTGCAGGTAGAGCTGTCCCAGAGATGGGGCTTGTTTCTTTATTCTAACCACTTTGAGTGCAAAATTTCGGGTAGGAAATCCCAGCAATCGTTCCTATTTAAACAAAGGGGATTTTTCAATCCCAAGGCTTGAAAGAAGGAAGTGAGAGTGCTCCATAATTTTATTTTACAGGGTGTCATTGCAACCAAAGTCACTCAGCAGAACACCTGCTACATTTCCATCATGAACAGAAATGAGATGCCCAGCTTCAATAACCTGGCCCGCCTGGCAGAAGAGAGCAGGGTAAGGTTCCCAAGGAGTAGCAGAGTCCTGACCCTGGAGTTCATTGATCCATTTCTTCATGTGCTTTTACCTTCTGGACAGAATGAGGTCCTCACAAGTGGCAGGATTTTCTTTCTCACCACAGCAGTGGGGCTTGGGTATTTTCCACACGAATGCTTTGCTGAAAGAGGAAAAGGGTTGCACTTTCCTTTTCTGAGTTCTGATTTCTCTGAGAACATTTAGCTGTGGAGCTTGCTGTAAACACTTTCTCTAAGCAGCTCTTTGAGGGCCTAATTCTTTTGGCATGCCAGGTCCTTAAAGTCCTTTGCAGGCCTTTCAATTCCGAACTGCATTGGTCAGCTCAGAACTTTGCATGGCTGCTGCTCTTGGAAAGACTCCCTTTCCCTTTGGGGTTCATGAGAGCATCTCCTATTCCTCCACCTTTCCCTTAGGGAATATATCTAGCAGGGACTAGATCCCAACAGTGATCTTGATGAATGCTGGTATTTGCTGTTTAGAACCAGTTTGGCCTTGGAAGACCTACCAAGAAGATCACCTTTGTCACTAATGGTTTGGTCAGCAACCTCAGGTCTTATGGATCAGATGTCTTCTCTATGTGCAGTGGACTCACCACCTACATGACTTATGAAGTTCATGGTGAGTGCAAGCAAAGGAATTCAAACAGAACTGGCATTTGTTTCCCTTGGGGAATGACCAACAGAATTGCTGCTCTTCCACCTTGAGTCAGGCAGAAACCAGGGGCATCAGCAGTTGTACCAAGGGTTCGACATCTTTGCAGATCAGGACTGGAACAGGGTGGGGTCACAGTCCCCATAAATGACCAAAGCAAATCCTTACAGGTCCTTTCCAGGAAGCTTAAGGAGGCTGAATTTTGGGCCCAGATTCTTTCAGCTGACACTGGCCTCCCCTGTAATGCCCAGTCAATAAAAGTGTCTTCCTAAGAACAGTTGTCCTTCAGGTCAGAGCTGACTGACAATTTCAATGGCAGCCCAGGTCTCAGGCATTAGCTCATGGGGTTGTGTTTCTTCCTTTCTTGCTTTGCAAGGAGTCCAAGTCAATCTGGGATCCTGCATTACCCTGGATGTCCTGAGAGTCGTGGATCTGAAGTACTGCACAGGCAATGGCAATGGACAGGTGAGAAAACCTGACCCTTACCTTTCTTGAACCAAATGGGGGGGGCTTCAGGTGCTTTGGGGATATCACTGCCTTTCTTCACAGGCTAAATATCTGCTTTCCCTTGGCTTTTTAGTCTCAGCAGATTCCAGGTGGCATCTTCAACAACACGCAGGGCAGCAACACACAAGTGGTCATCATTGGTGGCCAGTCCCAGATTGTGACCATCAACAGGCAATGGCGTGTGGCCATCATTGAGCAAACGAGCATCACTGGGTCCTGGAAAACCATCTGGAACTACAACACGGTGAGTGGCATGGGTGACTTGTTCAAAAAACAAATGAGGAGACTGGCAGCAGGTAGAGCTGTCCCAGAGATGGGGCTTGTTTCCTTCTTCTGACCGTGTTGAGTGCAAAATTTGAGGTAGGAACTCTTGGCCTGCTCTTCTGTTTTAACAGAGGGTTTTCTCCAATATCAGGGCATGAAAAAATGAAATCCAAGTACTCAATAACTTCATTTTACAGGGCATCATTGCAACCAAAGTCACTCAACAGAACGCCTGCTACATTTCCATCATGAACAGAAATGAGATGCCCAGCTTCAATAACCTGGCCCGCCTGGCAGAAGAGAGCAGGGTAAGGTTCCCAAGGAGAAGCAGAGTCCTCACCCTGGAATTCATTGATCCATTTCTTCATGTGCTTTTACCTTCTGGACAGGATGAGGTCCTCACATGTGGCAGGATTTTCTTTCTCTGGACAGCAGTGGGGCTTGGGTATTTTCCACAGGAATGCTTTGCTGAAAGAGGAAAAGGGCTGCACATTCCTTTTACCGAGTTCTGATTTCCCTGAGAACATTCAGCTCTGTAGCTTGCTGAAAACACTTTCTCTAAGCACCTCTTTGAGGGCCTTAATTCTTTTGGCATGCCAGGACCTTGAAGTCTTTTCAGGCCTTTCAATACCAATCTACATTGGTTAGTTCAGAACTTTGCATGGCTGCTGCCCTTGGACAGAATCCCTTTCCCTTTGGGGTTCATGAGAGCATCTCCTATTCCTCAGGCTCTCCCCTAGGGAATATGCCCAGCCATAACCACATCCCAACACTTACCTTGCTGAATGCTGTTTTTTGTTTAGAACCAGTTTGGCCTTGGAAGACCTACCAAGAAGATCACCTTTGTCACTAATGGTTTGGTCAGCAACCTCAGGTCTTATGGATCAGATGTCTTCTCTATGTGCAGTGGACTCACCACCTACATGACTTATGAAGTTCACGGTGAGTGCAAGCAAAAGAATTCTAACACACCTGGCATTTGTTTGCCCTAGGGAATGACCAATGGACAATGGGTGTTCTTCCACCTTGAGTCAGGCAGAAACCAGGGGCCTCAGCAGTTGTACAAAGGGTTTGACATCTTTGCAGATCAGGATTGGAATGTGGTGGGGTGGTGGGGTCACAGTCCCCATAAATGACCCAAATCAAATCCTTACAGGTCCTTTCCAGGAAGCTTCGGGAGGCTGAATTTTGGGCCCAGAGTGTTTCAGCTGACACTGGGCTCCCCAGTAATGCCCAGTCAATAAAAGTGTCTCCCTAAGAACAGTTGTCCTTCAGGTCAGAGCTGACTGACAATTTCAATGGCAGCCCAGCTCTCAGGCATTAGCTCATGGGGTTTTGTTTCTTCCTTTCTTGCTTTGCAAGGAGTTCAAGTCAATCTGGGATCCTGCATTACCCTGGATGTCCTGAGAGTCGTGGATCTGAAGTACTGCACAGGCAATGGCAATGGACAGGTGAGAAAACCTGACCCTTACCTTTCTTGAACCAAATGGGGGGGGCTTCAGGTGCTTTGGGGATATCACTGCCTTTCTTCACAGGCTAAATATCTGCTTTCCCTTGGCTTTTTAGTCTCAGCAGATTCCAGGTGGCATCTTCAACAACACGCAGGGCAGCAACACACAAGTGGTCATCATTGGTGGCCAGTCCCAGATTGTGACCATCAACAGGCAATGGCGTGTGGCCATCATTGAGCAAACGAGCATCACTGGGTCCTGGAAAACCATCTGGAACTACAACACGGTGAGTGGCATGGGTGACTTGTTCAAAAAACAAATGAGGAGACTGGCAGCAGGTAGAGCTGTCCCAGAGATGGGGCTTGTTTCCTTCTTCTGACCGTGTTGAGTGCAAAATTTGAGGTAGGAACTCTTGGCCTGCTCTTCTGTTTTAACAAAGGGTTTTCTCCAATATCAGGGCATGAAAAAATGATATCCAAGTACTCAATAATTTCATTTTACAGGGAGTCATTGCAACCAAAGTCACGCAGCAGAACGCCTGCTACATTTCCATCATGAACAGAAATGAGATGCCCAGCTTCAATAACCTGGCCCGCCTGGCAGAAGAGAGCAGGGTAAGGTTCCCAAGGAGTAGCTGAGTCCTCACCCTGGAGTTCATTGATCCATTTCTTCATGTGCTTTTACCTTCTGGACAGGATGAGGTCCTCACAAGTGGCAGGATTTTCATTCTCTGAAAAGTATTTGGGCTTGGGAATTTTCCATAGCAGTGCTTGGCTGAAAGAGGAAAAGGGCTGCACGTTGATTTTCCGAGTTCTGATTTCCCTGAGAACATTGAGCTCTATAGCTTGCTGAAAACACTTTATCTAAGCAGCTCTTTGAGGGCCTTAATTCTTTTGGCATGCCAGGTCCTTAAAGTCCTTTGCAGGCCTATCAATACCAATCTGCATTGGTCAGCTCAGAACTTTGCATGGCTGCTGCTCTTGTCCAGACTCCCTTTCCCATTGGGGTGCATGAGAGCATCTCCTATTCCTCAGGCTTTCCTCTAGGAAATATGCCCAGCCACAACCACATCCCAACACTGATCCTTTTGAATGCTGTTTTTTGTTTAGAACCAGTTTGGCCTTGGAAGACCTACCAAGAAGATCACCTTTGTCACCAATGGTTTGGTCAGCAACCTCGGGTCTTATGGATCAGATGTCTTCTCTATGTGCAGTGGACTCACCACCTACATGACTTATGAAGTTCACGGTGAGTGCAACCAAAGGAATTCTGTCTCTCAGTGATCTGGCATTTGTTTCCCTTGGGGAATGACCAATGGACAATTGGTGTTCTCCCACCTTGAGTCAGGCAGAAATCAAGGATTTCAGCAGTTGTACAAAGGGTTCAACGTCTTAGCAGATCAGGACTGGAACAGGGTGGGGTCACAGCCCCCATAGAGGACCCTAGTGAAGTCCTTACAGTTTCTTTCCAGAAAGCTTAAGGAGGCTTGAATTTGGGCCCAGAGTGTTTCAGCTGACAATGGCCTCCCCTGTAATGCTGAGTCAATAAAAGTGTCTCCCTACGTGTCCCCAGCTGTCCTTCATGTCAGAGCTGACTGACAATTTCAATGGCAGCCCAGCTCTCAGGCATTAGCTCATGGGGTTGTGTTTCTTCCTTTCTTGCTTTGCAAGGAGTCCAAGTCAATCTGGGATCCTGCATTACCCTGGATGTCCTGAGAGTCGTGGATCTGAAGTACTGCACTGGCAATGGCAATGGACAGGTGAGAAAATCTGACCCTAACCTTTCTTGAATCAAAGTGGGAGGAACCTGAGCTGCTGCCCAAAGCCAATCCTTATGGCCTTCTTGCCTGGCATCTTCCCTTTTGAGAGGTTCCTGCTTGAGGGCGCAGATGCTGAAACAGAAAAATGGGTCAGGACAGGATTCCCTCCGGGACTTTGAACGTGGATTAACTGTGGTCAGTCCACCTTAGACCCTCTGCCAAGCACCCACAGCCCTGCTTCTGGGTCCCTTAGAAAAGACTGAGTGCAGGGATGGCACTTCCCAGAGGCCAGCATTTCTTCCATTGTAGCAGGGATTTTTCAGGAGCTTTGGGGATATCACTGTCCTCCTTAAAAGGTGAAATGTCTTCTTTCCTTTGGCTTTTTAGTCTCAGCAGATTCCTGGTGGTGAGGGAAGCTCACAAGTCGTCATCATTGGTGGCCAGTCCCAAATTGTGACCATCAACAGGCAATGGCGTGTGGCCATCATTGAGAAAAAGGCTGGCATTGGGTCCTGGAAAACCATCTGGAACTACAACACGGTGAGTGGCAGGAAGGGGACTTGTTCACACAGTGTATGAGGAGACTGGCTGCTGATAGGGCTGGCAGAGAGATGGGGCTTGTTTCCTTATTCTGTCCCAGTTGAGAGCACAATTTGGGGTAGGAATGCTCTGAATTTGTTTCTGTTTTAACAAAGGGATTTCTCCAATTCCAATGTGTGAAAGACTAATGTGTGATTTCTTCATATTTTCATTTCACAGGGCATCATTGTAACCAAAGTCACTCAGCAGAATGCCTGCTACATTTCCACCATGAACAGAAATGAGATGCCTCGCTTTGATAACCTGGCCCACCTGGCAGAACAGAGCAGGGTAAGGTTCCCGTGGAGCAGCAGAATCCTGCCCCTGGAGTTCATTGGCCCAATTCTTCATGTGCTTTTTCCTTCTGGACAGGAGAATGTTGTCACAAGTAGCTGGATTTCCTTTCATCAACACTAGAGGGGCTTGGGAATTTTTCAGAGAAATGCTTTGCTGCAACTTGAAAGGGTCTGCACCATTCCCTTCCTCATCTCCACTTTCTCTGAGGATGTTGAGCTGTGCAGTTTGCTTGCCACAGCCTTTCACTGAGGAGCCTTTCAAGGGCCTTGATTCTCCTGATATGCAAGGTCTCAAAGTCCTCAACAGACTATTCAATACCAATCTGCATTGGTCAGCTCAGAACTTTGCATGCCTGCTGCTCTTGGCCAGAATCACTTTCCCTTTGGGGTGCATGAGCGCATCTCCCTATTCCTCAGCCATTCCCCTAGGGAATATATCTAGCAGGAATGAGAAACCAACAGTGATCTTGCTGAATGCTGGTATTTGCTGTTTAGAACCAGTTTGGCCTTGGAAGACCTACCAAGAAGATCACCTTTGTCACTAATGGTTTGGTCAGCAACCTCAGGTCTTATGGAGCAGATGTCTTCTCTATGTGCAGTGGACTCACCACCTACATGACTTATGAAGTTCACGGTGAGTGCAAGCAAAAGAATTCAAACAGACCTGGCATTTGTTTCCCTTGGGGAATGACCAACAGAATTGCTGCTCTTCCACCTTGAGTCAAACAGAAACCAGGGGTCTCAGCAGTTGTACAAAGGGTTCGACATGTTTGCAGCTCAGGACTGGAACAGGGTGGGGTCACAGACCCTGATAAATGTCCTAAAGCAAACACTCACAGCTCCATTCTGAGAAGCTTCATGGGGCTCTATTTTGGGTACAGAGTGTTTCAGCTGACACTGGGCTCCCCTGTAACGCCCAGGCAATAAAAAGTGTCACCCTATGTGTCCCCAGCTGTCCTTCAGGTCAGAGCTGACTGACAATTTCAATGGCAGCCCAGGTCTCAGGCATTAGCTCATGGGGTTTTGTTTCTTCCTTTCTTGCTTTGCAAGGAGTCCAAGTCAATCTGGGATCCTGCATTACCCTGGATGTCCTGAGAGTCGTGGATCTGAAGTACTGCACTGGCAATGGCAATGGACAGGTGAGAAAATCTGACCCTAACCTTTCTTGAACCCAATTGGGAGGAACCTGAGCTGCAGCCCACAGCCAATCCTTATGGCCTTCTTGCCTGGCATCTTCCCTTTTGAGAGGTTCCTGCTTGAGGGTGCAGATGCTGAAATAGAAAAATGGGTTCCCTCCAGGACTTTGAGCATGGATTAACTGTGGGCAGTCCTCCTTAGCCCCTCTGCCCAGCACCCACAGCCCTGATTCTGGGTCCTTTAGAAAAGACTGAGTGCAGGGATGGCACTTCCCAGAGGCCAGCATTTCTTCCATTGTAGCAGGGATTTTTCAGGAGCTTTGGGGATATCACTGTCCTCCTTAAAAGGTGAAATGTCTTCTTTCCTTTGGCTTTTTAGTCTCAGCAGATTCCTGGTGGTGAGGGAAGCTCACAAGTCGTCATCATTGGTGGCCAGTCCCAAATTGTGACCATCAACAGGCAATGGCGTGTGGCCATCATTGAGAAAAAGGCTGGCATTGGGTCCTGGAAAACCATCTGGAACTACAACACGGTGAGTGGCAGGAAGGGGACTTGTTCACACAGTGTATGAGGAGACTGGCTGCTGATAGGGCTGGCAGAGAGATGGGGCTTGTTTCCTTATTCTGTCCCAGTTGAGAGCACAATTTGGGGTAGGAATGCTCTGAATTTGTTTCTGTTTTAACAAAGGGATTTCTCCAATTCCAATGTGTGAAAGACTAATGTGTGATTTCTTCATATTTTCATTTCACAGGGCATCATTGTAACCAAAGTCACTCAGCAGAATGCCTGCTACATTTCCACCATGAACAGAAATGAGATGCCTCGCTTTGATAACCTGGCCCACCTGGCAGAACAGAGCAGGGTAAGGTTCCCATGGAGCAGCAGAATCCTGACCCTGGAGTTCATTGGCCCAATTCTTCATGTGCTTTTTCCTTCTGGACAGGAGAATGTTGTCACAAGTGGTTGGATTTCCTTTCATCAACCCTAGAGGGGCTTGGGAATTTTTCAGAGAAATGCTTTGCTGCAACTTGAAAGGGTCTGCACCATTCCCTTCCTCATCTCCACTTTCTCTGAGGATGTTGAGCTGTGCAGTTTGCTTGCCACAGCCTTTCACTGAGGAGCCCTTCAAGGGCCTTGATTCTCTTGACATACAAGGTCTCAAAATCGTACAGAGATTACTCAGTACCAATCTGCATTGGTCAGCTCAGAACTTTGCATGGTGGCTGCTCTTGGACAGAATCACTTTCCCTTTGGGGTGCATGAGCGCATCTCCCTATTCCTCAGCCTTTCCTCTAGGGAATATATCTAGCAGGGACTAGATCACAGCACTGAGCTTTCTGAATGCTGGTATTTGCTGTTTAGAACCAGTTTGGCCTTGGAAGACCTACCAAGAAGATCACCTTTGTCACCAATGGTTTGGTCAGCAACCTCGGGTCTTATGGATCAGATGTCTTCTCTATGTGCAGTGGACTCACCACCTACATGACTTATGAAGTTCACGGTGAGTAAAAGCAAAGGAATTCTAACAGACCTGGCATTTGTTTCCCTTGGGGAATGACCAATGGACAATGGGTGTTCTTCCACTTTGAGTCAGGCAGAAACCAGGGGCATCAGCAGTTGTACAAAGGTTCAGCATCTTTGCAGCTCAGGACTGGAACAGGGTGGGGTCACAGTCCCCATAAATGACCCAAAGCAAATCCTTACAGGTCCTTTCCAGGAAGCTTAAGGAGGCTGAATTTTGGGCCCAGAGTGTTTCAGCTGACACTGGGCTCCCTAGTAATGCCCAGTCAATAAAAGTGTCTCCCTAAGAACAGTTGTACTTCATGTCAGAGCTGACTGACAATTTCAATGGCAGCCCAGCTCTCAGGCATTAGCTCATGGGGTTTTGTTTCTTCCTTTCTTGCTTTGCAAGGAGTCCAAGTCAATCTGGGATCCTGCATTACCCTGGATGTCCTGAGAGTCGTGGATCTGAAGTACTGCACAGGCAATGGCAATGGACAGGTGAGAAAATCTGACCCTTACCTTTCTTGAACCAAATGGGGGGGGCTTCAGGTGCTTTGGGGATATCACTGCCTTTCTTCACAGGCTAAATATCTGCTTTCCCTTGGCTTTTCAGTCTCAGCAGATTCCAGGTGGCATCTTCAACAACACGCAGGGCAGCAACACACAAGTGGTCATCATTGGTGGCCAGTCCCAGATTGTGACCATCAACAGGCAATGGCGTGTGGCCGTCATTGAGCAAACGAGCATCACTGGGTCCTGGAAAACCATCTGGAACTACAACACGGTGAGTGGCATGGGTGACTTGTTCAAAAAACAAATGAGGAGACTGGCAGCAGGTAGAGCTGTCCCAGTGATGGGGCTTCTTTCCTTCTTCTGACCGTGTTGAGTGCCCAATTTGAGGTAGGAACTCTTGGCCTGCTCTTCTGTTTTAACAAAGGGTTTTCTCCAATATCAGGGCATGAAAAATGATATCCAAGTACTCAATAATTTCATTTTACAGGGAGTCATTGCAACCAAAGTCACGCAGCAGAACGCCTGCTACATTTCCATCATGAACAGAAATGAGATGCCCAGCTTCAATAACCTGGCCCGCCTGGCAGAAGAGAGCAGGGTAAGGTTCCCAAGTGGTAGCAGTATCCTGATCCTGGAGTTAATTGGGATATATATTCGTGCAATTGTATCTGCAGGAGCAAACAAGATTTTCACAAGTGGCAAGATTTTCTTTCTCTCAACATTAGTGGGGCTTGGGAATTTTCCATAAGAATGCTTTGCTGAAAGAAGAAAGGGGCTGCAATATTCCGTCCACAAGTTCCCCATTGCCTGAGAATCTTGAGCTCTGCAGCATGCTGGGCAAAGCCTTGCTCTGAGGAGGCCTTCTATGGCCTTCATTCGCTTGGCATGCCAAGATCTCAAAGTCCTTCACAGACATTTCAGTATCACACAGCATTGGTCAGCTCAGAACTTTGCATGGCTGCTGCTCTTGGTCAGAATCACTTTCCCTTTGATGCGCATGAGAGCATCTCCCTATTCCTCAGCCTTTCCTCTAGGGAATATGCATAGTAGGGACCAGATCACAGCACTGAGCTTTCTGAATGCTGGTATTTGACGTTTAGAACCAGTTTGGCCTGGGAAGACCTACCAAGAAGATCACCTTTGTCACCAATGGATTGGTCAGCAACCTCAGATCTTATGGATCAGATGTCTTCTCTATGTGCAGTGGACTCACCACCTACATGACTTATGAAGTTCACGGTGAGTGCAAGCAATGGATGGGGTCATAGCCCCTGATAAATGACCTGAAGAAAACACTCACAGCTCCATTCTGAGAAGCTTCATGGGGCTCTATTTTGGGCACAGAGTGTTTCAGCTGACCCTGGGCTCCCCTGTAATGCCCAGGCAATAAAAAGTGTCACCCCACATATCCAAAGCTGTCCTTCAGGTCAGAGCTGGCTGACAATTTCAATGGCAGCCCAGGTCTCAGGCATTAGCTCATGGGGTTGTGTTTCTTCCTTTCTTGCTTTGCAAGGAGTCCAAGTCAGTCTGGGATCCTGCATTACCCTGGATGTCCTGAGAGTCGTGGATCTGAAGTACTGCACAGGCAATGGCAATGGACAGGTGAGAAAATCTGACCCTTACCTTTCTTGAACCAAATGGGGGGGGCTTCAGATGCTTTGGGGACATCACTGTCTTTCTTCAAAGGCTAAATATCTGCTTTCCCTTGGCTTATTAGTCTCAGCAGATTCCAGGTGGCATCTTCAACAACACTCAAGGCAACATCTTCAACAACACACAAGTGGTCATCATTGGTGGCCAGTCCCAGATTGTGACCATCAACAGGCAATGGCGTGTGGCCATCATTGAACAAACGAGCATCACTGGGTCCTGGAAAACCATCTGGAACTACAACACGGTGAGTGGCAGGGAGGGGGCTCCTTCAAAAGCATCCAAGGAGTCTGGCTGCTGGTACAGCTGACCCAGGGATGGTGATTGTTTCCTTATTCTGACCATTTTGAGTGCACAATTTCAAGTAGAAACTTCCTGCACTTGTTCTGGTTTTAAGAAAGGTTTTTTACAATCCCAAGGCTTGAATGATTAAAGTTTGTGTTCTCAATAACTTCATTTCACAGGGCATCATTGTAACCAAAATCACACAACAGAACACCTGCTACATTTCCACCATGAACAGAAATGAGATGCCCCGCTTTGATAACCTGGCCCGCCTGGCACAAGAGAGCAGGGTAAGGTTCCAAACGTGTAGCAGATTCATGACCCTGGAGTTCATTGGCCCATTTTTTCATTGGTTTTTTCCTTCTGGACAGGAGAATGTTGTCACAAGTGGCAGGGTTTTCTTTCTCTCAACACTAGTGGGGCTTGGGATTTTTTCGGAGGAAAATCCCAAGCCCAAATTTGCTGAAAGCTGAAACAGGGCTGCACCTTTCTCTTTCTTATCTCCACTTTCTCTGAGGATGTTGAGCTCTGCAGCTTGCTGGGCAAAGCCTTTCACTGAGGAGCCGTTCATGGGCCTTCATTCTCTTGGCATGCCAATTTCTCAAAGATACCTCCAAAGACTCTTCAGTACCAAACTGCGTTGGCCGGCTCAGAGCTTGGCATTGCAGCTGCTCCGGCCAGACTCCCTTTTCCTTTGGGGTGTGAGAGAGCATCTCCTTATTCCACAGCCTTTCCCCTGGGGAATATGCCCAGCAGGAAACAGCTCCTGACACTTACCTGGCTGATTGCTGTAATTTCATGTTTAGAATCATATTGGTTTTGGAAGACCTACCAAGAAGATCACCTTTGTTGCCAGTGCATTGGTCAACAACCTGAGGTCTTATGGATCAGATGTCTTCTCTATGTGCACTGGACTCACCACCTACATGGCTTATGAAGTTCATGGTGAGTGCAAGCAAAGGAATTCTGTCTCTGAGTGACCTGGCATTTTTCTCTCCTGAGGAATCACCAATGCACAATTGCTACATTTCCACCTCAAGGCAGGCAGAAACCAAGGGCTTCAGCAGTTGTACAAAGGGTTCAGCATCTTTGCAGATCAGGATTGAAAAGGGTGGGGTCACAGCCCCCATAAATGACCCAAAGCAAACCTTACAGCTCCTTTCAGTAATCTTAATGACTCTGGGCCCATGAACTGGCAGCAGCCTCACCATGCAATGCCCAGCCATTGGGACTCCCGTAACCAAGTGCAATAGAGCCCCAATTTCTGCACAGGAAATCCCTAAGGGTGTTGAAGATCAGGTCTTTGTGAGCATTCCTGGCTGAGCCACCGAGCCAGTGCTATTTGGGGACTCCAAGAGAATCTATCCCTCATACAGCTCAAATATTCCCAGAGCAGCAACTCTCCTGAACCTGGCTGGCTCTGAGCAACACCACCATCATTCTGTAAAAAGGCAGCCAAGGTCTTTGGGATCACTTCATGGTGTTTTTTCTTTCCTTTTCCAGGTTTGCAAGGACCCCAGGTGAATCTGGGATCATGCATTATCCTGGATGTCCTGCAAGTTGTGGATCTGAACTACTGCACTGGTAATTTCCATGGCAATGGACAGGTGAGAAAACCTTAGCCCTTCCCTTTCTTGAACCAATCTGGGGGGCTCGAAGCTGCTCAAAGCCAACCCTGATGCCCTTCTTGCCTGACATCTCCACTTTTGAGAGGCTCCTGCCTGAGTGTACAGATGCTGAAGCGGAGCAGAGGTTTCTGTTCAGGACCTTAAATGTGGATTTCCTCTGGCCAGTGCTCTGGCATGCATCAACCTCTAAAGGCACCAGCTGGCAGGTGTCAGATGCAGCAATGATTCACTGAATGCTTAAAAAGTAATGCTTGCACCCTTGATTCTGGGTGCTTTGGAAAAGACTGAAGGCAGTGCCAGCACTTCCCGGGGGCAGCATTCTTCCATTGTAGCAGGGATTTTCCAGAAGCTTTGGGCACGTCACTGTCTCCCTTCAAAGGTGAAACATCTGCTTTCCCTTGGCTTTTCAGTCTCAGCAGATTCCAGGTCACAACTGCCATTTCTCTGGTGCCTGTGTTTTCCAAAACATGACCCTCAGCAGTCAAACACATGAGGTGATTTTCGAGCAAAGGAGTGAGCAGTTCTCCTGGAAAACCATCTGGAACTACAACACGGTGAGTGCCAGGGAGGAGGGGGCTCCTTCAAAAGCTCTACTGGGAGCCTGGCTCTTGGCCCAGCTGGCCCTGGGACAGGGCCTGTTTCTATATTGTCACCATCCTGAGTCCAAGATTAGGGGCAGAACCTCTCAGCATTTGTGACTCTTGTTAGTCAGAGTCTATCCTGTCCCTTTGGGTGGAAAACCAAACTGCAAGTGCTCAATAAGTTTTATTTTTACAGGGCATCATTGCAACCAAACTGGTGCAAGAGAGAACGTGCTACATTTCCACCATGAACAGGAGTGAGATGCCCACCTTTGATGCTCTTGTCAGATATGCTGCAGAGAACAAGGTAAGATTCAATTCAGCAGTTGCTTGGAATATTTTTGTACTGAATTTGAAATTCCTTTTTTTTGCCTGAAGCACTGCTGTTTTCAAAACCCTCACAACCAATGGTAAATTAAAAGCCATTTTAATGGTTGTTTTCATTAATGTTTTCAGTGATATTTTTCAGGTACATCATTTGAAGGCTTTCAAAAATTACAATATCCTAGTTTGGATGCCTTTAGTGCAGGTTAATTTTGAGTCTAAGTCTCAGATTAGTTAGGTTATTTTTATAATTACTTAAATCATTATTTCAATTGACTTTTTATACTACCTTAGTAACTCAGACTTTAGATTCTTTGCTAAGTATCTTTCATAAAGTCTCATTCTCAAAGTCTAGAAAAATATTTTTTCTTCAGAATATCTAATTGAGGAATAAAAGATATTTCAATTTTATAGAAAAATATTTTGGTAAGCTTTTAAATTTTTTGAAGAGGACTGTACACCATGTTTCAGTTCAGCCATTCACATTAGCACAGACATTATACAAATTATCTCAGCTTTCAGCATATTCACCTTTGCTAAAAAGAAGCTTCCCTTGAAATCTGAGAAGTGAGTATGTAAAATAACACACCTCAAATAGCAGGAAGGCCTGTAGGGCAGAAGGGAATCAGGAGGAGACTTCTCCTGCCAGCTGATGGCCCTGAGGGGCGAGGGCAGGGACTGAGCAGGGGCCTTGGAAGGAGCCCTGGCTCCACAGAGAGGCCTCACTCCTCTTCATCAGCGCTTTCCTTGTGCTGCCACTTCCCCTCAGGCTCCCTGAGAACCATCGGCCTCTGGAGCTGCCTGCAGGGCTTGCCAGGGGTCCCACAGCCTCCCAGGGATTGAAAGGTGTCCCTAAAGGCAGCTGGGGCTGAAACACCCAGCCCTGAGTCATCCTTCCAGAGAGAGGAACAGCCCCAGCAGGAACCGGATCCCAACCCTGATCCTGCTGAACGCTGTTTTTTGTGTAGAACCAGTTTGGCCTTGGAAGACCTACCAGGAAGATCACCTTTGTCACCAATGGATTGGTCAGCAACCTCGGGTCTTATGGAGCAGATGTCTTCTCTATGTGCAGTGGACTCACCACCTACATGGCTTATGAAGTTCATGGTGAGTGCAAGCAAAGGAATTTTGTCTCAGAGTGACCTGGCATTTGTTTGCCCTAGGGAATGACCAATTGCTGCTCTTCCACCTTGAGACTGGCACAAAGCAAGCAACAAACATGCATCCTTGTAGAAGAGCAGCTGCTGTTGTGGAGATGGGTGTAAATCTACTGAATCTGTGTCAGTTTGTCAATCACAGAGGTTCTTCTATTGAGATCAAAAACTGCATTCTTCTGAAACATATTCAAGTAATTCTTTTACTCAGAGCAGTTAATCCTCAGGCACCATCCGAGTACTCTGAGCCTCTCTCCAAGCTGATGGTCTCCAGCCCTCCTTTGGAAAACACTCTGCAGCTCAGGCTCCAGCTGCTGCATTTCTGGCTCAGCAGCAGTTCCACGTACTCACTGCTTGCTTTGCTTTAGGCTTGCTTTGGCAGCTGACAGGGCTCAAAGGGGTTGGAAAGGCAAGTGCAATGTGCCAGGTTTAAGGGCTGTCAGTGAATGCACAGAGCACTTAAAATCATCTAAGCCAGTGTCTCTATTTTTTTCTTTTTTTTTTTCTTTTTCTGATGTTGTTTGTATAGGACCCCAGCTGAATCAGGGATCGTGTATCTCTCTTGATGTCCTCAAACTTGTGGATCTGAATTATTGTGGTGGAAATATCAAGGCCTGAAAACCTTATCTTTCTTCAATCAAGAACAGAGGATCCGAGCTGCTGCCCAAGGCAAACCCTGATGCAATTCTTCCCTCACATCTCCTTTTAGAGATGGTCTTGGGGACGTAGATGCTGACACACATTAACTGCTGACCACATCTTTCAAATAAAGTCCCTCATTATGTATTGACTCCAGCTTGTTTCTCATTACTCTACCCTTTTCCATCTAAGAACCCCTCCACAAAAATATTTTTATTGTCTCCCTTCTGCCCCATTTGAGCCCTTCAAATGCTCTTTTGATTGCCAGCTCCCAACACAGGACACAGACAAAGAGCTGGGCAAGCCCCAGGGTGTGGATGGTACAAACAAGGCAGTCACAGGCAGCACCTTCCCTCCCTGTTTGGGGAAAGATGCCTCACATTAAGAATCTTGATTCGGGTGGCACAAAAGGCAGGAATGAAGAAGGGCAAAGCACTGAATTTGCCTTTTTTAGGGGAAGGGGGGTTTCTTTTGTGGGATTTACAGAGCTGTTCTGTTCCTAAAATGAGGCAAGGTTGGGATTCCTGTTGCTCAAATCTTTACAATCAAGATTATTATTTCCTTTTGGCAGGATGCCCCAGGTTGTCCAGGTGAATACAAATCTGCCTTCAGGACCAACACCAGCCATGCCACATCCCTCAGTTTCTGGGATTCAAATCAGCCCTTAGTCCATAACCTGGTGCACACTGGCACAAAGCATCACTGCAAGTTTCCTGGGAATCTCTGCTCTGCTTCTGATGATCATTGGTTTTCCTTTAAAAGTGGCTGTTCAATACACTGAGCTTACCATGACCACTTTTCTCTCAGCTCCCTGTATGCCATGAATTCAATCAGGCAGGTATCAAAGCCTCCTCTTATCAGAGCACTTCCCCAGGAACCTCGTCATGCTTCTGTGAACACAGGGCACCTGCCAATAAGGCAAACCCATTTTCAGATTTAACTTTGGGATATTATGTATAAAAAGCAAGAGTGCAGATCAGTTGGCAGCAGGTTTCAACATCAGTTTGTGGAAGTTAACAGAATTCAGTGGCAAGGGTTGGTCTATTGCTTACTGCATAGATGGAACCTGCAAAGGCAAATCAAATTAAAATCCCTTCAGAATGGCAGAGACAGAGCCCAGGGCTGCAAAGGGTGAGGGTGCAGAGGGTTTAAGAGCATTTAAACACTGACTCATTTACAAGGTGATTCAATAGTGTTTATTACAGTTACAACAAAGACTGAAATATAGATTCTAGATAGCAACATTCATACCCTAATCACTGCTCATGCACCCACACAGGCCCAGAGCTGTTTACATCTCTATCTGTGTGTGCAAAAGGACCTGTTAAAAATTCCCCTGAGTTCACTGAAAGGGGTCAAATGCCTTTACATTTCTCAGTAGGTGAGGGTTGAGGCTCCAGGAGTGGAGGATTCCAGCCCAGTCTTCAGGAAATCAAATTTTGAGGACTGCAAACCTGAGGCTTTGCAAGCTTCAGGACACGTCCCAGTCCACAGGAGAGGCTTGAGGAGCCCACTGCAGTCCAGGGCACTGAGAGGCCCCCTTAGCTCTGCTGTTTATGGAGCCAGGAGATGATTGTCCTTGATTCCCAGGAGATTTCCACCCTGGCCTGTCCCAGCCGGTAACAATGGTCCTGTTCCACTCAGGCTGTGATCCAGGCAGATCATGTTCCAAGGCTGTCAGGAGTGAGTGATTGTCCCTTGTTCCCTGCCTGGGTCAGGGAGCCAATATTCCTGATATAAGCAGTGTCACTCCCACGTTTGCCTCTCCCAGAACAGTCATGAAAACCAGGCTGGGGTAAAGGCTGAATGTAAAGCCTGACACAAAAGCACTGATGGCTCTTGTGGGGTTCCCAGCCTCCCCTTTGAGGCCACAAACCACCTCCCCTTTAACCTGGGGCAATAATCCCCCAAAACCCGGCTCCTGCAGCCAATGCTTTATTGAGAGAAACTCTGCTGGGAACCCACAAAGCTAAACCCTTACCTCCTTTAATCTATCCCAGAAATTGGAACATCAAGGAAAGCTCCAAGGAGCCCCACAATGGAAGTTCACACCACTCTGGCACTGGGGTTCTGCCTGAGCAGGAGAAACATCATACACGTGGCATTGCTGGAGGAGGCAATAAAACCTATTTATTCTTTTCCCTACCAACAGATTCCTACCTCATAATCATCAGACTCCAGCAGATCAAAATTTCCAAGAGTACAATCCCCACATTGATCAAGTAGTTACACCAGGAAATAATTATCAGGGACATGCAGCTGGGAAACAAACGACAAAATAATTTTATTGCAGCATTCAGCCCTTCCACACCTAATTCTGAAAACAAATAAAAAAGGTGGGAGGCTCACATCACTTATTCTGCCTTCAGCAGCATCAGCTCTGCAGTCAGGATGCATCTCTCTGTAAGTATGCATGCTTTTCTTCCTTATGAACTGAAGCTTTGATTCAAACCCATTCCTTTACCTCTCAGAAGGGCTCCTGCCTCTCTGGAGCACCAAGGCTTTCCCTGGGGACATTGAGCTCCTCCAGAAGGAGCAGCTCAGCCCCTGGGGTAAAGCAAGGGTGCCTCCCTTTGGGGGCACTGGTGCAATCCCGGGTTGAAAGCAAAAACAGGATCCAAGGAGGACCCTTGAACATCAGATTAGGAATAGAAAAGGAGGAATGTCATGACCAGATTTGTCAGCCAGAGCTGCAGTTACATTTTGTATTTGATTTTCATTTCAGATTTGGACTGCAGTCCTTCTTGGACTGGTCCTGACCCCAGCCCTTGCTGATCATGTGAGTACAAATGAACAATTCCACAATCTTGCTCTTTCTGTGTTCCCTGCTTCAGAGAAATCCTTGAACCTTTCATTTCCCTAAAGCCTTGGGGCAATAATCACTTGAAAGCCCAGGTGTTCTTTCATTTGTTTTTCTAGCATCAACAGACTGAAATAAGCAAGAAAATCTCCATTAGTGGAGGCTACCAAATTATGACCATCAATAGGAAATGGCTGGTGGCAAGTATTGAGCAAAAGACCAACCATGGGTACTGGAAAACCATCTGGAACTATGACACAGTGAGTGCAGAGAGGGGCTTGTTCAGAGTAGCTCAAACACTCAGTAAAAACTGGGTTTTCTAACTTTTTTTAATAGGTATGAAATTCCAGTATTAATGATTAAATTCCACGTGGCCAATAACTTTATTTGACAGGGCTTTATGGCAACCAAAGTGCTGCCAGAGAGAGCTTGCTACATTTCCATAATGAACAGAACAGAGATGCCCAGCTTCGATGGACTTCCCCAGCTGGCTGCAGACATCAGGGTAAGACTGAAAAGGAGCAGTGGCTTGGAAAGTTGTACTTAATGCACAGTGAAGGTCTTGCTATTTCCAAAACCAACAGCTACTTTGAAGAGCAGGTTCATCACATCATTAATTAGATATTTTTATCAACTTCAATGACATTTTACAACAATGTAACTTTCAGCTTTTGAAAATTGCAATACCCTTCTTCAGATGCTTCCAGCGGAGGGTTTACATGTTTGGCCAATTTTGTAGCTCAGTTAGATGAATCTTATCACATTGTTTATTATTATTATTATTATTATTATTATTATTATTATTATTATTATTATTATTATTTAGTAATAGTAATTTAGTAATAGTAATATTATTTAGTAATGTTAATAATATTATAATAGTAATAGTAATTATTATTACTATTACTATTAATAATATTAATAATATTATTATTATTACTATTATTACTATTACTATTAATAATATTAACAATATTATTACTATTACTATTATTACTATTACTATTATTATTAATAACAACTAAAACTAGGAGTGTGCCAGGAGTTGAGCAGAGCAGGGCACTGATCTTGCTGAGTGCTGGTGTTGATGTTTAGAACCAGAAGCACCCAAGACCCCCTTCAAAGGAGATCACATTCAGCCTTGTCAGGAGAGCCATTCGTGACCTGGAATCCTATGGACCAGACACCTCCTCTCTGTGCAGAGGCCTCTCAACCTACGTGGCCTATGAAGTTCAGGGTGAGTGCAAGCAGAGGAATTCTGCCTCTGAACCTTTGTTTCCTTGGGGAATGAATGATGCACAATTGCTGCTCTTCCACCTCAAAACCCACAGGAACCAGGGGCCTCAGCAGTTGCACAAAGGGTTCAGCACCTTTGCAGATCAGGACTGGAACAGGGTGGGGTCACAGCCCCCATAAATGACCAAAGCAAATCCTTACAGCTGAAGGATGCTTAATTTGGGGCTCAGGGTGTTCTGGCCCACACTGAGCAGCCCTGAAATGCCCAGTCAATAAAAAGGGGGTTTCTAAGCACCTCTGTCCTTCAGCTCAGAGCTGACCTGGCCCAGAGCCCTTACCAGCATCTCAGTCTGTCTCTTGGTAATTGTTTTTCTTTCCTTGTTTTTGAAGAACCCCAATTCAATCTTGGATCGTGCCTCAAGCTCGATGTCCTCCAAT
Organism: Agelaius phoeniceus; assembly: GCF_051311805.1. Classification (NCBI taxonomy): domain Eukaryota; kingdom Metazoa; phylum Chordata; class Aves; order Passeriformes; family Icteridae; genus Agelaius; species Agelaius phoeniceus. The sequence goes on from NC_135294.1 coordinate 6,417,362, forward strand.
ATTTGGCCCTCACCTACTGCCACAACGATAACTTTGTGTGAATCCTGCCCTTCCTGAGCTGCTGCCCAAATCCAGCCCTGCTGGAATTGTTCCCTGGCATTTCTCCTTCCTGAGGCTCCTTCCTGAGGATGGAGTGCTGGAGCAGATCAGTTGGTGAGCAGAGCTATCAATTAAATTCCTTCATCATGGAATAACTCCAGCCTGTTTGTCATTACTCTTTTCGTCCCATTTTTGCCCCTTTCATTGCTCTTTTCATCCCAGCACAGCCAGAGAGCTGGGCAGCCCCCAGGGTGTGTGGCACAAACAAGAAATTCACAGTTTGGACCTTCCTTCCCTGCCTGGGGAAAGATGCTTCTCATTAAAAATCCAGGGGGCACAAAAGGCAGATAGAAAGAAGTGAAAAACAATGAATATATATATATATATATATATATATATTTTTTTTTTTTTTTTTTTTTTTTTTTTTTTTTTTTATGGGAAGGGGAGTCTCCTTTGTGGGATTTACAGAGTTGTTCTGTCCCTAACCTAAAGCAAGGCTGGGATTCTTGTTGCTTAAATCTTTATATTATACATTTTTTTTGTACATTTATACATGAATAATTACGGCAGACCAGGGAAGGAAAAAAATCCTCTCGGCCACTGAGTGTCAGCCTCGAGTTGCACAAGAGGGATGGGAAAGGCTCCGGATCCCTTGCAGAGCACCAGAGCAGTGCAGTGGTGCCGGTTCTGGCAGTTTTCACAGGGCGCTGGGACGGCTCCCTGAGGTCCCCTGGAGAACAGGGAATGTGATTTTTAGGAGCTGACAGAAGCCGTTGCCCATCAGCCAGGGCAGAGCCCAAGGGAACCACCCAAAGGTGCTCCAGAGGCAGCGGCTGGAGCCTCACCTTGCTGTGTGCAATTAAAACACCTCACACCTCCCTGTCCTCCCACACACACACCCAGAGCACACTCAGCCCTCCCGAGGTCTCTCTCACACCACCTACAATCTCCACAATGCTTTTGGTTCTGGTATTTTTAGTGAGGGGGAGAAAAGGCAGACAAATTCCAGCAGCCCTCCCGTGTCCCACGTGAGCTGGGGGTGTTGGTGCTGCTCTCACCAGATCATAAACAAAAATACACACTCCCAAGGCAGGCATATGAAGAGGATTGGTCCTGAAGGAATTCAGAATTTCAGGATAAAGCTCAGATAAAGTTCCCCTTGGTCAGCAGCTCCCTCCACCTCAGAGCACTCCCAGCTCCCTCTGATGCTTCATTCCCTGGCTTCTCCCCAAGCTCTCCTTGTGTCACTCTGACCCCACAGCTACCCAGAGAATCTGATCTCCTCCTCCAGCTTTGTTAGGGATGTTTTAAAGGCAGATTTAATGCTTCAAGCAGGGCAGGGCAGCTGGAAAGCCTGGCACAGTGCATTGCATCCCCTGAGAGCCCCACTGAGCTCACCAGGTGTTGGCACTTAGGAGATTGGGGTTGTTGGTGTGCCCTGAGGGTCTGGCAGGGAAATCTGGGAGCCCTGGGGCAGTAAGAGCTGAGCTGGAGGTGCCAGGGGCTCCCTCGGTGGGGCTGGGGCTCCCTGTGAGCTCTCCTGCCTGCTTGGGAGCCTGGGGTGCTGTTTGTGGAAGGAGACAGGACAGGTAATGTCCTGTACATGGATTTACATTCTCCACTGGGTTTCCTTGGGACAGGGGGAGTTCAGCCTTTGGATTTTGGCGAGGGTGGGGATTTGGGGCAGGCTTTGATGAGCCCAGGCAGTGCTGAGCACGGCTCAGGAGTGAGAAAAGGCAAGGCAGGAAGCCTGGCATGGCTTCTCACTCCTGAGGAGCTGCCCCCGAGGTTTTAAAGGTGTTTAAGCTCAGAAATTGCCTGTGTGGGGAGCAAAGATGTCCCTGTGCATCCCTTCTCTCTGTGTGGGGAGCAAAGATGTCCCTGTGCATCTCCTCTGCCTGTGTGGAAATAAAGATGAAGTGACAGGATGGGGGGAATGGCCTTGAGGGCAGGGTTGGGTGGGGTTTTGGGAAGGAATTCCTCCCTGTGAGGCTGGGATGGAATTCCCAGAGCAGCTGTGGATCCCTGGCAGTGCCCAAGGCCAGGTTGGAGCACCCTGGTCTATGGAAAGTGTGGGACCCGTGGTGGGGCTGGATGGGCTTTGGGGTCTCCTCCCACCCAAACCATTCCAGGATTCCCTGGGCAGGTTTGGATGGGATTTTGGGAAGGAATATTGGGAGAGGGGCTGGGATGGAATTCCCCGAGCAGCTGTGGATCCCCGGCAGTGCCCAAGGCCAGGCTGGACAGGGTTTGGAGCCCCCTGGGGCAGTGGAAATGTCCCTGCCAGGGCAGGGCTGGGATGGGCCGGGCTTTAGGTCCGTCCTAACTCAGCCCAGGCTGGGGTTCCGTGCTGGGAGCGCTCGGCAGCTGCGGCCACGAGAGGGCATTCTCCGAGCTTCCCCTGCTGAGGAAAAGCAGAGCTTGCCATTTTCAATAATAACAATAATAATTAAAGGGGGGGAGGAAAGCCACAAACCCTCCCCGTATTTGCTGAGGTCCGTGACAAAGCGAGATTTGTGAGGAGGAGGCTGCTCCTGGCAAACAATGCCGCTGCTCGCCCAGGGCTGCCGGGGAGACTGAGGGTCAAGTCCCTTTAAAAAAAAAAAAAAAAAAAAAAGAAAAAAGTGCAATACAGAATTGTGCATCTTGAAATCTGAAACCGAGAAACAGCAGCGCCAGGGAAACAAGGGGGAAAGCCTCGCAATTCCTGTGGACAACTGTTGCGAGTGGAGTTTTGAGGAATACAACGCACGTCTAAACCTCCTGCAGGTCGTTGGATGGCTTTTGTGGGGAAACCGGGGAAATAAAGGAGCCTCGGAAGAAGAGATTTCTTTTTCTCCTCCTCTCTGGATATAATGGCCATTGCAAAGCTGAGCATCTGGAGGTTTGGTTTCCAGTGCGCCTTCCTGGCAGTTTTCACCCTCACCTGCGACGGGCACGGCGGGAGGAGAGAGAACGGAGGTCCTGCCTGCTATGGGGGCTTTGATTTGTATTTCATCCTGGACAAGTGAGTCCCTCCCGCTTTGTTCTTTCCCACCGAGCTCTGGGCTGCTACCGAGGAGGTTTCCTTTGGGTTCGGGGTTTGTAGGAGTCCCTGTGTCCCCAGGGCACCTCTCGCTCTGTTATTGCTGCGGGAGCTCTTTGCTGGCTCCGGTGCCTAAACCCCTTTGTGCTCCGCGGTGGCATCGTTGGGGATTTCACAGGGCGGGAGCTTTGTGTGTGCCCAACTCGAGTTTCTCAGAGCAGGGCAGCGCCAGGGTCCCCTCTGCTCTCCCGTGAGCCGGGGGCGCTGGGGCTCCCCGAGAGCAGGGGGGGCAGAACTGGCCCTGGAGAGACCAATCCAGGCTGGGATGAGCAGGGAATGCAGAACTGGCCCTGGAGAGACCAATCCAGGCTGGGATGAGCAGGGAATGCAGAACTGGCCCTGGAGAGACCAATCCAGGCTGGGATGAGCAGGGAATGCAGAATTGGCCCTGGAGAGACCAATTCCAGGCTGGAATGAGCAGGGAATGCAGAATTGTTCCTGCTGGGAACATGCAGGGGGTGCAGAATTGGCCCTGGAGAGACCAATCCAGGCTGGGATGAGCAGGGAATGCAGAATTGGCCCTGGAGAGACCAATCCAGGCTGGGATGTACAAGGAATGCAGAATTGTTCCTGCTGGGAACATGCAGGGAGTGCAGAACTGGCCCTGGAGAGACCAATCCAGGCTGGGAACATGCAGGGAATGCAGAATTGTTCCTGCAGCTCCAATTCCAGGCTGGGAACATGCAGGGGGTGCAGAATTGGCCTGGAGAGACCAATTCCAGGCTGGGAACATGCAGGGAATGCAGAATTGTTCCTGCAGCTCCAATTCCAGGCTGGGAACATGCAGGGGGTGCAGAATTGGCCTGGAGAGACCAATTCCAGGCTGGGAACATGCAGGGAATGCAGAATTGTTCCTGCAGCTCCAATTCCAGGCTGGGAACATGCAAGGGGTGCAGAATTGGCCTGGAGAGACCAATTCGAGGGTGGGAACATGCAGGGAGTGCAGAATTGTTCCTGCAGACACCAATTCTAGGGCTCCCACCAGAGCAGGGAGTGCAGAATTGTTCCTGCTGGGAACATGCAAGGAATGCAGAATTGTCCCTGCTGGGATGTGCAGGGAATGCAGAATTGTTCCTGCAGCTCCAATTCCAGGCTGGGAACATGCAGGGAATGCAGAATTGTTCCTGCAGCACCAATTCCAGGCTGGGATGTGCAGGGAATGCAGAACTGTTCCTGCTGGGACATTCAGGGAGTGCAGAATTGTTCCTGCTGGGAACATGCAGGGAGTGCAGAATTGTCCCTGCTGGGACATTCAGGGAATGCAGAACTGTTCCTGCAGGGACGTTCAGGGAATGCAGAATTGTCCCTGCTGGGACATGCAGGGAATGCAGAATTGTCCCTGCTGGGATGAGCAGGGAGTGCAGAATTGCTCCTGCAGGGACATTCAGGGAATACAGAACTGTCCCTGCAGGGACGTTCAGGGAGCTCTGCCCCTGGCCCCGAGCTGGGTCCCTGCCCCTGTGCCCCCAGCAGCAGCTCCAGGCACAAACCAGCCCAGAGAGGAGCTGCTCCCTTCGGAGGGGCCGAATTCAGCTGCAGGCATGGAGAACAGCTCGAGTGCCTCATTTAAAGAGCTCTGTTTGCCCGAGCTGAGTCACACTTTCTTTGTTTCTTCTGTTAATCAAATGCATATTTTGCCTGTTTGGCTGTTTGTGCTGCAGATAACTTCCTGCCTCACTTTTTCATCGCTAATTGTGGCAGTGTCACCTCCTTGGCACTGCAGCCCGTGCTGCTTTTTGCAGATGTGCATGGAGCAATGTGGAATCATTTTGTGCTGAGCTTTGGAAAGCTTCTCACTAAAGCAATACAGCGATTAAAAAAGAAAGGAAAAAAACTTTTAAAAAATGCTAGCTGAGATGGCTGTCCTGGTTTTCTTGATCAAGAGCAGTTCTTTTGAACCAAAGGCTTGGAAATGGTGGAGGTGCTGCCTGCCAGAGCCATGGCACTGACATTAACAACCATAAATTTCAGAGACAGGAAAGTATTTGCGAGTTGCCAGAAGCGCTCACAGACGAAGTTTCTGCCTGATCCTCTGGAGTGTTTTGCAGCAGCTCCCACATTCCATCAGCAGAAATGACTTGGAATTACATAACCCTTTATTACAAAATCCTGGGCAAAACCCAGCGCTGAGACACTGGCTGCTTCAGAGTGCCAGTGGTCCTGATGCTCCAGGGGCAAGATTTATTTATTTTATTCAGTGGAAACATCTACCTGGCCTATTCATTTCCAGTCATTAATTGGAACAAGTCTATTGCTGCAAATGGAAAAAAAAAAACCCTGAATTTAAACAAACCCAGAGCATGATTTGTGCTGCAGAGAGCTTTTGTCAGCTGCGTTTCCCTGGAGGCTGAGCAGGATTGAAGGATTCCTCACATCTCATGGATGTGCTGTGTTGCACCTCTGAGCTAATGTAGCTTCAGCAGCTCCTTAATTCAAGTTCTGTCCTTAATTCAAGTTCTGAGCTGTCCCCCCACTGAAATCCATGAGTTGTGAGCCTCCCTCACAGGATTGTGGATTGGGGTGCAAACACAAGCTTTAAAGCAGGCAGGCTGGCCCCAGTGTCGGTGTCAAGGTACCCAACAAAAACCCAGCTTTGACAGCTCAGAATTCCTATTCCTGGGATTTTTTTCCTATTCCTGGGATTTTTTTTCCTATTCCTGGGATTTTTTTCCTATTCCTGGGATTTTTCTGGTGCAGAAATGAACAGGATCTGCTGTAAGAGTTTCCTTGGCCTCCGGTGGGATTCTGGAGGAGCATTTTGGCTTTTCAGCTGTTCCTGAGTACGGTGCACCCTCGGATCTGGTTGTTTAACCTCTGCTGAGAGATTTTCCTGTGGTGGAGCTGCTCCTCACGTTTCCTTTAACACTTTGATGGAATCGCAGATTGGTTTGGGCTGGGAGGCCTCTAAAGAGCACCTGGTTCCACCCCACGAGGTGAGGAACCTTCCAGAGACCAGGCCTCGTGTTCTTGGATGGCAAAATCTCAAACGGTGTCTACTTTCTCAATTTGGTCTCAAGATTTGTGTCATTTGTGGAGTAGCTTTGGGTTGTTATTTGGAGTAGCTTTGGGTTGTCATTGGGAGTAGTTTTATGTCATTGGGAGTAGTTTTATGTCATTTGTGGAGTAGCTTTGTGTTGTCATTTGTGGAGCAGCTTTGTGTTGTCATTTGGAGTAGTTTTATGTCATTTGGAGGAGCTTTGTGTGGTCATTTGGAGGAGCTTTGTGTTGTCATTGGGAGTAGCTGTTGGCTGCTTTAGGGTTGCTGTTTGCCCTTTAGAGGAGCTGTTGGCTGTTTTGGGGTTGCTGTTTGCCCTTTAGAGGAGCTGTTGGCTGTTTTGGGGTTGCTGTTTGCCCTTTAGAGGAGCTGTTGCCTGTTTTGGGGTTGCTGTTTGCCCTTTAGAGGAGCTGTTGCCTGTTTTGGGGTTGCTGTTTGCCCTTTAGAGGAGCTGTTGGCTGTTTTGGGGTTGCTGTTTGCCCTTTAGAGGAGCTGTTGGCTGCTTTAGGGTTGCTGTTTGCCCTTTAGAGGAGCTGTTGGCTGTTTTAGGGTTGCTGTTTGCCCTTTAGAGGAGCTGTTGGCTGTTTTGGGGTTGCTGTTTGCCCTTTAGAGGAGCTGTTGGCTGTTTTAGGGTTGCTGTTTGCCCTTTAGAGGAGCTGTTGGCTGTTTTGGGGTTGCTGTTTGCCCTTTAGAGGAGCTGTTGGCTGTTTTGGGGTTGTGTCCTCTGTGCAGGTGCTGAGCTGCTCAGGTGAGGGTCACACCAAGATAAGCCCAGTGCAGTGGAAGTTGGGCCTGGCTTCCTGGCTGCTCCAGCCTCTTGTGTTCCTGTGCTGCTGAGAGGATTCGTGGGCTCAGGCTCCACGTGCTGGAGGAGTTGGTGCCCAGGAATTAACAAATTCAGATCAATTCACGTACAGAACAATGAGGGAGCAGACAGATGCTGCTAAAAAGCCCAAACTGGGCAAACTGTCCCGTTTTTGTACCAATATTCTCCGTGTGATGAATTCCTGCAGCCTGTGCTCACCCCAGCCCTGCAGTGAGCAAACCTCCCCTCTCCCAGCACCACTGGAATATTTGGGGTTTCCCCAGGACCAGGCCTGCACCCAGAGCAAGGTGTGCATTTTTTTGGATGGCAGGAGCTTGCAAGGACGTGGAGGGACGATTTTTCCCTGTTAGCGTGAGGGCTGAGGGATGCCAGCAAGGCAGGGTGGAGGAATTTGTGCATTTTGGTGTCTTTTTGCCTGAAGGAACGTAATTAACTCCCAGTTCTGCCAACTGCAGAGAGCTGAGCTCATGTGTGAAATCCCTGCCAGTCAGGACCTGTGGATGTGGTTTTTTTTACCCAGGGATGCCTCTGGGATGAGCATTCCTGGTGGAAGGAATGGGCAGGAGCTCCCTTGCAGCCAGGACCCGGCGAGTGCCTGCAGCACTCTGTGCTTTATCTGCTGATTAATGGAAATTAAGTCACGGCTGCTTGTTTGTTAGTTGTTTTTCTGCACACCCCCTGCCAGCCAGGAGGAGAGGAATGTTCTTGGACTGAGGGGCTTGTCCTGCTCTGACCTGAGCCCCGTGGATCTGTGACCTGCAGGGTTTGGCAGGGAGCTGGCTGCTGTGGCACGAGATATCAGCATTTCCTCCAAGGATTGCATCACCCCTCGGAGCCTCCGTGCTCTGGAGGCCTTTCACAACTGCTCCTGCAGGCTTTGGGGAGGCAGAGGATGCTCTTGGGCTCGTTTGTGTTGTTTCTGAGGAGCTCAATGAAGAGGTGCTGCACAGCTCCTTAGGTGAACGGCATCTCTGAGACCTCTGGGAGTTAGCCCAAACACAGGCGAGCTCAAGGAGGTGTTTGGACCAACACCAGCCCCTGAACCAAGTGTCTCCAAGTGTCTCCATGTCCTCCTGCCGGCTGCAGAGCCCTTCACTCACAGGAGGCCTTGGTGTGAGAGCGTGGGCTGGGTTCTGATATCCCCGGATTGTGACCTGGATAAAGGCACAGGCGCTCCGGGAGGGGCAGCAGCAGAAACGGAAAAGTGGAGTCTAAAAAAGGGCAAGAAGGAGCAGGTTAGGGAGGCTTGAGCTGCTGCAAGTGCAGCTTTGGGTTCTGGAGCACCCTGTCCCAGTGAGGAGGAGGAGGAGGGCACTGCTGAAGGGGCCACTGCAGGGTCTCTGCACACCTGGCAGGTACAAAACACCAGTGCAGGTGCCCACAGAAGGCCTCACTCCCTTGTTAGAGAGAATCGTTTACTTGGGTTTTGTAGCCATGATTTTTTCTGAAAAATCCTCAGGAACAGAATGTAAACATTGATTATCTGCTGCTGTGGAATGCAACAGGTGCATCTGGCATTGGGCTCATGTGGTTGTTTCTAATTAATGGCCAATCACAGCCCAGCTGGCTCGGACTCTCTGGTCAGTCTCAAGCCTTTATTATCCTTCTTGTTTTTCTATTCTTAGCCAGCCTTCTGATGAAATCCTTTCTTCTATTCTTTTAGTATAGTTTTAATATAATATATATCATAAAATAATAAATCAGCCTCCTGAAACATGGAGTCAGATCCTCATCTCTTCCCTCATCCTCAGCCCCCTTTGAACACAGTCACAGGGTTTAATTTCCATCTATTGGGCCCTCCTCCAGAAGAGATTTTGGCATCCTCAGGACGAGTCTTTTCTTCAATTGCAAGTTTACAGCATCAGCCATTCAGCTGCAAAGCCTTGGCTCGCTGCTCGTCTCGGTTCTTTGGGGAATAGGAGGAGAGAACTATTTGAAAATTGGCTTTTCTTATCTTACAGTTGGACTTTAGAAACGCTCATCCTGCTCAGAGTTCTTGGCCTGGCTCCCTGTGCAAAGGAAGTGTCATTTACAGTGCGGCTGCTGAATGACACAGCCCAGGGAGGTGGGCACTGGGAGCTGATGCTGCTCTTGTGAGCTTTGCTCTGGCTGCAGAAATCCTGCTTGTCTTGGGTTGGCCCATTTTTGTGGTTTTTATTTGGTTTGCCCATTTTTGTTGTTTTTATTTGGTTTGCCCACTTTTGTTGGTTGTGTTGGGTTTGTCCACTTTTGTTGGTTGTGTTGGGTTTGCCCACTTTTATTGGTTGTGTTGGGTTTGTCCACTTTTATTGTTTTTATTAGGTTTGTCCATTTTTGTTGGTTTCATTTATTTTGTCCGGTTTTGTTGGTTTCGTTTATTTTCTTCATTTTTGTTGTTTTTACTGGGTTTGTCCACTTTTATTGGTTGTGTTGGGTTCGTCCGTTTTTATTGTTTTTATTGTTTTTATTGGGTTTGTCCATTTTTGTTGGTTTCATTTATTTTCTCCATTTTTGTTGGTTTCATTTATTTTCTCCATTTTTGTTGGTTTTTATTGGGTTTGTCCATTTTAGGCCGAGTGAAGAACGTGAGAATTCTCAAGTGTGATTCAGAAATTGCATTTGGGCAGGGGCTGCTGCTCCCAGCTCCTCGTGCCTGCCTCCAGATGGGTCAGGAAATGTGGGAATCTTCCCTGAGGTGCTTTTGGGAGGTGAATTTTTGGTCTAAAGTAACTGAAGCAGGCACTGATTGGGTTCTGATTAACCAACCTTGCCTCCCCAAGCCTTCTGACCCTTGCTATAAATTCAAGTGGTTTTTATGCCTCACCACCTAAAGACAATAGAAACTTCTTTTCCAGGCCCGTTGTAGGAAATGATTTGGGCCTGGAGTGCCTGTGGAATTCAAGCTCTGTGAGTTATCCCATCCATCCAGGGGGAATTTGCACCTGGGGCTGAGCTCTGAGTGTCTCTGCTCTCTCGATTTGGGGGTTGAGTTTCCTGCCTGAGAGCAAGTCCTGATCTTGTCACCCCTCACCTCTTACGATTCCAATTTTCCCACTGCCTGTGGTTTAGTTGGTTTATCAAGAGCTTTGCTGTTTGGTGTTCCTTTGTTCCTCTTTAATAAACATTTGTGTGTGGGGATGAGCCCTTGTGCCATGTCCTGGTCCGAGGAAAGACAGAAATGAAGAGTTCAGCACTGAGAGCATTTGCTGGTGATCCTGCCTGCTCTGCCTCTCCCCTGGCATGAAATAAATCATAATAAATAGCAATAAACCATAGCTTTATATGCTGGGGTTTATCCCTGAGCAGCCAGCCTGAGGACCTGCTCTGCCTCTCCCCTGGCATGAAATAAATCATAATAAATAGCAATAAACCATAGCTTTATATGCTGGGGTTTATTCCTGAGCAGCCAGGCTGGGGACCAGCTCTGCCTGTCCCCTGGCATGAAATAAATAATAATAATAAATAGCAATAAACCATAGCTTTATATGCTGGGGTTTATTCCTCAGCACCCAGCCTGAGGACCTGCTCTGCCTGTCCCCTGGCATGAAATAAATAATAATAAATAGCAATAAACCATAGCTTTCTATCCTGGCTTTATTCCTGAGCACCCAGCCTGAGGACCTGCTCTGCCTCTCCCCTGGAACTCCCAGAGCTGAGCCAGGACAGCTCCTTTGCCTTTTCTTCCTGGGAAGTGAAAAACCATCTCAAACGTTCACCTTTTCTTCCTCAGGCTGCAGATCAATGGATTTCTGTTGGAGCTGGAATGGTTATTTCCCCTGTAAATATTTCTAATTGTACTCAATGAATTGAATAAGTGATGACACATTTATTTTCCAACTCCAGGAAAGAAATTTTTTTTTTCCAATGTTAATATTCCAGTGTTCACAGAAGTGTTTATGCCAGAAGGGGCATTTTGTGCTGAAAGATTCTGATTAACCTAATTTTTCCCTCGTTCTTACAGCATAAAGGCGAATAATCCAAGCCCATTACATCCTGTGCTTTATTCTCCTGAGGAGCAGAATGAATTTGTTTTGTCTTTAACTGAGGTGTGAAAGAATTAACCAGAGCAGCTGAGATGTGGACTGAGGTGTCTCACTCCTCGTGGTCTCTGGCTCAGTGCAAACACTGGAGGAGTTGAATAATTCGTTCCTCCAGCTGTAATTCTCAGAACACGCCTGAGCTGCGAGCTCTGTGCAATGGTTTGGAGTGAGAGGGTGGAATTGGTCTAAAACACTGCCCAGAGACAGCTCCTCACTCACACGGGCTGCATTTGGTCAAGGCTGTGTTAAAGCCCAGCCCAACGGCCAAGGGCAGCCTCGGAGCCTTGCTGGAGGGTGTAGCCATGAGATTTCATGGAAAATCCTTCCCTTGGGAATTTTCCTCCTGAGAAGCTGAGAGGCCTCAGGAACAAAATGCAAACATTGGTTATCTGCTGCTGTGGGATGCAACAGGTGCATCTGGGATTGGGCTCATGTGGTTGTTTCTAATTAATGGCCAATCACAGCCCAGCTGGCTCAGACTGTCTCAGTCAGTCTCAAGCCTTTGTTATCATTCTTCTATTCTTAGCCAGCCTTCTGATGAAATCCTTTCTTCTATTCTTTTAGTATAGTTTCAATATATATTATATATTAATTAAATATTAAAATAATAACTATTATATTATATATAAATATTATATTATATATAAATATTATATTATATATAAATATTATATACAATAATTATACGTTAAAATAATATATAGTAAAATATTAACATTATTTTATAAAATATTCATAATATTATAATGTTATACTATTATAAAATTTTTTATATTTTATAAAATATTATAAATATTATATAATATATTATATATTATATAATATTTTATATATATAATATTATATATATAATATTATATATATTATATAATATATTATATATATAATATAATATATTATATATATTTTATAAAATATTATAAATATTATAAAATTATAATAAGATACTACTAATAATTATATGTTAAGATAATAAATCAAGCCTTCTGAACATGGAGTCAACATTCTCATCTCTTCCCTCATCCTGGGACCCCTGTGAACACGGTCACAGGAGTGGGAATTATTTTGATTTTAAGTTAAGTAGGAAATGTCAGTCCCAGTTTGATCTGGAGGAAGAGCCTGGGCAGTGAGTGCTGAACAGAGGAAATTCCTCCCTGAGCAGCATGGGGCAGAGCAGTGACCCTGACGTGTCTGTCTGTCTGTCTGTCACCCTTGTGTCCCCAGGTCAGGCAGTGTCCTGCACCACTGGAACGAGATCTACCACTTTGTGGAGCACCTGGCCCGAAAGTTCATCAGGTGAGGAAAGTTCATCAGGTAGGGAAAGTTCATCAGGTGAGGAAAGTTCATCAGGTGAGGAAAGTCCTGCAGCTCCCTGGAGGGGTCTGGTGCTGCCAGCCCAGCCCCTCATGTGCTGCTCCATGGGGAAATGTGGTGGGGAAAGGGCTCTTGGTGCTTTCCTCCCACCCTCCGTTCACTGCTCCTCCCCACCTTCCTGTTGTGGGCAAGAGGGAGAGAAAATAATTCCATTCATTCCTGCCTGCCTTGCCTGGCTCGGACCTGTGGGAGAGAAAATAATTCCGTTTATTCCTGCCTGCCTTGCCTGGCTCGGATCTGTGGGAGATAAAATAATTCCATTCATTCCTGCCGGCCTTGCCTGGCTCAGATCCTGCTGTCCCTGAGTTTGGGGCTGCAGGCACAGCCTGTGGCTCTCAGGCCCTGGCTGAGGAGCCCCTGGGGACAGGGGCTGGGAGCTGTTGTCACAAACGTGACCCATGTTGAGCCCTCCCTTGCCTCAGGGTGCATTTTAGCTCTTCTGGCTCTCGCAATCCCAAGGCTGTGGTACAAATGTCCCCCACATCCTTTACAGGGGTTCCCCAAGGTTTGCCTGGACTAACAAAGCCCGGGGCTAAGCACGTTTTCATCCTGCTGGGCTGGGTGTGGTTGTGCCACGCACCCTGAGCTCTGCTCTCACCTCCACATTCATCCCCTTTTTTCTCTCCTCCAGCCCTCAGCTGAGGATGTCCTTCATTGTCTTTTCAACCCGAGGGACAATTCTGATGAGGCTAACAGAAGACAGGTAAGGAGAGGGTTGAAGGTCCAGCAGCAGCCTCTGTGTCCTTGTGGCTTCCCTCGCCCTCCTCAGTGCTTCCCATCCCACTGGGAACGTGCTGTGCCTCCTCTGTGCTCCCCAATTTCCCACCCTGCCCTGCTAGAATGCCCCAAGGGCTCTCGGGGCAGAGGTTCCCTGATTAATGGATTCATTTCAGCTCCCAAATAAATGTCCTTCAGTCAGGGTTCCAGCTCACGCTGGTTTCCCTGGGGGAACCTGCACAAAATCCTGCAAAATTCAGGATTTTGTCAGAGGAGCAGAGGCTGGAACATCTCTGGGAGTGTCTCCTGCAGAGGGGTGAAATTCCCTTCCCTTAAAAGCAGCTTGGAAGGCAGAGGTGCCACCCACACCCCTGGCTGGAGGGAAATGTGATTTCCTCAGGGCCTGAAGGTGTGGCACAGCCAAAGAGAGTTTGGGGTGGATTTTTTGGCAATACCAGATTGCCTTGTTTGTCAAGTGTGTCCCTGCCACCCCCTTACAGACCCCCAAGTTAATCCCAGAAAAATCTACAGGATTAATAATTATTTTATTTTTTTCTTCTTTTTTTAATATTTTATTTTATTTTATTTTAATTATTCTGCCTTGCAAGGAGAGCTGGATGAGGTCCCTAAATCTCTCTCGCTTCCTCTGTTAACTTCATTGCCACGTGGAGCAGAAATATATGTTCCACATGTGTGGAGTGTGTAAGGCAGCATGTGTTTTACATCTCGGATGCCTGAAATCACACACCAGAGGGGAGGGGAGGGAGCTGGCTGCCTTCCTCAGAGCAGTGCACCCTCACTCCAGCCCTGGAAAGGTCCCTGAACCCAGCCAGGCTGAGCATCTCCTGCAGGGCCAGGGGTGCAGAGGGTGAACCAGCCTGGAGAGGCACGGGGGGGACCCTGGGCTGGCCCAGCCTCTGTGCCCTGCATGCCAGGACAGCCTGGGGGCACCTCTGCTTGGTGCCAGGACACCCTGGTGGCTTTGGTCCTGGATGTCACACAGTGCCACCAAAACACCCTGGGTACCTCACCCACCCCTGCTTGGTGCCAGGACACCCTGGTCCTTTGCTCCTGAGTGTCACAGTGCCACCAGGACATGCTGTGTCCATCACCCACCTCTGCTTGGTGCCAGGGCACCCTGGTGGCTTTGGTCCTGGCTGTCCCAGTGCCAGCCAGGACATGCTGTGTCCATCACCCACCTCTGCTGGGTGCCAGGACACCCTGGTGGCTTTGGTCCTGGATGTCACACAGTGCCACCAGGACATGCTGTGTCCATCACCCACCTCTGCTTGGTGCCAGGACACCCTGGTGGCTTTGGTCCTGGATGTCACACAGTGCCACCAGGACATGCTGTGTCCATCACCCACCTCTGCTTGGTGCCAGGACACCCTGGTCCTTTGCTCCTGGATGTCCCAGTGCCAGCCAGGACATGCTGTGTCCATCACCCACCTCTGCTTGGTGCCACGACACCCTGGTGGCTTTGGTCCTGGGTCTCTCTGAGTGTTACCAGGACACCCTGGTGGCTTTGCTCCTGAGTGTCACAGTGCCATCAGGACACCCTGGTGCTTTGCTCCTGGGTCTCTCTGAGTGTCACCAGGACACCCTGGTGGCTTTGCTCCCTGGTCCTTCTCTCCCGGGGGTCACAGCCCTGCCTTCCTTGCAGGGAGCAGATCCGGCAGGGCCTGGAGGAGCTGCAGAAGGTGCTGCCAGGAGGGGACACGTACATGCACGAAGGATTTGAGAGGGTAACTGGGGCAGGGGCTGGCTCTGCTCCCCGGGGAACCCTTGGGAATTCCCTGCTGGGGAGAGGGACCCTGTGTCCCTTTGCAGGGGCTCGGGGCTGGGGCTGCAAACCCTGCTCGTTTCTTGATTTCTGCTCTTTCAGTGGCACTGAGGCTCCGTGCCCAGGAGGGTGGGAAGGGGTCAGTCCCACCTGGCCTGGGTGGGGAGAGGCCACAGCTCACACCTGGGATGCCCAAATAACTGCAGACACCGTTCCCTTCTCCTCCTGGGCATGGCTTTCACGTATTTTCACAAGCTCAGGAGTTTCTCCAAAGCTGAGCTCCTGCACTGCCTCCCACGTGGGGTTTGGGAGGGGTTTGAGGGCTTAAAGAGCTGCCCCATCCCTGAAATGGGAACGCACAGACTGAGCTGATGCTTTATTTGCAGCTGGAATGGTTGACCTGGGGCTGCTGAGGGATATTTAGCACTGATGTTTAGGGATATTTAGGAATATTTAGGAATCGTTGATCTGGGGCTGCTGAGGGATATTTAGCACTGATGTTTAGGAATATTTATGGACATTGGCCTGGGATATTTCTCAGGGATGAAAGGGGATGGGGTTTTCAGAGAGGAGAACAGCGGGACACAGCTCTGGGGCTGCTTTGGCTGGTGGGACCAAACAAACCAATTGTTGGTTTATTACTGACAATCTTCTGCTCTGATTTCAGGCAAGTGAGCAGATTTACCACGAGAATGTTCACGGTGAGAGGCCCTTCTTGATCCACTGAATGGGGTTTTTTCTCTTTCTTTTTTGATTGATATTCTTCTTCCTTCTGAAGCACAAATAAATGGAGAAGCTGTTAGGGAAAAGATTTTTTAAACCAGCAATTATTAAAACCAGCGTTAAGTGCAGACAACTGAAAAAAATGTCCTTTCCTTCCCTGTAACTGATGTAAAAACTTTCTGGTTTGGAAGGGAAGGCTGCAAATGTTTAATGATGTTCCTGAAATGTTGCTCAGGAATCTTGAAGATTTTTTGGCCCTTTCCCCACCGTCTTTGTTTAAATCCCAAATGAGATTTTTGTCACCGGCTGAAAAAGCCCCTCTGGATTTCTGGAACTGAGAGCGGGAATAAAACCAGGAGCAAATTGGGATTTTGGTGGCTGCAGCCTCATTCCCTGGCCTGAAATGCCAGCAGGATGTTTTCTGAGGTGGTTTAACAAGCCAAAGGATGCTTTCTGAGGTGGTTTAACAAACCAAAGGTTGTTTTCTGAGGTGCTTTAGCAAACCCAAGGATGCTTTCTGAGGTGGTTCAGCAAACCCAAGGATGCTTTCTGAGGTGGTTTAACAAAGCCAGGACTAAGGAGGTTTGTGTGTTCAGGTTACAGGACTGCCAGTGTCATCATTGCACTGACAGACGGGGAGCTCCACGAGGATCTGTTTTTCTACTCTGAGAGGGAGGTAAGTGACTGCATAGGCAGGGGAATGTCTGGGCTGGCTGCTGGGAAGGCAGAGGGTGAGGAAAAGCCTTTTGCCCACTGTGAAATCTCCACTTTGGTGCTCTGCAGGCAGGAATCTGAAGGACACCCAGTGACAGCAGCAGCCTCTGAGCCACCCCAGCTGAGCCTGTTCAGGGGGAAGGAGAGGGGTTAAAACCTCCAGTTAAAAATAAACGCAGGAGGAGGAATTGTTCACAGCTGAAAAGTTTCAGTCTTTACTGGATTGCTCTGGGAAATGCTGAATATTCTCACTTTCACTTTCCCCCCCCTCTCACACAAAGTCACAGCTGCAGGAGGAGGGTGGTGGCTTCTGCCACATCAGAAAATCCTTCAGATCAGCCAGCCTGGCATTGCCACAAACATCCCTGAGGCTCAGGCACACATTCTCAGCATCCCCATTGAATGAGTGAGCCGTGCAAAATGTCACACAGTGGGGTGAGCCTGAGAGCTTTGCTGCAGAAGGTTCCTCTGCACACCCTCCCTGCAGAGACGAGCACTTGGCACTTGCCAGTCAAACCAGGGCCATCTAAACCTGGCAGAGGGAATTTCTGCACGGGTTTGCTATGGACGGAACTTTTCCTCTCAGTCTGTCCAAAGTGCAGCATTAAATCCAGTAGCAGCAAGGAGAATGGGTTTGTAGAGTAAAACCAACATTTGTCCTTTCTACGTCTCACAGAACTTTTCTGCTGCCCAATCTCGTGGCTCCTGCTTGGCTCTAACTGCAGCTCCGCTGGCTCTGGGGCTCTGAGGCCTGGCTTTGCAGCTGTTTTTGTGATTTTAAGGGTTCCCAGCCCGCTGGTGACCCTGCTGTGCCTCTGTCCCCTGCAGGCCAACCGCTCCAGGGACCTGGGGGCCACCGTGTACTGCGTGGGGGTGAAGGACTTCAACGAGACCCAGGTGAGAGCCCAGCCCTGGGAGCCTGGCAGAGCCTGGCCAGGGGCTCACGGGGCTCACAGCCCTGCTCAAGGCTCCTCCTGGGCTTTTCCTCTCCCTCTGCTCCTGTCTGAAGGGAGCACGGCCGGGTCCTGTTGGGTTTTGTCCCTTTCTCTTGAGTCTGCCCCTGTGCCTGCCCCAGCAAAGCCTGGCCAGGGGCTCACGGGGCTCACAGCCCTGAATCCCCTGCTCAAGGCTCCTCCTGGGGCTTTCCTCTCATTCTGCTCCTGTCTGAAGTGAGCCCCTGGCACAGCCGGGTCCCTTTGGGTTTTGGTCCCTTTCTCTTGAGTCTGCCCCTGTGCCTGCCCCAGCAAAGCCTGGGCAGGGGCTCACAGCCTCTGGGCAGGGGCTCACAGCCCTGAATCCCCTGCTCAAGGCTCCTCCTGGGGTTTTCCTCTCTTTCTGCTCCTGTCTGAAGTGAGCCCCTGGCACAGCCGGGTCCCTTTGGGTTTTGGTCCCTTTCAGCCCGGCCATCCCCTGCCTGCAGCCCCAGGGCTTGGGGGGCAATCTCTGCTCTCCTGGAAGCTGCAGAGAGGCCCTGGTGCCCCTGCCAGGGGGGATTTACTGGAACAAGCCCTGGCCTCGAAGCTGAGCCTGCTCCAGCAGATGCGTGGGGAGCTCTGGTTAACCCTTGGTGTGCTGCTGGCAGTGATGGCCTGGCTGCCCTGGCCTCACCACCTCCTCAGGAAGGCTCCTCCTCATCGTCACAGAGGTTTCTGAGTGCTCCTCTGGGACCTTTCAGCCTCCACTCAGAAAACATCCCCTGGTGTCTCCCTGGGCCCAGTATCGAATCCCTGGCCTGACAGGAGAGCTGGACCAGGAAGAGTCAAGGTTGGAAAATGCCTCCATGATTGTGGAGCCCAACCTTTTTTGGGTTCCTGTTGGCCCTGAAGATCATTAGCCCCTGGGCACCAGTGAAAGCCACACTCTGCCTTGGCTCCAAGGCTCTTCTGATCCCTGATCTGAAAAATCCCTGATTTAAAAAGCCAATCAGGCTAACAGGACAAACATTTTCCTGCTCAATAAACCGCAGCACGGGGGCAACCCAGAGAGAGCAGCTGAGTCTTGGAGGGTTTTATTTGTGAGCCAGTTAAACTGGAGAAGTCTTAATTATCTGCCTGCAGGCTAATTGATGTCACCCTCTGCATTTCTGTTCCATTTCTCCCCCTGTGGCAGCTGGCCCGGATTGCTGACAGCAGAGATCATGTCTTCCCTGTCAACGATGGCTTTGAGGCCCTGCAGGGCATCATTGACTCTGTGAGTATTTTCCACCCACTCTTCGCACTCCTGGGGTCACCCTGAGCTTGGCTTTCACCAGGGCCTGCTGGAAAATAATTCACTGAAGCACTCAGGCCAAGGGAAGCAGCCTTGCTCTGTGCTAAAATGCTGCTTTGGGGTGGAATTTGTCAATAGGGCCCAGGTTTCCCCTTTCTCTGTGGTGCCTTGGGAAGGCTGGGCTAGAGCAGAGTTACAGAATAAAGCAGGGATTTACTCAAAGGATCTCCTCCATGGATCCACCTTGGGCAGCACAGGAGCCCAGCCAGGGCTGCACCCAAGATCAACCAAAATGGGCACGAAATGGACCCAAGATGAACCAAAATGGGCACAAAATGAACCCAAGATGAACCAAAATGGGCACAAAATGAACCCAGGACAAACCAAAATGGGCAACTGGTCACGAGGTCTGTCACTTTTATAAGTTCTGCTCCATTTGCATATTGGAGTTAATTTCTTAATTACAGATTTCGCTTATGAAGTCCCATCCTGCTTGTTTTTTCCTCTTCAATTCACATTGTTTCTGCTCTTGGGCCTGAGCTTTGGGTGGTTGTCCTTGGTCCCCAGCTGGAGAAGGAATTGTTTTGTCTCCCTCCCCCCCATTTTTTTCCCCCCCATTTTTTCCCCCCCCATTTCCCCCCCCCATTTCCCCCCCATTTTTCCCCCCCCATTTTTCCCCCCCCATTTTTTCCCCCCCATTTTTTTCCCCCCCATTTTTTCCCCCCCCATTTTTTCCCCCCCCATTTTTTCCCCCCCCATTTTTTCCCCCCCCATTTTTTCCCCCCCCATTTTTTTCCCCCCCATTTTTTTCCCCCCCCATTTTTTTCCCCCCCCATTTTTTCCCCCCCCCATTTTTTCCCCCCATTTTTTCCCCCAGTTTTCCCCCCATTTTTTCCCCAGTGCTCTCACATGCACATGGAACCCAGCCCTGCTTTGTTGGTTTTCCTGGCACTGCCTGAGCTCTCTGGGACAATCAGGTGCCGCATTTCATTTATTTCAGAGAGCAGCACAACAACAACAGCACAGCAATGCTTGGCCTCCCAGCCCTGCATTCCCTCTGCAGCTGTTTTTAATGAATCCCAGCTCTGCCTCCCCTTCCAGTTGAGATTTTTCAGCCTCCAGGCCAGCCAGGAGCTGCTCCAGCTGAGAAGGGAGAGAAAATTCCCAGTTTGGGAAGGAGGGAAGGGCAGGGATGGATCCCTGCAGCAGCCTGGGAGAAAGGAAGAGGTTTTGTGGGTGAAAGGAATGGCAAGGAGGGCATTGATCGCCCCCAGAGGATAACAAACAATCTGTGGATTCCTCTTCCAGCTGGAAAATCAGGTCCCTCTTCCCTTGCCAAAAGGACCCCTGTGCTGCCATTGTAATTTTGGTCCTTTTGCACTAATTCTGCCCGATGTTCACTCGAAGTCAGGGCGTGTGCTTGGAAACTCAATCTAAATCAAAATAAATATTGCAGCTGGCACTGTGGAAGTGTTTAGGGACAGATTTTAGGGCCATGTAAAGGGACTGGCCTGGGATACCTGCATCATCCACCTGCCATTCCCCCTCTGAGCCAGCAGGAATGTTTGTAAATGGCTGAGCAGAAGTCACTCACCTCAAATTTAATCACGGGGGGGTTTTACTTCATTTTAAAAAGCGCTGATTGTGTTTTACATTCTCTGTGTTTTTCCTCATTCTGTCTCCTTTGAACTCTTCTATTTCAAATTCTCCTGTTTGCAATTCTTCAGTTCTGTTCTCAGCTGCTGACTTTCTCTTTTTTCCTGCTCGGCAGTTGCTGTAAAACCTTGTTCCTGCAGAACCTTGTTCCTGCAGATCTCCTC
Organism: Agelaius phoeniceus; assembly: GCF_051311805.1. Lineage (NCBI taxonomy): Eukaryota > Metazoa > Chordata > Aves > Passeriformes > Icteridae > Agelaius > Agelaius phoeniceus. The sequence goes on from NC_135294.1 coordinate 6,437,665, forward strand.
TCTCCTCGCCTGTCGGGCTGCACCAGCTCAGGGCACGCTGCTCCTTCAGCCCCTCGGTACTTTCAGCTCTGCTTTCTGAGTAAAGCTTCTGCCTCGATGTGTGAATCCTTCAAATTCCTGTCCAAACGTTCCAAAAAGCAAGGCCTGGCTCTAGGAGTGGCTTTTGCAATTAGGTATAAACAAAAACCAAAAACTCTCTTTTTCCTTGCAGGGTTTATTGCATTGGTTGCTGTTCTTCCCTTACAGATGTTTCAATTTAAAGTCGGGAAAATAGTTTTCATGCTGGATTTGAGTCACCCAGGGATGCTTGGCTGACATTTGCTGGCCTCTTGGAGCTGAGCTGAGCTTTGCTGAGCCCCCAGCTCTGCCCAGGCTCAGCTCAGGCTGGGCAGGAGGAGCTGGGGCTGCTCTGCAGCCTGGGGAGCTGCAGCCCCTTGAGGGAATAAATAAATGAGAAATAAATAATAATAAAACAAATAATAATAAATAAATAAATAATTAAAATAAAATTCAAAATAAAAATAAACATAATGAATAATAAAAGTAAATAATAGATAATAAAAATGAAGAATTAATAACATTAATAATAGATAATAAATAATAGAATAAATGATAATTGATATATAATTAATTAAATAAATTATAAAATAAAAATATAAATAATAAATAAAACTAAATAATAAAAACAAATAATAAAGAATAAAATAAAAATAAGTAGTAACATAGATAATAAATGATAAATAATAAATAAACAAAACTAAATAATAAAATAAAAATAAATAGTAAATATAAATAATTAATACCATAGATAATAAATAATAGTTACTAATAATAGATAATAAAATAAATAAATAATAATAATAATAATAAAGATAATTAATAAAATAAATAATAAATAATGCCTCTGCCCCGAGAGCCAAGCCTGAGCCAAGGAAATCCCTTCCAAAAGTGCCTAAAGCCAGGGCCAGCCCTCCCAAAGCCTCTCTGCTCCTTGAGCCTGGCTTCAACCTGGCTTAAACGTTGGAGAATTGTCTGAGCTTTGGTCTGAGCAGCCTCGGGGGCGCCCTGGCACAAATCAGGTTAAAGACAGAACTCCCAGCCCCTGGGGTGGCTCTGCGGGGATTTCTGGGCTGATTTAGGCAAAGCTGAACAGTTCAGCTTAAACTGGGGGTGTTTGGGTGGGAGGGAGCTGGGGCTGCCCGGGAAGGGAGGTGATGCCTCCACAGCCCCGGGGGCTGCAGATAATCAGCAAAAATTCCAGAATTACTGCAGAAAATGGGGCACAGGGCCCTGGCACAGCCCCAGGGGGGCACTGGGACCGGTTTGGGGGATGCAGGGTGGGGAGCCCAGAGCTGGAGCTGTGCCCCCAGCCCAGATTGCTCTGCTGGGTCCGAGGGTCATTGTCACTTCTTTATTTCCATCTCGGTCTCCATGGAAACCAGGCTGAGGAATTCACGTTTTGTCTCTCTCAGATTTTGAAGAAATCCTGCATAGAGATCCTGGCAGCAGAGCCCTCCAGTATCTGTGCAGGGGGTGAGTATGAGCGAGGCCATGGCTCTCCATTGCCTAAAAAATAACAATTTTCAGTTCATCTCTAATTGCTGCAGAGTGCCAGATTCACTATTTACCATGCTTCACCTTTATTTTGGGGTGAATTTCTTTTTCACCTCAGGGCAGTGTGCCCTACTTCTGCCAAGTGGTGTCAAATGAAATTTTCTTACAGAAAAGGCCTGAATTCCAAAGTTTTCCATAAATGTTCTTCTGTCGCGCCAGTCTGGCTGTTCGATGCTTGAAGTAGATGCACTTAAAAAGATATTTACACACTCCAGTGCAAATAAACAAGGGTGCTTCTAGAACACAGGTGGCTTGAAAACATCATTTATAACCATCTTTAACACTTCCTGAGGGCTTTGATCTCATCCCTGCCATTGTGGGAGGGCAGGGGCAGGAACAGCTGTGCCCAGGGAGGAAACGCACGGGGTTTGCCAAAGCTGCTCCACAAGAGCAGCAATCCCTGGAAAATCCAGCAGATCTTTGGATCCTCAATTCAGGACCTCCAAGTCTGGCACAGTCCTTGCCCTTGGCCTGCAGGAGGTAAATAAATAAATCCCTTTTATGATGGAAGTGCCACTGGCCACCATAAATTCTGCTCATTAATCAAATTGGCTAATTCACTTATAACACACAGCAGTCATGAATGCTCATTGGGGGGGTTTTCAACTGCCAAAATTGGCTGTTTCACCATTGAAAACCCGTTGGAAACGTAGCTTCTGCTGCCTCCCTGCCTGAGAGGAATGAGGGGTTTGTCTTTACAAACAAAAAAACCCCATTAATAGATAAAACCAGCACTGAGAAATGAGAGGAACAGTGAAGAAGATTCCACTGATTGGTGAATGGAAAAGGATATTTGCTTTTACAAATAAACTTTGGGTTTGCTGATAAATGGAATTGGATGTTAAAGATGAAAGAAACAATGGGGAAGAAAAACCCCTAAATTCTGTAAGAATTAAAAATTAAAAGGGAGGGTTGTGCATCAGAGGGGAATCTTTGGCATCAGGTGTTCTGGGGAGTCTGAACCTCTCAGGTACCTCAGAAATGGGGACAGAGAGAAGGGAAATGTGGCTGGAAATTGGGATATGAAAAGGGAGGCTGCATCCTCCAAAAATGGGAGAGACCCCAGGGGATGCCCCATGGCCTCTGCATTTATTGGAATAAAGCAAAAGGACTCCTCTGTCTCCTTTTTGGACATAAACCTCTGCTGTTCTTGGGTTGATTTTCCTAACAAGAATTAAAAATTAAAGGGAGGGTTACACATTAGAGGGGAATCCTTGGGATCAGGTGTTCTTGGGAGTCTGAACCTCTCAAGTACCTCAGAAATGGGGGAAGAGAGAAGGGAAATGTGGCTGGAAATTGGGATAAAAAGGGAGGCTGCATCCTCCAAAACTTGGAGACACCCCAGGGGATGCCCCACGGCCTCTGCCTTTATTCCAGTAAATTCAAATGGCTCCTGTGTGTCCTGTTTGGACGTGACCCTCTGCTGTCTGTGGGGTGGTTTTGCTGATGCTGTGCATGCCCAGTGAGCTGTGGCTCTTTTGGCAGAGTCCTTCCAGGTGGTGGTCAGGGGGAACGGATTCCGGCACGCGCGCAACGTGGACAGGGTGCTCTGCAGCTTCAGGATCAACGACACCCTCACCCTCAGTAAGGAGCACAAACCCCCTGCCCGGGCTCCCCCCTGCTTCCCCTGTGACCCCAGGGCTGGGAGAGCAGGGGTGCAGAATGAGGAGATGTCCATGGGCAGGGGCAACGGGGGTGGTTTGTAAAAGGGAGCCCGAGCTGGGCTCTGAGCAGGGGGACCAGGTGTGGTTCTGTCCTCACCTGAAATCTGGGGTGCTCAGAGCATCCCCCAGTGCCTGGCTGGGGTGCTCATAAGGGGAAATCAGGTGTGGTTTTACTCTCACCTGAAATTTGGGGTGCTCAGAGCATCCCCCAGTGCCTGGCTGGGGTGCTCAGAGGGGAATCAGGTGTGGTTCTGTCCTCACCTGAAGTGGTTTTACTCTCACCTGAAATCTGGGGTGCTCATAAGAGGAAATCAGGTGTGGTTCTCTCCCCTCACCTGTGTTTTAGGGTGCTCAGAAGGGGCATCAGGTGTGGTTTTACTCTCACCTGAAATTTGGGGTGCTCAGAGCATCCCTCAGTGCCTGACTGGGGTGCTCAGAGGGGGATCAGGTGTGATTCTCCCTCACCTGTGTTTTGGGGTGCTCAGAGGGGGATCAGGTGTGGTTTTACTCTCACCTGAAATCTGGGGTGCTCATAAGGGGAAATCAGGTGTGTTTGTCCCCTCCCCTGTGTTTTGGGGTGCTCACAGGTGTGGTTCTCTCCCCTCCCTGTGTTTTGGGGTGCTCACAGGTGTGGTTCTCCCCTCCCTGTGTTTTGGGGTGCTCACAGGTGCATTTCTCCCCTCCCCTGTGTTTTGGGGTGCTCACAGGTGCATTTCTCCCCTCCCCTGTGTTTTGGGGTGCTCACAGGTGTGGTTCTCTCCCCTCCCCTGTGTTTTGGGGTGCTCACAGGTGTGGTTCTCTCCCCTCCCTGTGTTTTGGGGTGCTCACAGGTGTGGTTCTCTCCCCTCCCCTGTGTTTTGGGGTGCTCGGCTGAGGTTCTCTCCACTCCCTGTGTTTTGGGGTGCTCAGTGCCCCGCTCCTGCAGCTCTGCTGAGCAGGGTATTCCCGTCCTGGGATTTGCTCAGCACATTCCCGGTTGCTTTGGGGAAGCCCCTGCTCAGTGTGGGATAAATGCATTCATGAGCTCTGGAACGTGGAGATCTCAAGGCTCGGGTGCGTTTTGAGCCCCTGGGTAAAGCGTTCTTTGCTGGGGCAAAGGCTGGAAATGAAACAGAAATAAATGTACAGTGGATGCTGTAAAGAATTCCTGCTTGCTCCTACAGCAGCGCGTTCCAAGGACCATCGTGATCGATAAATATTTCATTTAGCAGCCCCTTGGTAGGTGGGGCAGGGAACGAGGGACGGTTTTGGCTCATCTGAGGTGACACAGCTCAAACCCTGTCCCTGAGAGAGCCGAACCGGGATTTTATGGAAACCTCCTGGAGGCTGGAAAGCTCAGCTGCCTTTGTTTGCCTCAAAGCTCTGATTGCATCAGGGAGGGAGGTATTTTTAAAGATAACACTGAGCCAACAGTTCCTGAAACCTTAAATTATCCCAGATGAGGTGCAGTGAGCAGGGCTGGGACGTGCTGAGGTTAAAGGCATGAGCTAATGGGGTTTTATTGGGATTATTGGCAGGGAAAAGGGGCAGGTGAGAGAGCAGAGACTCAGAATGTTCAGAGCTAAGGGATAGAGAATAAAAGGGACCATCTGCAGAAAGCGTGAGGGAAATTTGGCCGAGCAGAGCAGCGAGCAGAGGCGTGATCAGCAGCAGGGCTGGAGCTGCTGCACTCCCTGCCTGCTTCCCCAAGCCCATCCCATCCCTTTTTCCCTTTTTCCCTTTTTCCCTTTTTCCCTTTTTCCCTTTTTCCCTTTTTTCCTTTTCCCCCTTTCCTTTTCCTTTCCCCTTTTCCTTTCCCCTTTTCCTTTCCCCTTTTCCTTTCCCTTTCCCTTTCCCTTTCCCTTTCCCTTTCCCTTTCCTTTTCTTTCCCTTTCCCTTCCCTTTTTCCCCTTTGTTTTGTTTGGTTTTGTTGCTGCTTTTTGAGGGGTTTTTTTTTTGTTTGAGGCTTGCTCTCAAAGCATCCTGCATACATTGAAACTTTTTTTTTTATTACGATGGTGAGGAAATATTCCAAGTCCTGCCTTGCCAGGAGGTCCCACCCCTGCTAATGGCAGGAGGAATTATTCCCTCTCGCTGGCAAGAATGGATTTGCCAGGCTGCCCTGGGCTGCCCAGGTGCAGGAGCACTGAGGACAGGACTGCAGGAGTCTGAGGTACCTGCACAGAGCCCAGGGGTGTTTTTGGGGAGGTTGGACCCTCCTGCACTCTGCTCAGACCCAGGACTGCCCAGTTTGGGTCATCTGGGGGGGTTTTACAGCAGAGCAGGGGATGAGAATTCTGCTTTGTTTGCTTCCCCTGGGTGAGTTTTCAGGCAGGAGTCAGATGGGCCAGAGTTATGCAAACCGAATGGATGCTCCTTTGTTTGGAGCACGGCTCATTTTTGTGGCGAGGCACAAAACATCCCCCAAACAAACTGATCTGTGCCTGCAGCCAGCCTGGAGCTCAGCCAGGGCTGATAGAGCCTCCAGAGAGGCCGATGGCAGCGGGCAGGCACAGAAAGAGAAACAAAAACCTGAGGGAGCTGAGTGAAAGGCCTGGCAGGGTGAAGCAGCTTTTGTTTTGTGGGTGCTGGCAGGGAGCAGATTTGGCCTCCTCTCCTCAGCAAAGGGAAAACAAGACACTGATCTTCATTTTCTTGGCATGTGCGCGCCGAGACAACGTGATAAATTCATGATATGCTCATAAATCAGGGTGAGGACAGCCCAGGGGGAGCAACGTGCCAGCACAGCACACCCAGAGAGCTGGGAAATGGCTGGGCAGCCACTGGGGTGCCCCAGTGTCCCCAGTGTCCCCAGTGTCCCCGAGCTCTGCCTGCAGAGCAGGAGCATCACCCAGGGCTCCTCAGCCCTCTGGGCAGTTTCTCTCATCATTTTTACAGCAGTGTGATTCAGGCTGCAGGGTTTAACTGAGCTTCAGAGGCTTCTGCCTTGAAATGCAGCATTTTCCGTAATATACAGATATCCCAACTGCTGTAATGTACAGATATCCTAAGGTACAGATATCCTAATGTACCTATATCCTAATTTCTGTAATGTACAGATATCCTAATATAAGATACCCTAATGCACCTATATCCTAATTTCTGTAATGTACATATATCCTAAGGTACAGATATCCTAATGTACCTATACCCTAATTTACCTAGATCCTAATTTCTGTAATGTACAGATATCCTAATGCACCTATATCCTAACTTCTATCATGTACATATATCCTAATATCCCTAATATCCTAACACCCCTATATCCTAATTTCTAATGTACAGATATCCTGATTTACCTACATCCTAATGTACCTCTATCCTAACTTCTGTAATGTACAGATATCCTAATGTCCTCATCCCCCATCCCATTTATGCCCCAATGGCAAGGAAAACCCTCATTTAAAGTGGCTCTTTGAGGCCTGTGCGGGTGGTTTGGCACTAACCCCCCTCTCTCCCCTCTGCAGATGAGAAGCCTTTCGTGGTGGAGGACACCTACCTGCTGTGCCCAGCACCTGTGCTCAGGGATGTTGGCATGTAGGTTCTTGCTGCCCTGATATTCACCCTGCCATGGGGACATGGGGCTGGGTCTCCTCCTTGTGCTCTGTTTTTCTCCTTGGATCCCATTTGGATCCCATCCTCTTGTGTTCTGTACCCTGCCCATGTGGAGATGGGGCTGGGTCTCCTCCCTGAATTCTGTTTTTCTCCTTGGATCCCATTTGGATCCCATCCTCTCCTGTTCTGTACCCTGTCCATGGGGACATGGGGCTGGGTCTCCTCCCCGAGTTCTGTTTTTCTCTCTGGTTTTGTTTTCTCTTTTCTCTCCAAGCTGCCATCCTCCTGTGCCCATGGGGAGATGGGGCTGGGTCTCCTCCCTGGGCTCCGATTTTCTCTAATTTGGATCCCATTTGGATCCTCCCGTGCTCAGTGCCAGCTGAACACCCTGCCCATGGGGAGATGGGGCTGGGTCTCCTCTCTGAATTCTGATTTTCTCTAATTTGGATCCCATTTGGATCCTCCCGTGCTCAGTGCCAGCTGAACACCCTGCCCATGGGGAGATGGGGCTGGGTCTCCTCCCTGGGCTCCGTTTTTCTCTAATTTGGATCCCATTTGGATCCTCCCGTGCTCAGTGCCAGCTGTGCTCTGCAGCACTGGGAATGATCTGCACAGGAGGATTGCTGAGCAGCCAGGGCATCAGACAGAGGGCTGGGCAGGAGCTGCCCTGAGCTGCTTCTGGCTTTTTCCAGGGAAGCAGCTCTCCAAGTGAGCATGAACGATGGGCTGAGCTTCATCTCCAGCTCTGTCATCATCTCCAGCACGCACTGTGTGAGTTGTGGTCCCTGAAATGCTCCTGGGGGTGCTGGGGTTTAACTCAGAGGGGACTTTGAACGTGTGGCAATGGGACATTTTGGGTGTCTCGTGTCCCACAATGTGGCCAAGCCTTCAGGGAACACCTCAGGCTCCAGGTCTGGGCTGGGACAGGCTTGGGAAGGCTGGGCTAGGGCAGAGTTCCAGAATAAAGCTGGGATTTATTCAAAGCATCTCCTCCATGGATCCACCTTGGGCAGCACAAGAGCCCAGCCAGGGCTGCACCCAAGATGAACCAAAATGGTCCCAAAATGAACCCAAGATGAACCAAAATGGTCCCAAAATGAACCCAAGATGAACCAAAATGGGCACAAAATGAACCCAAGATGACCCAAAATGAACCCAAGATGAACCAAAATGGTCCCAAAATGAACCCAAGATGAACCAAAATGGTCACAAAATTCAGGACAGGTCACAAGGTCTGTCACTTTTATAAGTTCTGCTCCATTTACATCTTGGAGTTCATTGCCCAATTACAACTTTAGGTTATTACCAAGCCCCATCCTGCTTGGTTTTCTCTCTTCAGCCCACTTTGTCTGTGCTCTTGGGCAAAGATCAGCTTGTCTTGGTCCAGGTGCTCCAGAAATTTCTTCTGCACCAATGCCAGGGGTGTCACGGGTGTCCCAGGGATATCAGGGGTGTCCCAGGGGTGTCCCAGGGGTGTCACACACTGTGCTCTCTGTGTTCTCCCCAGTCTGATGGGACCATCCTGGCCATTGCCTTGCTGATCCTCTTCCTCCTGCTGGCCTTGGCTCTGCTCTGGTGGTTCTGGCCCCTCTGCTGCACCGTGGTAAGTGGCACAAATCACCAAACACCACTTCAGTAAATGGAGTGAGGTGGGGGAGGCAGAGTTTTCCACAGGGCTGATCCCAGGATTTCTGGCTCTGCTTTGGCTTCTCTCCATCACGGATCAGACCCTTGTAGCCAACACCCAAACCTTGTCAGGAGCCTTTTGGCCTCGTGTTTTGGTCACAGCATGGAAATGGTTGGCAGGAATGTGTTCCCATTGCCTGGTTTGGATTTTTTAAGCCACGATGGGGGCTCCTGCAGAAGGGCAGCACTGACCAGCCCACGCTGCAGTCCTGGTTCTGCCTTGGCTGCAAGGAAAACACTTTGCTGGGTGTCCAGGCTTTGCAAGATGAGCTGTGTTTCCTGCACTGCCGTGTCTGAAAAGCATTTTGAATGAGCATTGTCTTTCCTCCAAGCCCTTTCCCAAAATTTCAACAGCACAACCACAGAGTTAAAGCTTTAGAAGGGCAGAAGGAAATCAGGAGAAAAAGCAGGGGAGAAGGGAGGCAAGAGGGAAATGACGGGGCTGGGGATGAGCTCTTGTGTCCCGTGACTGCTGCGTGTCTGTCCCACCCTGAGCATCCCTGCTGGGCCCTGGCTCTGCCTTGCCCTGCAAGGATCTGGGCTCGTTTCTCCAGAGCTCACCACGCTCTGGGTTTGGGTCCTGTTTGTGCTGCAAATGTAGAACAAGAGCTGGGGGCACACAGGTGTCAGCAGGGCTGGAGCCTGGCTCTGTGTGGGACCTTTCAGAAGCTGCTTTTAGGGCTGCCCCAGTTTCTGGGTCACCATGGTTATTCCTGGTTTTAAATCCCAGACCTGGTGTGTAAATTTGCACCAGGTTGTGGCAAACAGTGCAGGGCAGAGCTCTGCAGCCACTCCGTGCTGTGTTATCCAGAACAAGGATGGAAACCTTGCAGGAAAAATCTCAATTGTCTATTTCTGTTCCTGGCTGAAAATGGGCATAAAATGCTCCTCTTCACAGTAGTTTGGCACCTCCATCCCAGGGTGAAAACCAGAATGGAAAAAAAATATTTATTTGGACTTTCAGAACAATAAATTTTTAAAAAGTTCTAAAATTGGCCAGAGGATTAGCAGCGTGGTAGGTTTATTTGCTCAGATTTATTTGGCACCTTCCCAGGGGAGCTGGGCCAGCTTTTTGTTGGCACATCTGCATGGAAGTGATGCAGATGTGCCCTGTGCAGACTGGGGTCTGGAGAACTGAGGGGATAGAGGGAAAATGCTCTCAGCGCTGCTGCTGGTTTAAATCTCTGTGAAGCAGAAAGACGAAGCCTGGTGAGAAAAAGGCATAAATAAAAGCATGGAGGGGATGTGGAGCTGCCAGTGTGAGGGCTCTGCTGCAGCAGAATCGTGTGAGGACAGTGCTCAGGTGACAGCCCTGAGTGTGGAAAGCAGCCCAGATAAGCAAGGTGGGTGCAGCACAGAGAGGGAGTCTCTGCTCCACTTTAAAAGCTTAATATTTTCCAGATTTAAATTCTCCACTTGAAGGGTTTGCTGTAGATAAAAGCTTTTCCTCACTCCCCTCTCTACCTCCCACATTCCCTCCCAGCAAGGTTTGTTAGTGGGGATTATCTCACTGAGATGTTTCCAGTGCAGCCAAACACTTCCCTGGAAGCGTTTCATTCCGAGATTTTCATTCCAAGAGGCTGCAGGGAATCTCTTCCACCTCTCTGGGAGGGGTTCCTGAGTGTTTGGCAGAGGGTCAGCAGCCAGGACGGCTCCCTGTGCTCTGCTCACCCCAAAATGATAAAATCAAAGATAAACCCTGGATTATCGAAGATAAACCCCGTGGGCCCTCGAGCAGCCATCAACAAAGAGTGCATTAAAGCTCTACACTGCAAAAATGTAAGAATTTATGACTCCCTCCCCATTAACAGGCTAACCCATATTTAAATAGGAGAATTAATGCTAGGATGAGTAAGCAGGGTCCTCCCTCTACTCAAGCTTACATCCGTCCATTATTAACAAATCATGACAAATCCAGCAAGCAGAGTATTAAATATCGTGTTAACCCGACAGAGGAGCCTCCATTGAGAGAGATTCAAACCTGTGAAAGGAGCTAGGCAAACCCTGCAGGGGTGCCCAGCCTGGCAGGGTGGGCAGAGGGAGCTCTTGGGAAGATTTTTATTCCAGGAGGCTGCAGGGAATCTCTTGCACCCCTCGGGGAGGGCAGGGGGTCAGCAGCCAGGACGGCTCCCCGTGCTCTGCTCACCCCAAAATTCTGTAAAATCAAAGATAAACCCTGGAGGGGTGCCCGGCCTGGCAGGGGTGGGCAGAGGGAGCTCTTGGGAAGATTTTATTCCCAACATCTCTTGCACCCCTCGGGGAGGGCACCCTGTGCGTTTGGCAGGGGATCAGCAGCCAGGATGCTGCAAAGCTGCTCCTGGCAGAGGAATCAGAACCCAGGGATCTCTGTGAGGAATCCCCATCCCTTACAGGGTCCCTGCCATTTTACAGCCCTGCAGAGCCTGTGCATTCCCTCCCCTTCCCCTCCACCTCTTTAGCCATGTGCTCTGCTCCCTGTGCTCTGCTCACCCCAAAACTCTGTGAAATCAAAGACAAACCCTGCAGGGGTGCCCAGCCTGGCAGGGTGGCAGAGGAGCCCAGCAGAGCTGTGGCACAGGGGGCAATGCAGGGCTGCCAGGGTGAGCTGAGGGCACAGGAGCTGCCTTGCCCAGCAGCCCAGGGCTGCAGCCTCGGTGACCAAACCGCAGCGCCCGAGACAGCGCGCGGATCCCAGCCCGGGGACGGCTCCGCGGTGATCGGGGATGTGTCAGGGGAAAAAGGGGAAAAAACCACACCAGCCTCTTCCCTCGCCGAGCATAAATCTGTTTCTGAGCGACAAGCGCATTTCTGAAGCCTGAAATTCCTCTTGGCGTGCTCTTTAATTGAAGAGGAGTCGTTGCTGTCCAGCAGTTCTCCAGGAAAGAGCCCGAGCCAGCTCCATCCCTGGAGTGAATGGGCTGCAGTCAACAGGCTGGCCCTGGAGGTTCATCTGGAGCCCAGCATCTCCCTGGCAGCCAGCCATGGAGGAATGCTCTTTCCAAATGCATCCGAGTTCATTGGCCTCAGGAGGGCTCTGGGATGAGGCCTGGAACCCAGCACTCCGCTTTACAGTAGAGGCAATTGTTGCTTAGCAGATCAGGACAACAACAGCTCCCTGCCGGGCCTGGTGCAGCAGCACAGGCACCATTCCCCTGGATACCTGTGCAGGATGTTACAGGGAGCAGCAGGAACCTCTCCAAAGGCTGTGGGAGGCTCACTGGAGAACGGAAAACAAAGGAACCAATTCTGCTGTGCACGACTGCCCAGCACTGATGGCGAGAAGGAGAGGAGTGCACAGACCCCAGCAGCGCCCACAAGCTTCCAGTAGATCCCAGCATGGTCCCAGAAGCTTCCAGTAGATCCCAGCATGGTCCAGCAGATCCCACAAGCTTCCAGTAGATCCCAGCATGGTCCAGCAGCGCCCACAAGCTTCCAGTAGATCCCAGTATGGCCCAGCAGGTCCTAGCAAATCCCAGCAGATCCCTTTACTGGGATGCTCTCCCTTTACTGGGATGCTCTCTCCCTTTAATGGGATGGTTTCTCCCTTTACTGGGATGTTCTCTCCCTTTACTGGGATGTTCTCTCCCTTTACTGGGATGCTCTCCCTTTACTGGGATGCTCTCTCCCTTTACTGGGATGTTCTCTCCCTTATTAACTGGGATGCTCTCCCTTTACTGGGATGTTCTCTCCCTTTACTGGGATTTTCTCTCCCTTTACTGGGATTTTCTCTCCCTTTAATGGGATGTTCTCTCCTTACTGGGATGCTCTCTCCCTTTACTGGGATGCTCTCTCCCTTTACTGGGATGCTCTCTCCCTTTACTGGGATGCTCTCTCTTTACTGGGATGCTCTCTGCCTTTACTGGGATGCTCTCCCTTTACTGGGATGTTCTCTCCCTTTACTGGGATGTTCTCCCCCTTTACTGGGAAGCTCTTTCCCTTTACTGGGATGCTCTCCCTTTACTGGGATTTTCTCTCCCTTTACTGGGATTTTCTCTCCCTTTACTGGGATGCTCTCTCCCTTTACTGGGATGTTCTCCCCCTTTACTGGGATGTTCTCCCTTTACTGGGATGCTCTTTCCCTTTACTGGGATGCTCTCCCTTATTTACTGGGATGCTCTCCCTTTACTGGGATGGTTTCTCCCTTTACTGGGATTTTCTCTCCCTTTACTGGGATGCTCTCTCCCTTTACTGGGATGTTCTCTCCCTTTACTGGGGTGTTCTCTCCCTTTACTGGGATGATGCTCACCCTCCCACCTCCTCCAAGTTTGATTTTTTCCCTCCCTTCTGCAGCCATCCAGGGTGGCCTGAGGGGCTGGGCTGGGTTCTTTGCCCACAGAATCTGCCCCACCTCGCTCATTTTCATACTCCGGTGATTTTAAAGGCAGGGGTGTGGCTGGCCGATAAATGAGGTGCTGGTATTTGAGCATCCAACAGCAGCTTTTAACTTTAACGCTGTTTTCTGGAAGTGAGCTTGGAAGAACCCAGCAATCTGTTTGGCTCCCTGCGCTGCAGCTGACCAGAAGTTTTGGAAGCAAAAAGCTGGATGGAGAAAATGCAGAAAATATAGATTAAAACCACATGGCTGAAGAGGTGGAGGAGAAGGGGAGGAAATGCACAGGCTCTGCAGAGCTGTAAAATGGCAGGGACCCTGTGAGGGATGGAGATTCCTCACAGAGATCCCTGGGTTCTGATGCTCTGGGGAGAAGGGAGAACAGCATCACCCCACCAGAAAACTCCCCAGGGAATTTAAATCTGGAGTCAGTGAGTAAGACCAAGGGCTCCAGGTGTCCACCGTGGTTCTCCATTGCCCAGAAAAAGGATTTCATTCCTATAAAATTTCATTTCTCTAAAATTCAATTTCTCTAAAATTTCATTTCTATCTTAAGGAGAAGATTGTGGTTTTATTGCAGCTGAAGAAATGGGGACAGGCCCCTGCTTGTGTTAGCTTTAAATTCCCCAGAGAATTTAAATCTGGAGTCACTGAGTGAGGGCAAGGGCTCCAGGTGGCCACCGTGGCTCTGCATTGCCCAGAAAAGGGATTTCATTTCTCTAAGATTTCATTTCTCTAAAATTTCCTTTCTCTGGGATTTCATTTCTCTAAGATTTCATTTCTCTAAAATTTCATTTCTCTAAGATTTCATTTCTCTGGGATTTCATTTCTCTGGGATTTCATTTCTCTAAGATTTCATTTCTCTGGGATTTCATTTCTCTAAGATTTCATTTCCCTAAAAATGTCATTTCTGTCTCTAAGGAGAAGATTGTGTTTTATTGCAGCTGAAGAAATGGGGACAGGCCCCTGCTTGTGTTAGCTTTGAAGTGTGGAGCAGATCTCCAAGGAGAAGACACAGAAGATAGGACAGAAATAAAAAGGAAATGTTCCTTTGCCCAGCTCATAGCTCAAATATGAGGCAGTCACAGGACTGAGAGGTCAAAACTATAAATACGTAAGGGGGGGAAAAATAAGGGAATTAGTCAGATGGATCGTGGTTAATGCTATTAAAAATCCTTGTTTATTGAGACAGCAAGAATATATATTCGGTGTTTTCCAGAGGAGTGAAGGGAATTAAGGACAAAAACAAACTGCCCAGTTAACAGCATGCTTCCAAACTCCAGTCCTAATTAGAGGCAAAGTCCTTTATTTCTTATTTTGTACTGTTTGCTTGGTTTTAAACGATGATCTGTCCCATCCCAGAGCAGATATCTCCTCTGACAGGAACCACATTGCCCCAATTTATCATCCGAAACCCCAGGGACAGTCACTGTGGGATTGCTGGACACTCAGGGCTGGTGGAGAGCACAGAAAACACCCCAGACACATTCCTGGAGTCTGCAAAACCCGGGCTCAGCCTCTGCTTTCCTGTGCCTGAGCGGCCACAGGAATCTCAGGGCAGCAGGAAATTCAGGAAATTCGCCCTTCCCAAAGGTTTTAACCTCCCTGGAGGTGGCTGGTGGCGCTGCTGTGCTCTGCCACGGGGTTATCCAGCTCTGGGAGCCCCAAAACGAGGGTCTGAATGGCCCAGAATGAGGATCTCAGTGCCCCAAAATGAGGGTCTGAATGGCCCAGAATGAGGGTCTCAGTGCCCCAAAACGAGGGTCTGAATGGCCCAGAATGAGAGTCTCAGTGTCCCAAAATTAGGAGCTCAGTGTGAGCCCCAAAATGAAGGTTTCAGTGTCCCAAAAATGAGGATCTCAGTGTCCCAAAATGAGGGATTCTGAGCCCCAAAACGAGGAGCCCCAAAATGAAGGTTTCAGTGTCCCAAAATGAGGGTCTCAGTGCCCCAAAAATGAGAGTCTCACTGTCCCAAAATTAGGGTGTCAGTGCCCCAAAATGAGGGTCTTGGTACCCCAAACTGAGGGCCTCAAGAGCCCCAAACTGAGGGTCTCAAGTGCCCCAAAATGAAGGTCTCAGTGTCCCCAAAATGAAGGTTTCTGAGCCCCAAAATGAAGGTTTCTGAGCCCCAAATGAGTGTCTCAGTGCCTCAGAGTGAGGATTTCATGCCCCCAGAGCTGGAGCTGTCAGAACCCAGAGGGAGAAGGAAAAGCTTTGTGCTGTTTGAAGGCCCGGGCAGCGAGTCAGAAATGAGATTTTTTTGGGGGGGTAAGATTTGAACTTCAGCGAGTCAGAAATGAGAATTTCTCTATTTTTTTTGGTAAGATTTGAACTTTGAGAGGTCATAGATGCTCAAAAGCACGGGAGACTGAACTCCCCCATCTGTAGCCTCGTCCAAATTCACCAACCCTGCTGCCAATTCGGGCAGCTCAGTTGCTCTCAGAAGTGCAAAGCACCCAAAAATGGGAGGAATGTGGTTTTTTCCCCCCTTTTGGCCTGGGATAGCAAACACTTGATCTGTTTAGAGAAATCAGCCAGTCTGTGTGTACGTGTGTGCCTATGGGGAGGAATGCAAATGTATGGAAATCAGCCACGGCCTCGCTTCCAAGTGTGGGATCTGCACTGGTGCTGGCTCAGAAATTGTGCTTGGATGCTCAGCTGGACCAAAACTGGATGGTTTATTCTGATTTTTAACCCCATATCATTTTGAGTAACTTTCACAGTTTTCATTGGTTTTGGTCATTTTCATAGCTTTCATCGTTTTTGGTCATTGTCATGGTCTTCATCGTTTTTGGTCATTGGCACAGTTTTTATCATTTTGTGTCATTTTCACAGTTTTCATTGGTTTTGGTAGTTTCAATAGTTTTCATCATTTTGGTCATTGTCACTGTTTTCATCGTTTTTGGTCATTGTCAGAGTTCCCATTGGTTTTGGTAATTTCCAGTGTTTTCATTGGTTTTGGTAGTTTCAATACTTTTCATAATTTTGGTGATTCCCACTGTTTTCATAGTTTTTGGTCATTGTCACAGTTTTCATAATTTTGGGTAATTTTCGGTAATTTTCACAGTTATCATTATTTTTGCTCACTGTCCCAGTTTTGACCATTTTTGCTCATCATTGTCCCAGATTTCCAGGTTTTTGCTCTCTGTCCCAGTGTCCCAGCAGCCCCTCCTGCCCTGTCCCCTCCCCAGCAGAGCCTCCTGCTCCCATCACTGCAGCCTTGCATGGCTGGGGCTCTGCAGAGCAAAATAAAAACACTGAGCTCATCACAGGAGGAAAACACAAGTGAGAGGAACTCCTGTAAATATTTATAACTTCAGGGCCATTTAATGTGATTGAGATTTTCCCTTTCTGCATTTAAACGGCCAAGCTGTTGCTGGCTGGGACTGCATTTTTTTTTTTTTTTTTTTTCTCTTTTTCTTCTTTTCCTTTTTATTCAATTTTTAATTTTTATTTGAATTTTTTATTTTTATTTTTCTGGTTTAGTTTTATTTAATTATTATTTTAATTTTAATTTTTTTTTAATTTAAAAATTTAAACTTAAATATTTTTATTATTTTAACTGAAATGTCATTTAAATTTAAGCATTTACATTTCAATTATTTTTTTATTTTTATAATTTTTATTTTATTTAAATTTAAACTTAAATATTTTTATTATTTATATATATATATATATATATATATATATAAACTTAAATTTTATTTAAATTTAAAAATTTAAATTTCAATTATTTTTATTATTTTTATTTTTAATTTTTATTTTTCTTTTTATTTTATTTAAATTTAGACCTAATTTTAACTTTTTTTTTTTTAATTCCCCGCTGTCCCTGCCCTCCCTTGGAAAGCCTCTGTTGCTCTTGGAGGCTCCGCTGGCAGCAGCTGCTGCCAAGCCCTGCATGCAAAGTTTCTGCATGAAATAATGGCCTCACACCCACAGCACTGAGATGGTTTCTATGGAAATATCCTGGAGCAGGCTGCAGCCTCTCCCTGCCTTATTAGAAACCTCAGTGAGCCATAGATCTGGGTCCTTATTTATATTTATAATTATATTTATAATTATATTTATATTATATTTATATTATATTTCTATTTCTATTTCTATTTGTTTATGTTTACTATTTCTTCTATTCATATATGTATGTATATATTTATATTTATATAAATATAATCATACATATATTTACATATATGTATTTATTGATATGTCTATATAAATATATATATTTATTTATGGTATATATCAATGTTTAGGTTTATTTTTTTAATATTTATATATTTTTATATTTATATTATTTTTATATTTTTATTTTATATTTATATAAATATTTATATAGTTGTTATTTTGTGTTTCTATATTTATATTTATGGCTTTATGTTTATTTTAATTTTCTATTTATATAAATCAAGACAGGATTTTTCAGAGAACACCACAGCTCCAGGCTGTCACTGGGGACGTGTCCCAGCAGCACATCCGGCTGTTTTCTCCCGTGCCTTTGGGGAACAAAACACGAATTTATGGTTCTCCTTCTCTTTCCTCCCTCCAGATCATCAAGGAGCCTCCCCCACCTCCCGCAGAAGACAGCGAGGTGAGCGACCCTGAGCCTGCTCTGTGTTTGGGACGGGGTTTTGGTCAGTGTCCTCAGGAAAAAGGGATTAAATGACCTCAAAAAAGGTGATTAAAGCACCTCAGGGAAGGTGATTAATTGACCTCAGTGAAGGTGACCAAACCTGTGAGTTCCCAGGTGGGGAAGCGCAGCTCAGGCCATCCCTCCTCACTCAGGTGTGATTCACGCAGGGACAGCCCTTGGGCCTGTGTTTAACTCCGTTAAAATCTCGACTCAAAGATTTTCCACTTTGCTCTGGACAAATAGAAGATGGAGTTGATTGTCCATAATCCATTTGTTTTAGGCGTTGCAGATACCCCCCTCCCCTGCAGGAGGGATTGCAGCAGCAGCAGCAGGGTTACAGTTGGATTTTTTCCTTCTCACGAAATCCTTGGCCATAAAAGAAAAAAAAAAAACCAACAAAAAAAGGAATTCTTGCATCAGCAGGTTTGGGAGCTGAAGGCCACAGGAGGAAGGAGAACGCACTGCACTCTAACAAGGAGGGGAAGCAGCTCTGCTCTCAGGGGTTTCACTGAACTCTGCTTCAGAGGCCCTGGGAGACTCTCACTGCTGGGCAAGGAAACCAGCACCGGCCAGGAACTCCCAATTAATTTCAGCTTCCTGGCCAGATTTCAGCTTCATGGCCAGATTTCAGCTTCATGGCAAATTTCAGTTCTGTAGCCAATTTTCAGTTTCATGGCCAAATTTCAGTTTCATGGCCAATTTTCAGTTTCATAGCCAGATTTCAGCTTCATAACCAAATTTCAGCCTCATGGCCAATTTTCATTTTCACAGCCAAATTTCAGTTTCAGGCCAGATTTCAGTTTCAGGCCAGATTTCAGTTTCACAGCCAAATTTCAGCCTCATGGCCGAATTTCAGTTTCACGTCTGTGTCTCGAGGATGAGCTCGGATGAGGCTGGGGTTGTTCAGGCTGGAGAGGAGGAGATCCTGGGGTCCCTTCAAGACACCAAAGCCTTGAAAGGAACAGCAGGGCGTCCCCAGAGTGGCACCAAGGGGTGGCCATGGGGTTTGGGAAGGGCTCTGGGCTGGGAGAAGGGGCAGAAAGGGGTCCTGAGGGCAGCTGGGTTTCCTCTGTGCTCCTTCCACACTAAAACTCAGTGAGAAATCTCTCAACAGAGAAGGGAATTTCGTGCCGTGGCTCAGCCCTTGGTGCAGGCAGAGCTCTCCATAAATGCTGAATTCTGACAAAATTCAGGCACTGCAGAGACAACTGGGAAAATAATTATAAGGGTGGGGAGAGGGGGAAGCTGTCCAATTCTTTTTTTTTTATTTTTTTTTTTAATATCTGGCCAAATTTCGTTTGAGTTCCTACCCGGAGTGGTTCAGCCGTCCCTTGTGGAGCCTGAATTATCCTTGTGTTACCCACGGATGAGGTTCCCTCAGGTCAGGGTCACAGCATCCAGAGCCCAGCCTGGCCTCGGAGATAAACACAGATCTTTGTTTTCTGCAGCCCAGCACTCCTGGATCTGGGTCCCTGACTGTGAAATGCAGCTCTGTCCTGCTTCTCCTTGCTCCTTAAAAGAAACTCCAGCTCCATCCAAAGCAGATTGTGGGGCTGGGAAGGTGCCAGGTCCTGCACGGTCAATTCCCAGCATCCTCAAATGCTCTTGGATTTTCTTGGGCTGCTTTTGGAGCTGCAGCTCCTCAGGTGGAGGGAAACACAGCTGGGGCAGGCAGGGGGTGGGAATCCACCCCAAACTGGGGCGCTGGATGTGAAATTTGGGCTCGTTTTCCCTCCCATCCCCTGCTCCTCCCTCTCCCAGCCATTCCCAGTTCCCCCAGCGTGGTGGGCACACGGCCAGGCCTGCAGGACAGGGCTCTGGGGGCTCTTTTTGCATTGCAGAACCCCCCCTGCCCTCCCGTTGATGTAAACAGGCTCGGGCTGCAGCAAACTTGTGACTCCTTTGTTTGTGGGGCGTGCGGCTGCCCTGGGCTCGCAGGGCTTGTGGGGAAAACTTCCCAAACCTTGGTATTTCCTGTTGTGAGGAGTCCAGTCTGTGCCGAGCCGAGGGGAGAGAAAAGAGAATTGCTGAAGGAAAATATTTCCATGGCTTTGCTTCCACTTTTTTCTTTCTTTTTTTTTCCCTTTTTTATCCTTTTTTTCCTTTTTTTTTCCCCTTTTTTCCCTTTTTTCTTCTTTTTTTTTTTTATTCTTTTTCTTTTTCCTTTTTTTTTTTTTTTTTTTTTTTTTTTTTTTAACACAAGAAAAATCCTCATGGAAAACATCACGCAGAGATCTTGAGTTCTGGATTTGCAGCACAGAGCCTCGGCAGCCCTGAGGAGAGGAGCCTGGTGCTTGTGACCAGTTGTTCACCCTTCCCTTGGCTCAGGACACGTTTTGCAGCCCAGTTTCTTGTGTTTTGATAAACTGAAATGCTTTTGGTTGCCGTGAAAACCGGAGTTTTTCTTGGATTTTTTTTCTTCTCCCCCCCCCTCACCACCACCACCCAGTTTTTCAGTTTTCCTGATGGGGAGTTTCAATTTCAAAGTATTTTTGGCTTTTCCAGTTTTGGAAAGCTCCTAAGTTTTGGAGTTTAGCCAAATCCCTGTGAAAAATTAAGGAAAGGAGAAGAAAAAAGAGAGAGGGACCATTTTTCTTTTCTCTCCACGTTTTTCACAGGAAATACTTCACGTTTTTGATGAACTCTGCTTTTCTGCTTTGCCAGTTCACAGCCTGAACTGTAGAAATTAAAGGGAAAGGCTCTGTTAAGTGCACACTCTGACCTGGCAGAGGATTTAAAACACCTTGAATTTCGCTGGAGCTTTAGCAGGCTCATTTTAAATAAACCGAGGGGAATTTGCTTGATGTGTTAAGTCACCCAAATGTGAATGTCACCATGGGATGCTGCAGCGAGCAAGGGCAGGACACACAATTTAAATCTCATTTTTCACACACACACACAAGCCACATGGGCTCCCATGGGCAGCTGCTCCAGGTGCATTACAGGAGTTAATTGCATTTTTGTGACTTTGGGGCTGAAAAACCCCAAAATCTCATTCCTGCTGGAGCTGGGCTGTCCCTTCCACGTGCTGGTGTTGACACACACATTGTCCTTTCACGAGTGTCCATGCTCTGCAAAAGAACAGGGCACAGACCAGAACCTGGCCTGAACCAGGACAAGGCAGCCTGGGACTGCTCATTCCTTTCCATCCCTGCTCATTCCCTGCTCATTCCTTCCCATCCCTTCCCATCCCTGCTCATTCCCATCCCTGCTCATTCCCTTCCATTCCTTTCCATCCCTTCCCATTCCTTTCTATCCCTGCTCACCCCTTCCCATCCCTGCTCATTCCTTTCTATCCATTTCCATCCTTGCTCATCCCTTCCCATTCCTTTCTATCCCTGCTCATCCATTTCCATCCCTGTTCATTCCCTTCCATCCCTTCCCATCCCTGCTCATTCCTTCCCATCCCTGCTCATTCCCATCCCTGCTCATTCCCATCCCTGCTCATTCCTTTCTATCCCTGCTCATTCCTTCCCATCCCTTCCATCTCCTCCCATCCCTGCTCATCCTTCCCATCCCAAAATCTCATTCTTTTCAAAGCCTGCTCATTCCCTCCCATCCCTGCTCATTCCCTCCCATCCCTGCTGGCTCCCCTGGCAGCTGCAGCCCTGCTCTGTTTTGCAGGAGGAGGATGATGATGGGCTGCCCAAGAAGAAGTGGCCAACAGTGGATGCCTCTTACTACGGAGGGCGAGGCGTGGGCGGCATCAAGCGGATGGAGGTGAGGAGAGCCCAGCAGGGCACCCAGGGCCAGGCACAGCCCTCCTGAGGCTTTCAGGAGCCCAAATCATTTTTGTGCGGGAATATTGAGGAGGCAAACACAGATTCCTGGAGTTTAGCAACGTCCTGGTCCATGCTTGCGACACAGGGCAGCGCTGCCACACAAATTAGCAGGAGATGGTTTTAGTTCTCTTGAAAAGCTCCTCCACTGCCACATTTCTCATAAACCACCATGAAGGACGAGCTGAAAATTTGGGCTGCAGTCTAGAAACAAACCTCCCAGGCTGTGCATTGCTGTTCAGCTGGGGACACCCAGAGGCAGGGCTGCTCCTCCAGCAGGGGTGGCACAGCCTGATCCTGATCCTGACCCTGGTTCTGACCCTGATCCTGACCTTGATCCCGACCCTGATTCTGATCCTGGCCTTGGCCCTGATTTTGCCCCTAATCCTGATCCTGACCCTGATCTTGACCCTGGTTCTGACCCTGATCCTGACCCTGATCCTGACCCTGGTCCTGACCTTGATCCTGGCCCTGACCCTGATCCTGGTCCTGACCTTGATCCTGACCCTGATTCTGATCCTGGCCTTGGCCCTGGTCCTGATCCTGCCCCTAATCCTGATCCTAACCCTGATCTTGACCCTGGTTCTGACCCTGATCCTGACCCTGGTTCTGATCCTGGCCTTGGCCCTGGCCCTGGCCCTGAGCCTGGTTCTGCCCCTAATCCTGATCCTGATCCTGATCCCAATCCCAATCCCAATCCTGACCCTGACTCTGATCCTGCCCCTCATCCTAACCCTGACCCTAATCCTGACCCTGCTTCTGAGCCTGATCCCAATCCCAATCCCAATCCTGACCCTAACCCTAACCCTGACCCTGATTCTGCCCCTAATCCTGATCCCGATCCCAATCCCATCCCTGATCCTGATCCTGCCCCTGACCCCGACCCCGATCCTGCCCCCATCCCGGCCCTGCTCCCCGGTTCCAGGTGCGCTGGGGTGAGAAGGGCTCCACGGAGGAAGGTGCCAAGCTGGAGAAGGCCAAGAACGCCCGTGTGAAGATGCCCGAGCAGGAGTTCGAGTTCCCCGAGCCCAGGAGCCTGGGCAGCAGCACCCGCCGGGCCTCGGCCCCGCAGAGGTGGTACTCGCCCATCAAGGTGAGCCCCGGGCACCAGCAGAACCTTTTGTTGAAATGACATTTAAAATGTATTTCCCAGCCCCTCCAGCACTGCCAGGGTGGATCCCAGGTGGATCCCAGGTGGATCCCAGCCCCTCCTGCACTGCCAGGGTGGATCCCAGGTGGATCCCAGGTGGATCCCAGCCACCCCAGCACTCCAGGGGAAGCTCAGGTAGATCCCAGGTGGATCCCAGGTGGATCCCATCCACCCCAGCACTCCAGGGGAAGCTCAGGTGGATCCCAGGTGGATCCCAGGTGGATCCCAGCCCCTCCTGCACTGCCAGGGGAAGCTCAGGTGGATCCCAGGTGGATCCCAGGTAGATCCCAGGTGGATCCCAGCCACCCCAGCACTGCCAGGGGAAGCTCAGGTGGATCCCAGGTGGATCCCAGGTGGATCCCAGCCCCTCCTGCACTGCCAGGGGAAGCTCAGGTGGATCCCAGGTGGATCCCAGGTGGATCCCAGCCACCCCAGCACTGCCTGGCCGTGTGTCCCTGTCCCTCCTCCAGCCCCTGTCCCTCCAGTCCCACCTGGGCTCACAGAAAGCTCCAAAGGTGCCTGTGCCTGACCCCAGCAGGTCTCAGGAGCACTGGGGTAACTCAGGGTCAGTGCAGGGCTGAGTTCACCATGAATTCAGAGGAAATTCCAGGGCTGGAGCCGTGCACTCCCTCGTTTGTCATCTGCCCCGAGTGTTTCTTCTCTCTGGGCTTCAGATCCAGCAGGATTCGAGGCTTTGTTTGCCTTCAGACCTTGCATATCATTTTTTTTTTTCCTGCAAGTGACCTCGTGCTGGAGCTGTGGAGGAGCTCCAGACACGGAGCCCCAGCCCATCCGTGGAGAGCAGGGGAGGTTTTCTGCTTCCAGGAGAAAGCTTTGCCATCCCCTGTCTCCAGCCATCATCCTTTCCATGATGCACACTCCCTCTCTTCCACCCAGATGTCTCACAGGCTCCCAGAGATGGAGCTCTTGGCTTTCCCCAAGAAACCATGGCAGGCTCTTGGAAATTGGGACTGCAGAGTAAAGAGGAATTTTTTTTTTTTTTTTTTAATTTTTTAAAATTTGTTCCATGGAAAGTTGTCGCTTTGCCTCCGGTTTCCTGAAGGAGAAATGGAAGGAAAAGGTGCTCATTTCTAGAGCTGTCAGGGTGGACAGGAGATCAAGGGCTCCCAGCAGCTCTGCTGCAGGGGGAGGATGGCTTGGAGCACCAGGGGTGGTTTCCCTCAGCTCTGAGGAGTTCTGGGTCCAAATGCAGAAGGATCTGACAGAGAAGTTTCTTGCCTCTCCCTTTGAGAATCCCAGACTTTCCTGGCTCTCACCTTGGGAAGTTTCCCCCCACATCCTCTGGAAATGAGTTCCATGCAGTCATTTCTCGTGTCTGCCTCCACCCCTGCGAGCCCCAGCTCAGCTCTGGGCTGAGCAGCAGGATGGAGACCCCAGAGGGGAATTTTGGATCCCTGGAAAGGGAACAGGAGCACTCTGCCCCATGGAAGGGAGTCTTGGTCAGACCCCAGGCATCTGGGCTCACACAGGAGCCCCCAAACACCCCAAATGTGAACTGTGCCCCTCACAGGCCTGGGGATCCCACCCAGAGCAGGGGAATCAGCTCGGGGTGAGGACACCGAGCCCTTCCCCAGCCCCTCTGACACGCCCAGCTCACATTTCCACCCTCAGTCCTGGCCCAGGACACTCACACAGACATTTCTGTCCTCGCTGGGGATTTATAATCCTCATTTCCAGGAAGGAGGGCTGGTACCTGTCACACACCTGAGGGCTGGTACCTGTCACACACCTGAGGGCTGTAACCTGTCACACACCTGAGGGCTGTTATCACACACACCTGATGCTGTTACCTGTCACACACATGACAGATCTGTCACACACCTGAGGGCTGTTACCTGTCACACACCTGATGCTGTTACCTGTCACACACATGACAGATCTGTCACACACCTGATGCTGTTATCACACACACCTGATGCTGTTATGTGTCACACACCTGATGCTGTTACCTGTCACACACCTGACAGATCTGTCACACACCTGATGCTGTTACCTGTCACACACCTGAGGGCTGTTATCACACACACCTGATGCTGTTACCTGTCACACACATGACAGATCTGTCACACACCTGATGCTATTATCACACACACCTGATGCTGTTATGTGTCACACACCTGATGCTGTTACCTGTCACACACATGACAGAGCTGTCACACACCTGAGGGCTGTTATCACACACACCTGATGCTGTTACCTGTCACACACATGACAGATCTGTCACACACCTGATGCTGTTACCTGTCACACACATGACAGAGCTGTCACACACCTGAGGGCTGTTATCACACACCTGATGCTGTTATCACACACACCTGATGCTGTTATGTGTCACACACCTGATGCTGTTGCCTGTCACACACATGACAGAGCTGTCACACACCTGATGCTGTTACCTGTCACACACGACCAGGGCAGGCCAAACCCCCCGTTTGTGTCCCCCCAGGGCAAGCTGGACGCGCTCTGGGTGCTGCTGAGGAAGGGCTACGACCGCGTGTCCGTGATGCGCCCGCAGCCCGGGGACAAGGTAAGGGACTGCAGAGCCCGATGGTACTGCCACCCCCCTGTCACCTTCCTTGTCACCTCCCCTGTCACCCCCCCGTCACCTCTGTCACCTCTGTCACCTCTCCTGTCACCTTCCTTGTCACCTCTGTCACCTCCTCTGTCAGCACTGCCACCTCCTCTGTCACCCCCCCGTCACCTCTGTAACCTCTGTCACCTCTGCCAGCCCTGTCTGCCCTGCTACCTCCTCTGCCATCTCTGATCACCTCTGTCACCTTCTCTGCCACCTCTGATCTCGTCTGTCACCTCCTGTGTCACCCCTGTCACCTCTGATCACCTTTGCCACCTCTGTCACCTCTGCCAGCCCTGTCACCTCCTCTGTCACCTCCTCTGTCACCTCTGCCACCTCTGTCAGTCACCCCTGCCACCCCTGTCACCTCTGCCACCTCTGATCACCTCTGTCACTCTGCCAGCTCTGCCATCCCTGTCACTCTGTCCCCCTGTCCCCTCTGGGTTTGGCTGCTGTGCTCTGCAGCCCCTGGCAGAGCCCTGGGGTCACCAGCAGAGTCCCAGATGGCCCCAGAGGGTCCCAGATGGCCCCAGATGGCCCCAGAGGGTCCCAGAGGGTCCCGGATGGTCCCAGAGGGTCCCAGAGGGTCCCAGAGGGTCCCAGATGGTCCCAGATTGTCCCAGAGGGTCCCAGATTGTCCCAGAGGGTCCCGGATGGTCCCAGATGGTCCCAGAGGGTCCCAGATGGCCCCAGAGGGTCCCAGAGGGTCCCGGATGGCCCCAGAGGGTCCCGGATGGTCCCAGAGGGTCCCAGAGGGTCCCGGATGGTCCCAGATTTTCCCAGAGGGTCCCGGATGGCCCCAGAGGGTCCCGGATGGTCCCAGAGGGTCCCAAAGGGTCCCAGAGGGTCCCAGATGGTCCCAGAGGGTCCCGGATGGTCCCAGAGGGTCCCAGAGGGTCCCGGATGGTCCCAGATGGCCCCAGAGGGTCCCAGATGGTTCCAGAGGGTCCCAGATTGTCCCAGAGGGTCCCAGATGGCCCCAGATTGTCCCGGATGGCCCCAGATGGCCCCAGATGGTTCCAATATCCCGAGGCGCTGAGGTCACACGGGATTCCTGCGGTCCCCTGGCGTTTTCAGCAGACTGGCTTTGCATTCCTGTCAGCATTAACGGGGTTATTTTCGTATCACAAATAGAGAGGTGATGTAAGAGATGCATTTTTAGGGAACTTTATCCCTTTTCTAATGGAACACAGGAGCCCTTATTCGTGCAAATTGCCCACAGGACCCAAACAATTCCTGTTTCTCTGCAGTGCCAGCTGCACTTCATTGATAATTGTTGCTCTGTCAGGAATTTATGAGGTTTTCAAAACGTGTTTCAAGCTCAGAGCTGGCCAGGAGCTCCTCAATCAGAGACCAGACTGGGGTTTAATTTGTTATTGCATCGCATAAATTGCATTTTCATTTTGTGCTTAAATAGGTGAATGCAGATAGAGAAGGGTGTAAAGAGAGCAAAGGTACAACAAATAATGTGTAGAGACTTGTCCTACCCAAAATAATGAAGATTCAGGGAAAAGAGGGGGTTTTTGGAAGTTTACTGGTGGAATCTCACCACTGTAAAATTTCCTTTTCAGTCCTTTTTTGTTTCTTTGAATAACCTATATTATATATTATATATTATATATTATATATTATATATTATATATTATATATTATATTATTCCTCAAATGCTGTGGGAATTATTCCTCACCAAATGCTGTGGGAATTATTCCTCACCAAAATATTCCTGACCAAACACAGAAGGAATTATTCCTGACCAAAAGCTCTGGGAATTATTCCTCACCAAACACTGTGGGAATTATTCTGATTTTGGGCTGTTCAGGGCTCTGTGGAATCTCTGATTTTGGGTTTTTTGGAGCCCTTTTCCCTCCCAGGCAGATGTTTCCCCCCATGCACAGCTGGCAGAGCTGTCTGGGACTCTCTGTCAGGGACAGAGGATGCAGGGCTGGGCAGGGCATTTAAAACCTGCAAAAATCCCCCAAAAATCTGCTCCATTTGGCTTTTTTTTTTTTTTTCCACCAGGAAAAACATTTACTTTGGGAGAGGAAAGAGTAAAACACAAAATGAGCTCGTGCTCAGCAGGCCAAAAGTAAAGAAAGGATCCAGAAATGCTCTGGTGCCTTTGGGGATGATTTCATATCCAAAGGAATGAATCCATGATACAGTAATGCTGATTCTGACATCTGAGTATTTACAGTGGGATCTTTTGCAGGTGGAGCTTGTGAGGGGGAAAAAAAAAAGAGAAAATAACAGCTCAGAGGGCAAAGGTTTTGTTTAAAACTGTACAACAAACTGTAGCTTAGCACCAAAGAGCAAGAGCAGCAATTTGCTGGCTCCTGAGGAGCCCTGGGCTGTGGAGACAGCCTGGGGGGGAGTGGGGGCCCTTCAGGAACAGTTCTGAGCAGGAAAATGGCCCAGCTGAGCTAAAATTCCTTGAGCCTGGTAAAGGGTGGGGTGGGAAGCTCTGAGAGCTCCGTGCCATGCAGGGTGGTGGAGCCAACGTTCTCCTCTCTTCTTCATCCTGAAAACCCCTCGGACCACGGTCACAGGCAAGGGTGGGACGGGATGGGAGGTCCCAGCCATGGCATGGGGATGGCCAGAGGTGGGACAGGGGCGTCTGTGAGGCTCCTGGTACACCATGGTGGTGGCCAGAGGTGGGACAGGGGCGTCTGTGAGGCTCCTGGTACACCATGGTGGTACCAGGGCTGGGACAGGGGGGTCTGAGAGCTCCATGGTGCTGGTCAGGGGTGGGATGGGAGGTTCCTGCCATCCCAGGCTGGGATGGGAGGATCTGAGAGCTCCATCCCATGCCATGGTGGTGGTCAGGGTGGGATGGGAAGGTCTGAGAGGTCCCAGCTGTGCCATGGTGGTGACCAAGGGTGGGACAGGGGGGTCTCTGAGCTCCATCCCATGCCAGGGTGGTGGCCGGGGTTGGGACAGGGAGGTCTGTGGCTCCATCCCATGCCAGGGTGGTGGCCAAAGGTGGGATGGGAAGGTGACCGTGGCTCCATCCAGTGCCATGGTGGCGGCCAAAGGTGGGATGGGAAGGTGACCGTGGCTCCATCCCCTGCCGTGACGGTGACAATTCCTGATTCCTGCCCCAGTAACTCCCCCCCCGCTCCCGCTCTCCGTTCCAGGGCCGCTGCATCAACTTCACGCGGGTGAAGAACGCGGAGGCGCCCCCCAAGTACCCCCTGAACAACTCCTACCCCTGCGCCCCGCCCCCCGCGCCCATCTACACCCCCCCCGGCCCCGCCCCCATCTACAGCCCCCCTCCCCCCAGCTCCCCCCACGCCCCCTCCCCCTCCTCCACGCTGCCCCCGCTGCCCCCCCCGCCCCAGGCCCCGCCCCCCGCCCGGGCCCCGCCCCCGTCCCGGCCCCCGCCCCGCCCCACGGCCTGAGGGGTCCCCCCCGTACCCCCGGGGCTCTCTCGGTACTGTACCCCCCCCCCCCAATATCCCATCCCTGCCCTGGGACAGCGCAGCAGCTCCGCCCCCCCCCCCCCATCCCGGCCTCTTCTGGAACCTTCTCCCCTCTCTGCACCCCCCCCGAGCATCAGTGCCACCAACGCCGGGAGCCACAGCAGCCACCGAGAGCCCCGAGCCACCCCTGGGTCCCCTGTGCCACCACGGGACGCTCTGCAGGATGGCACATCTGGCACACCTGGGCATGCCTGGCACACCTGGGCACGCCTGGGCACACCTGGTACACCTGTACACCTGGGCATGCCTGGGTACACCTGGGCACACCTGGACACACCTGGGCACACCTGGTGCACCTGTACACCTGGGCATGCCTGGCACACCTGGGCACACCTGGGCACATCTGGCTCATCTGGACACCTGGATGCACCTGGGCACCTGGAGACCTGAGCCCACCTGGGCACACCTGGGCACACCTGGACATCTGGACACACCTGCACACCTGGGCTCACCTGGGCCCCTGGCAGACCTGGGTGCACCTGGACACACCTGGCTCACCTGGACACCTGGGCACACCTGGATGTCTGGCACACCTGGCACACCTGGCACACCTGGACACACCTGGCACACCTGGGCACCTGGCATGCCTGGACACCTGGGATTTTGGGGAGGGGTTTGGGTGGTTTTGTTTTGCTTTCTTTTCCTTTCCTGAACAAGTAGCAGCTGCCTGCCCTGCTCTGGATGAGGAGGAGCCGTGTGCTCCCCCTGCTCCGCCCTCATCATCCTCACTGCCAGGAAATGCACTGGCTGCATTTCTGCTGCCCCCTGCTCTGCCCAGAGCATCCCTGCCTCCTGCAGCCCCCCGAGCCCCACCTGCAGCCCAGGGGATCCCCAGAGCCCCGGCAGCTCTCACAAAACTCCCTCTGGAAATGCCCCAGCAGAGAAATCACCTTTGTAGCTGCAGCTCTGTCAATAGCAAACGTTCTCACCTTGGTTTTTACCAGGCACAGAAATGCTTTTGGAAATACCAGTTCTAGCTTTTGTAGCAAAACAAGGGGGGGGAAAAAAGGAAAAAACTCTCAAGGAGGAAAGGGAGTGGAGGAAAGAGACTCAGTGGAGACCTGCCCTGGCCCCTTTGGGCAAGGAGAGCAGGGAACCCCTGGCAGAGGCTCTGGGCGCCTCCCTCCCTCTGCCAGGTCAGGTGAGACAAAGCTGTGAGCCCTGAGGAGCTGGGGCTGGGCTCCCTTTGAGCCCTGCTCTGTGTGCAGGCCGTGCTCCCCTGATCCCCTGATCCCCCTGTTCTCCCTGTTCTCCCCCGATCCCCCGTTCTCTCTGTGCTCCCCTGATCCCCTGTTCTCCCTGTGCTCCCCTGTTCTCCCTGTGCTCCCCTGATCCCCTGGGCTCCCCTGTGCTCCCTTTGAGCCCTGCTCTGTGTGCAGGCTGTGCTCCCCTGATCCCCTGATCCCCCGTTCTCCCTGTTCTCCCCTGATCCCCCGTTCTCTCTGTGCTCCCCTGTTCTCCCTGTGCTCCCCTGATCCCCTGGGCTCCCCTGTGCGTCCCTGATCCCCTGATCCCCCGTTCTCCCTGTGCTCCCCTGTTCTCCCCGTTCTCCCCGTGCCCCCTTTGAGCCCTGCTCTGTGTGCAGGCAGCACGGAGCAGCCCCTGAGCCCCCTGTGCTGCTCCCCCACCCCATTGTCCCAGTTCCTGCCCCCCCCGGGCACTGCCAGGGGCAGGGGAAGCTCAGAGCCCCCCACTCCACACGAGCTGGGGTGAGATCCCTCATGGATGGATGGGATCTGGTCAGGCAAAGAGCTCCTGGCTTTGGCTTGGTTTGGTTGGTCTGATTCGGTTGGTTGGGTTTGGTTGGTTTGGTTGGGTTTGGTTTGGATTGGTTTGGTTTGGTTTGGTTTGGATTGGTTTGATTTGGATTGGATTGGTTGGTTTGGTTGGGTTTGGTTTGGATTGGTTTGGTTGGGTTTGGTTTGGATTGGTTTGATTTGGATTGGTTTGGTTGGGTTGGGTTTGGTTTGGATTGGTTTGGTCTGGTTTGGTTGCTTTGGTTGGGTTTGGTTTGGATTGGATTGGTTGGTTTGGTTGGGTTGGATTTGGTCTGGTTTGGTTGGGTTGGGTTTGGTTGCTTTGGTTGCTTTGCTTTAGTTGGTATGGTTGCTTTGGTTTGGTTTGGTGTGATTTGGTCTGGTTAGGTGTGGTTTGGTTGGGTCTGGTTTGTCTTGGTGTGGTTGGGTTAGTTTTGGTTTTGTTGATTTGGTTGGGTTTGGTCTGGTCTGGTTTGCTTTGGATTGGTTTGGTTGGGTTTGGTCTGCTTTGGATTAGTCTGGTTTGGTTTGGTTTGGATTGGTCTGGTTTGCTTTGCTGTGATTTGGTCTGGTTTGGTCGGGTTTGGTTGGATTGGGTTTGGTCTGGTTTGGTCGGGTTGGTCTGGTTTGGTTGGGTTTGGTTGGGTTTGGTCTGGTCTGATTTGGTCTGGTCGGGTTTGGTTGGGTTGGTCGGGTTTGGTTGGGTTTTGTCTGGTTTGGTCTGGTTTGGTTGAGTCTGGTCTGGTCTGGTTTGCTGTGATTTGGTCTGGTTTGGTTGGGTTTGGTTGAGTTTGGTTTGGTCTGGTTTGCTGTGATTTGGTCTGGTTTGGTTGGGTTTGGTTGAGTCTGGTCTGGTTTGCTGTGATTTGGTCTGGTTTGGTTGGGTTTGGTTGAGTCTGGTCTGGTTTGGTTGAGTCTGGTCTGGTTTGCTGTGATTTGGTTGGGTTTGGTCTGGTTTGGTTGAGTCTGGTCTGGTTTGCTGTGATTTGGTTGGGTTTGGTTGGGTTTGGTTGAGTCTGGTCTGGTTTGGTTGGGTTTGGTCGGGTTTGGTTGGGTTTGGTCTGGTCTGGTTTGGTCGAGTCTGGTCTGGTTTGCTGTGATTTGTTCCACCGTGGAAGGTGTGAAACCTGGGACCGTGTAACACAGGATCCCTGTCCCCCACAGATCCTCAGCATTTCAAAAATGTTTGGGGGGGAAATTGATTTTCCACAAGACAGCGTTGAGAATTTTATTTTTATAGTGTTGGTTAGCCAATAAGGGGGTTAATTAATTGGTTAATTAACCAATAAACCTCCTGCTGGGGGAAATGTAAAAGCTGTGTATTCTCCATGGCATTTTTGCAGATGTACATAGAAATTCTCATTCTCCCCAAACTAAGGGAAAAAACCCCAACCCCTGCAGATTTAAAGAAGCAAAATAAAGCCTAGATCAGGCTAGGAAAAATCAGAATTTTCAAATGCTCCCTTTGTAATCATCCAGTTTGAGAATGAAAAACAAGCTCCAAATTTTTGTTGTACATATTGTTGCTGCATGCTTACCATATGTTAGATGGAAGCATTTCCCATCCCTTGTGGATAAAAGAACATTTTTCAAGTTGTAGTAAATTATTATAAAGCCAATGACATTTCATGGCATGTTATCGTATCAAGCTGTGCTTGTTGTATTTTTTTCTTTATGGTTGTATTGCTTTTTTTTTTTATATATATATATATATATAAATGTACAAATATTTCCTGTAGTGACGAGCACCTGTTTTACATGGCATTAACTGGGGCAGGGCATTTCTGCACCTGGATCTGGCTGGAAAAAAAAACCCAATTCTGCAGAAGATAGGATTTGGTGACCCACAAAAACCAGAGCCTGTCTGGGGTGAATTTTGTGTTTGGTTTGAATTTAGGAGGGAATTCTCCCACGTGAGGGTGGGGATGGAATTCCACATCCCCGGAAATGCCCCCAAGGCCAAGCTGGAGCCACCTGGGACAGAGAAGTGTCCCTGGCACGGCAGGGGTGGCACTGGGTGGGCTTTAAGGTCCCTCCCCACCCATTTTGGGGCGCTGTGATTTAGGACCAGCCCAAATCTGGCTGCAGGAACAGCTCCCACAAATCCCTCAGGCGCCTTTAAAAGCCCCCACTCCGCTTTTGCTGGACCCCGAAGATGAATTTGGGGACTCCACTGAAGGCTGGGGGTGAAACCTTGCTGCAGGATCCCAGCCAGCTGCCAATTAATGCCAATTAATGCCAATTAATGCCATGTAAATGAGGTCGAAGAGCTGGAGCACCCCCGTGGTGCCATTTGTAGCCTGGGTGACCTTTCCCTGCCCAGCCCTGGCTGAAATATTCCCCAAAAAAAGCTGGGAAATGCCTTTGCTGCCCTTCCTTCACAGCTCTGCCAGGGCCTGGCAGCCTCCAAGGGCTGAACCTCTGACTGAGGCTCAGCTTCTGGTTTATTTTGGTTTATTTTGGTTTATTTTGGTTTATTTTATTTCATTTTCCTTGCCCACGTGAGCTCTGTGGATGCTCCCTCTGCTCCCCTGGTTTTGGGGAGGGGCTCTGGGGGCTTTGGCGGGTTTGGGGTGATTTTGGGGAGGGTTTGGGGTGATTTTGGGAAGGTTTGGGGTGATTTGGGGAAGGTTTGGGGTGATTTGGGGAAGGTTTGGGGTGATTTGGGGAAGGTTTGGGGTGATTTTGGGAAGGTTTGGGGTGATTTTGGGAAGGTTTGGGGTGATTTTGGGGAGCAGAGGGGCTGGTTTGGGGTTGGTTGGTGTCAGCTCAGGGCTGTGCAGGGATGTTTCACCCCTCTGTGTGTTGCATGTTCAATGTGTCCTTTGTTAAACCCAGTCATTACTCCTGATTGCTGGCCTTGATGTTATTATTATTATTAAAGAATACACAAACCTCCCATGGGCTCTGAGCCATTCCTTGCAATTTCCTGAAAATCTTCAGGAAAAAAAGAAAATTTTCGCTGATTTCCACCGAGTGGTTTTTCACTGTGCTGGGAACTCACACTTGGACGTTTTCCTCCCAGAACCCAGAGCACTCCTGACACAAAACCTGATTTTTTTGGGGTGGGACAGAGCCTGAAGTGTCCATTCCTCCCAGAATGGATCTCACACAAAGTGGCTCAGGCACCACAGGAATAACCAAGCTTCCACTGGCAGGGAAAGAAATTGCTTTTCTCTCCCCAAAGTTGGCAGAGAAAGCCCCAAACCCGAGCCAGAGATAAGGGTTTGTGTGGGGCTGATGGAAATGCCAGACAGAGCATCCCCTCTCTGGGGAATGCATCTTTTCCTTTCAGAAACAGCCATAAAAGAACTTGTTAAAAAAACACCACGAGCTGTAAAATAAATCACCCTGCATGCAGACAGTGGCTGAGAGTCTGCGGCACGCTGCCAGAACTTTTTCGATTATTTAAGTGGTTTTTAATAGTTCAATGTTGTGGAGGGTCCCTTCCTGGTGATGTGGGAAGGAAAAATGTCTTGGAGACGTGCAGGGCACGAGGGGAAATGGTTTCTCATGCCACAGAAATATCTTGGAGAGGCGCAGGGAAGGAGGGAAATGGTTTCTCATGCCACAGGGTCAGCGTCCCCTCCAGCCAGGGCCGTCCTGGATGTGCCCAGAGCTGCACCCGAGCAGGAATTCTGCATTTCTGCACAGGAATCCTGCATTTCTGCACAGGAATTCTGCATTTCTGCACAGGAATCCTGCATTTCTGCACAGGAATTCTGCGTTTCTGCACAGGAATTCTGCATTTCTGCACAGGAATCCTGCATTTCTGCACAGGAATTCTGTATTTCTGCACAGGAATCCTGCATTTCTGCGCAGGAATTCTGCATTTCTGCACAGGAATCCTGCATTTCTGCACAGAAATTCTGCATTTCTGCGCAGGAATTCTGCATTTCTGCGCAGGAATTCTGCGTTTCTGCACAGAAATTCTGCATTTCTGCACAGGAATTAAACCCCGGGGCCTTTTCCAGAGCTGGAGGCACCAACAGGGATGGAGAAACCAAAGCTCCCACAGGACTGGAGTGGAAACCTGAGCCGGGCCATGAGGGAACAGCTGCTCCCAAGGGAAGTGGGGATTGCAGAATCGCCCTCCCAAACCCTCCCTGGCACCCACAGGGGTTTGGGAGCCTCCAGAAGGGTCCTGGTGCTGCCCCCGTGCTCCGGGGGCTCTCCAGGGCTGCTGGGGGATTTCTCCAGGATTTTCTGACTCAGTGGAAAGTCTGTGGGAAAGGAAAAGCCCTGGGAATGTCTGGGAAAGGAAAAGCCCTGGGAATGTCTGCATTCCTTCAGCCTGTGAAACGTGAAATGTGAGATGTATGTGAAATAATGTGAGCAGCAGCAGCATCCCCATGGAATATCCCAGCTTGGAATGCAATATTCCCATGGGAATATTCCCATGGATATATCCCAGTTTGGAATTGTATATTCCAGTGGGAATATCCCAGTTTGGAATGCAATATTCCCATGGAATATCCCAACTTGGAATGCAATCTTCTCTTGGGATTATCCCAGTTTAGAATGCAATATTCCAATGGGAATATCCCCGTTTGGAATACAATATTCCCATAGAAATATCCCCATTTGGAATGCAATATTCCCATGGCAACATCCCCGTTTAGAATGCAATATTCCAATGGAAATATCCCCGTTTGGAATACAATATTCCCATGGGAATATCCCCGTTTGGAATATAATATTCCAATGGGAATATCCCCATTTGGAATGCAATATTCCCATGGTAATATCCCCGTTTGGAATGCAATATCCCCATGGGAATATCCCAGTTTGGAATACAATATTCCCATGGGAATATCCCCATTTAGAATGCAATATTCCCATGGTAATATCCCAGTTTGGAATTGAATATTCCCATGGAAATATCCCCGTTTGGAATGCAATATTCCCATGGGAATATCCCCGTTTGGAATGTAATATTCCCGTGGAAATATCCCCATTTAGAATGCAATATTCCCATGGGAATATCCTTGTTTGGAATGCAATATTCCCATGGGAATATCCCCGTTTGGAATGCAATATTCCCATGGGAATATCCTTGTTTGAAATGCAATATTCCCATGGTAATATCCCCATTTAGAATGCAATATTCCCATGGGAATATCCCCGTTTGGAATGCAATATTCCCATGGAAATATCCCCGTTTGGAATGCAATATTCCCATGGAAATATCCCCATTTGGAATGCAATATTCCCAATGGGAATATCCCCGTTTGGAATGCAATATTCCCATGGGAATATCCCCATTTGGAATGCAATATTCCCATGGTAACGTTCCCGTGGACCATCCCAGTTTGGAATTGAATATGGGGGTCCCTGTTGCTGTTTGGGACCCTGTGGTTATTTATGGGCACTCTGTGGACCCTGCAAGGTTTCCCTGTTCCAGGATCTTGCTGTGGGGATCTCAGGGGGTTTTTTGGCTGGGTTGGGGCATTTGTGACCCCAATTATTTATCACCTGTGCTGTCCCCATACCTGGGGCGCTGAGCAAGGGGCGGGACTGTCCAGCCAGGCTCTGGTGACAAAGCCACCACAGGACTGGGGTCCTGAGCTCTGCCTGAAGGGGACACGGGGGGAACTGGGAGCCCAAACCCCAAAACCTGAGCAGGGAAAAGGGGGAGCAGGGAGGGGAGCGCAGGGGGGGAATTCTGAGCCCAAACCCCAAAAACTGAGCAGGGAAAAGGAGGAAAAGGGAGGGGAGCTCAGCTCTGTGTCCTGGCAGGGAAAGAAGAACCCAAGCAGAGACAAACTGGC
This sequence comes from Agelaius phoeniceus, assembly GCF_051311805.1. NCBI lineage: Eukaryota > Metazoa > Chordata > Aves > Passeriformes > Icteridae > Agelaius > Agelaius phoeniceus. The sequence continues at coordinate 6,473,632 of NC_135294.1, forward strand.
ATTTCTGGAGCAAAACACTCCCCTTTTTGGGAAAAGCACTCCTCTTTTTGGGCAAAACACTCCCCTTTTTGGGCAAAACACTCCCCTTTTTGGGCAAAACACTCCCCTTTTTAGGCAAAACACTCCCCCTTTTTGGGTAAAACACTCCCCTTGTGCTCTGCAAACCAAGGGAATCCCTGCAGATTTTTATTGCTTAAAACTACAGCCAGGAGGAGAGCTCCAGTGCAAACCCAAGCAGCGAGCAGTGACCTCTGGGGGTGTCACCTCCCCATTTGTGTCACCTCCCCATTTGTGTCACCTCCCCCAGGGTGGCTTTGGGCTTTGTTCAGTGTTCAGTGCTCACATTTAGGGGGCTGGGGAGCAGAGAGTGGGGGCTGGTGTCACCCTTGGGGTGGTGCCACCCTTGGGATGGCATCACCTCAGTGCCAATGTCACCCCAGGGCGGTGTCACCTCAGTGCCAATGTCACCCCTGGCTGGTGTCACCCCAGGGCAGGTGGGGCTGCCCCGCTCACCCCTGGCTCTGCTCTCTCTCCTCAGCAGCTCCAGGGCAGGGCCGGGCTCAGTCTCGGGAGGCAGCGATGCGATCCACCTGCAAAAGGGACCATGAAACACCAGCTGCACCTGCAAAGGGACCATGAAATACCAAATCCACCTGTAAAGGGACCATGAAACACCAGATCCACCTGCTAAAGGGACCTTAAAACACCAAATCCACCTGCAAAGGAACAGGCAGCCCTAAAAACATCAGCTCCACCTTCCAGGGTTCTGTCACCCTGAGGAAATGAACCCACGAGACAAGGGCTGGATTTCCAGGGCTGGATTTCCAGGGCTGGATTTCCAGGGGTGCATTTCCAGGGCTGGATTTCCAGGGCTGGATTTCCAGGGCTGGATTTCCAGAGGTGGATTTCCAGGGCTGGATTTCCAGAGGTGGATTTCCACGGTGGATTTCCAGGGCTGGATTTCCAGAGGTGGATTTCCAGGGCTGGATTTCCAGGGCTGGATTTCCAGGGGTGCATTTCCAGGGATGGATTTCCAGGGCTGGATTTCCAGGGATGGATTTCCAGAGGTGGATTTCCAGGGATGGATTTCCAGGGCTGGATTTCCAGGGCTGGATTTCCAGGGCTGGATTTCCAGAGGTGGATTTCCAGGGATGGATTTCCAGAGGTGGATTTCCAGGGATGGATTTCCAGGGCTGGATTTCCAGGGATGGATTTCCAGGGATGGATTTCCACGGTTCTGTCCCCCTGGCATTCCCTGACAAAGGCACCCAGGTGTGTTTTAGCCCTGAGCCCCCTGCTCTGCCCTGGCCCTCGCGCTCCAGCCCAGCCTGTGGGATGTGGGTGGCAGGGATGGGCTGTGCTGCTGCCTCAGTGATCATTGAATAATAATTCAGTGAGAATTAAGGTGCAGGGTCTGCCTCAGGGGGCTCTCGCAGCCTTTCTTGGAGCGTTAGGCCAGGGCAGGTGAAACGTGAGAAATGAAATGCTGAATGTGACCCAGAACAGCCCCATGGGGCAGGACAGGGGTGAATTAAGCCCTGAGCTTTTCTGCTTTGTCCCCCCAGCCCTAAACTTCCCCAGGGGTCACCTCTGTCCTCAGTGGATTTAACTAAAGACCAGAAATTCCATTTGGTTAATGTAGGGCACTTGATTTTATTCAAAGGGTGAGATACAAAAAAAGTAAGCAAAGAGACAAAACCCAAATGAGAATAAAACACTACAGACAGAATAAGACATCTCCTGCTACAGCACACGACAAACACAGTCTGGTCCCACAGCCCCAGCCAGCTGGATATGTACAGCACAGAATCTACAAGGGAGAAATCTGGGTTTGCCACTCAAATCTCTATTTACAGAAACTGAATTGAAGGCAAATAAAGTTTTCTTTCCTTTTTTTTTTTTTTCTTTCTTTTTTTTTTTTTGCCAACCCAAATACTTCTGTTTCTTCTTCTTCCTGTCCTGGTGAAGAGGAGGGACTCCATGCTTTGAGGCAAGTTTGGTACACTCAGGTAGGATCTAAAATCAGCCACAGCTAAACACTGAGCAGCTGCTCGAGCTGCTTAACTTCATCCTCTCCCTCCATCCACCCAGCTGTGGATCCCTGGCAGTGGCAGCAAATGGCAGAGCAGAGCTCCCAAATCAGCCCAGCTGGTGTCAAAATTATTTCATCATTAATGATTTTACTGCACTAAAACTCCCTGCCCTTTGTCTTGTTGCTTAAATAAAATGATAATCGTCACTCGCATAAGACCTCGGTGGCTCGGAAACTGAAGTTGTAATGTTTGGAATTCAGAATCAGGATCAAACTGGCTGTTCAAGTGCAGAAAAACTGGATTTCCCTTCCTTCCTCGAGAGGCAGGAATGACTGCAGAGGGCAGATTTCATTTCAGAGGGAGGCTGGGGAGAAGCCTTCCTCTCCAGAGTCTGCGTCTCTGTCCTTCCTCGGCTGTCCCGGCTCCCTCAGCTCGGGGTGTCCGGGAGCTTTGGGGCAGCAGGAGAGGCCCTGCCCAGCCCCAGCACTGATGGGCTCTGCACAGAAAATCTGGGGGGAAAAAAACTGCAGCAGAGCCAGGGGAAACAAAAAAACCAAACAAAAAAACCAAAAAAACCTTTCTGGCTGCAGCAAATTCCACGTGCAGCTTAATTTGAGTGTGGAATCAGTGTGAGAACCGGCGGGCAGGAAGGTGAGCTGAGCTTTGGGGAATTTGCTGAGCTTTGGGGAATTTGCTGAGTTTTGGGGAATTAAACCCCCCCAGGAGCTCAGGGCTTCCCTGTGAGCCTGTGCAGAGCTGCTCACACCAGGACAATCCCTGACCACGGTGGGCTGGAGCCCCAGGTGGAAAAGGCCTCGGTCGTGTTTACCTGTGGCTCAATTTTAGAGACAGGGCTCCTGAACTTTTCAACACCTCAGCGAGAAAGGAGAGAGTTTCACTGGCTCAGTAAGCAAAACATTCATTTGGGAGAGCAGAAGACTGACTGGCTGTTAATAAATACCACGAGACATCCTAAAAGTGTTTTCTAAGGGAAAGAGAAACATCATCTGTTCAGAGATGCAACAGGGGGGCAGAATGAGGTAAGGAGAGGCAGAAAGAGTCCTTTGTACACTCCCACTTCACCAACAACAACAAGGAGGTGCTGACAGCTCCCAGCAGGGAAATTCCTCCCTGGGGTGAGCTGCAGAGCATCCCTGGGCTTGGCAGATTGGGCACCAGGCAGCAGGAGGGGGCCCTGAGCCACCAGGGCAGGGGCTGGGGCTGCTGTGGCACAGCCCACAGCCAGAGAGCTCAGCCCACAGCCAGAGAGCTCAGCACACAGCCAGAGAGCTCAGCACACACCCAGAGGGCTCAGCACACACACAGAGGGCTCAGCACACACCAGAGGGCTCAGCACACACCCACAGAGCTCAGCACACACCACAGCCACGCTGGGCACTCCTCACTCCCATCTTTGGTCCTCTCTGGCTCTCCCAGGGCATCACAGCCTGCACTGAAACTCCTGCACTGAAACTCCTGCACTGAAACTCCTGCACTGAAACTCCCAGGGCTGGCTGCCCCCTGCTCTGTGCCAGGGGGACTAGGAAGGGCCTTACATCATCCCCTCTCCTGGGGATTTTAATCAATATGTATTAATTAATATTAATATTTAATTAATATTAATTAACAGGTGCTGTTCTGAGAGCAAAGGATGGGGCACTGCACGTCCCTGGGCCGGGGGCAGCCCAGCCTGGACCCAGCCCTGCAGGGCCTTGGAGGAACCCGAGGAGGAGGAGGAGGAGGAAGAGCAGCTCTCCCCCAGCTGGGAGCACTGCACAGTTTGCTTTGCCCTCCATCCTCCCCTGCAGGGAGGGGTGCAGGTGATGCTCAGGCACAGCTGGGGCAGGGCAGGGCCTCACTCAGAGCCTTTGCTGAACCAAAATGCAGCAGTTTCCACTTTTTGTCCTTAAGCGGACGCTGGCAGCACGATGTGCTCACAAACCCACAGATGGGACAGGTTAACAAACACATGCACTGGCCCTGAGGAGCTTTTCCAGGCACTCAGCATTTCATTTCATTGGTTTCAATTCATCTGGGCCTTGAGCTGGCACTGAACTGAGCCCAAGAGTCCCTGGGGGTTTGTACAGAGCAGAATTCCAGAGAGTCTTTGGGAACAGCCCCTGTGCCAGGGGAACTGGGCACTCCCCATTTGCTAAAGGCATTTTCAGGGCAGTAAAGCACCTGGAATATTCCCAGCACTGTTTTATACCTTGTGGCATGGTCTGACAGGGCCTATGGAAAGCCAAATCAAATCCCAGCAAGGTGGGAGGAAATTCACCTTCCCCCATTAGGAAACACATAATAACTGCCCTTTGCTGACTCTGAAACAGTCAGGCTTTCAGTCCTGAAGGTTATTTTCTGTGCCATTTTGAGTATTTTCTGTGTCATTTTGAGTATTTTCTGTGCCATTTTTTTATTCTCTTCAAGCTTGTCACAGAAATATTACCAAGGCAATTTCTTTAGGTGACTCCTTAATTACCAAGGTAATTTTCAAAGGTTATTTCTGTCGGGTTTATGGAGCCTTTTTATCCCCTTCAGGTGTGTCACAGAGCTGGGTCCCTCAGGTGTGTCACATGCAGGTGTGTCACAGCCAGGTGTGTGTGTCACACTCAGATCTGTCACATCCAGGTGTGTCACACTCAGATCTGTCACACTCAGATCTGTCACACTCAGGTGTGTCACATCCAGGTGTGTCACACTCAGGTGTGTCACACCCAGGTGTGCTCCCATTTCCAGGGGAAATCCTCAGCACAGCAAAAGCTCCCCTGTTTGAACAGCCCCAAGCAGCAGCAGCAGCAGCAGCAGCAGCAGCAGCTCAGAGCCAGCCCTGCCACCCCTGTGCCCCCAGCCCTGGCCCTGCTGGGTCCCCCTGGCCACAGGTTTGTCACTTGCCCTGGATCTGGCATGGATAAAACCCCTCTGGGCCCTTGCCCGGGCTGTGCTGAATCCCCTCCTGCTCCTGGGGCTGAGCTCACCCCAAAGGTTTGCCTGCAGTTCCCTTCACTGCTGGAATCCTGCCCAGGCTCTTGTTCCAGTTGTGTGTCCTGCTGTCCTGCTGTCACCACAGGGCACTGAGAACCCCCTCAGAGTTCTCCCAGCAGTGACTGGGGTGAGCCACCTTGGGAAGGGACAGTGACAGCAGCTCAGAGTAACCCCTCACCTGGAGGACTCAGCAATCTTTGAGGAAAACCATTGAACATCTTTCATGGAAGCCTATTGATAAAAAAAAACCCAAAACAACCCCAGAGCTATTGATGTAGCACATGGAATCAACTGGACAATCACTAATGTAATGGAATTGTGGTGATCTTGTACACAAACAGCGATTTACCAAAATAAGATTTACCTAGGGGGCTTTAAAATCGAGTTATTTTGGTACCAAAAAAAGTCTTTTCATTTAATTCCCCTTTGCCCCTATGATTCAGATGATCTTTCACTCTACAGTTACGGACTTGGCCAGATTTCTTGGAAAATCAACCTGCAGAGAGGGAGGAGAAAGAACAGGCTGGTGAGTATTTCCACACTTGCTTTGTTGGTTTGTTTGTTTGTTTGTTTGTTTGTTTGTTTGTGTAGAACTCTGTAACCTGTGGAATGTCTGCCTTCCAACTGAAAACAGTCCAACACATCCTCACTTTCCTTCAGGCCAATCAGTGCAGAAAACAAAACTCCACAGCCCTGAGTGGTGCAGCTCCTGGGCCAGAGCTGAGCAGAGCTTCAGGCCAGGCTGCTCCAGTGCTCAGGGCCAGGCTCTGCATTCAGGTCAAACAGCAACCCCCAACTGCCAAAAACCCTCTGGGGGACACCTGGGGGACACTGAGGGACACCTGAGGGACTCTGAAGCTGCAGTTTGGGCTCTGAGCTCCCTGCAGCCCTGCAGAGGTTGGGGCAGGGTGTGCAGTGTTTCTGTGCCTTCCCTTCCCTGGCAGCCCTGCAGGGCCTGCCTGCCCCCAGCACACAGCCCAGCTCAGCCTCCTGCAGTCCTGCACTGCCCACAGCTGGGCACAGCTGGCACAGCTGGCCCTGGGCCCTGCAGCAGCTCAAGCAGTGCACAGAGAAGCCCCCAGCCCTGCAGCCCCAGCCCTGCAGCAGCCCCCAGCATCCCCCAGCTGTCACAGATCTTTTATGGAAAATCCTTTCCTTAGGATTTCTTCTCCTGAGAAGCTGAGAGGCCTCAGGAACAGAATGTAAACATTGATTATCTGCTGCTGTGGGATGCAACAGCTGCATCTGGGATTGGGCTCATAGAATTGTTTGTAATTAATGGCCAATCACAGCCCAGCTGTCCAGACTGTCTCAGTCTCAAGCCTTTGTTATCATTCTTCTATTCTATTCTTAGCCAGCCTTCTGATGAAATCCTTTCTTCTATTCTCTTAGTATAGCTTTAATATATATTTTATGATATATAAAATATCATTATTTATGATATAAAATATAAAATATATTTTATTATATATATTCTATATCATAATTATGATCTATATTATGGTATATATTATTGATATTTAAATGATAATATATATCACTTCTGAAACATGGAGTCAACACTCTCATCTCTTCCCTCATCCTCGTACCCCAGTGAACACGGTCACAGCCAGCCCTGCAGCAGCCCTGCAACCCCTGCAGCAGCCCTGCAGCATCCCCCAGCCCTGCAGCAGCCCCCAGCCCTGCAGCCCCCAGCCCTGCAGCAGCCCCTGCAGCATCCCCCAGCCCTGCAGCAGCCCCCAGCCCTGCAGCAGCCCCTGCAGCATCCCCCAGCCCTGCAGCAGCCCTGCAGCATCCCCCAGCCCCGCAGCAGCCCCTGCAGCATCCCCCAGCCCTGCAGCAGCCCCTGCAGCATCCCCCAGCCCTGCAGCAGCCCCTGCAGCATCCCCCAGCCCTGCAGCAGCCCTGCAGCAGCCCTGCAGCCCCGGGAGGTGCAGTACTCACATCGTAGCCCCGCAGCACGGCCAGGTGGAAGGCCAGCAGCTGCAGGGGGATGACGCTCAGGATGCCCTGCAGGCAATCCACCGAGTGCGGCACCTTGATTGTCCTCTTGTTGTTCTTGATGGTCTCGATGTCCTCCTTGTCACAAATCACCACGGGCCGGCCCTGCAACACAGGGCAGGGGCTGAAGGGAAGCACATCTGGAGGGTTCTTCCCTGAAGGGAAGCACATCTGGAGGGTTCTTCCCTGAAGGGAAGCACATCTGGAGGGTTCCTCCCTGAAGGGAAGCAGCATCTGGAGGGTTCTTCCCTGAAGGGAAGCACATCTGGAGGGTTTTTCCCTGCCAGTGGCAAAATCTACTGCTTGATTTAGAACCAAACAGCTTCAGGTGCCCTGGGGGGTATTTAAGGGTTAAACAGACCATGCCAGGCTTCTGCAATTGCTGCAAAGACTGCTGTGAGATGCCCAGAGCACCCAGGGGAGCAGAATGGGGGCTGTGAATGCCTTTCCTGCCAGAAGCAGCCCCTCTGGAGCTCTGCAGACACCCAGGGGAGCAGAATGGGGGCTGTGAATGCCTTTCCTGCCAGAAGCAGCCCCTCTGGAGCTCTGCAGAGCCTCACCTGCCGTGCAATGACCTGCTGCAGGGCGTTCTGGCACTTGGCATAGGTGTGGTCTCTCATGATGATCATGATCACAGGCATCAGCTTGTCCACCAGGGCCAGGGGGCCGTGCTTCAGCTCCCCAGCCAGGATCCCCTCCGAGTGCATGTAGGTGATTTCTTTGATTTTCTGCAGGGGGGGAAAGAATTCATGACACTTTGAGCCGCCCTGTCGTGGTTTTTAACCAGCTCTGGGGATTCTTTAATCTCAGGCCCTTACCAAGGCTCCCTCCAGACACGTGGCATAGTGGTAGCCCCGGCCCATGATGAGCACAGACTTCTGGTGGTACAGCTCCGTGGCCAGCTTCTGGATCTCATCATCCATGCTCAGCACCTCTTTGATCAGGTCTGGAGGGGAGGGAAAGCCCAGCCTGAGTGTGCTCACACCCCCCTCACCCCGACAGCCAGCAGGGACCACAAAACCCCGGGCTCAGAGCTTGACTGGCCCACATTGGTGGCCCGGGGACACCTGAGGGAACATGGCTGTGAGGAATTGTGACAGCTCTGCCACCCTCCCTGCAGGTCCAGCCCTAAGCTCAGTCCCTCCCTGCAGGGCCCAGCCCTAAACTCAGTCCCTCCCTGCAGGTCCAGCCCTAAGCTCAGTCCCTCCCTGCAGGTCCAGCCCTAAACTCAGTCCCTCCCTGCAGGTCCAGCCCTAAACTCAGCAGGTCCAGCCCTAAGCTCAGTCCCTCCCTGCAGGCCCAGCCCTAAGCTCAGTCCCTCCCTGCAGGCCCAGCCCTAAGCTCAGTCCCTCCCTGCAGGCCCAGCCCTAAGCTCAGTCCCTCCCTGCAGGTCCAGCCCTAAGCTCAGTCCCTCCCTGCAGGTCCAGCCCTAAGCTCAGTCCCTCCCTGCAGGCCCAGCCCAGCTGGGCTCCCCCTGCCCCAGGCCCTACCTGGCAGCCCCTTCAGCCCCCTCATGATCTCCTTGCGCCGCTCCTGCATGGAGATCCTGTCGTCACACATCATCAGGGCAAACATCACCAGGGACACGAACTGGCTGGTGTAGGCCTGCAGGGGACACAGAACACCACTGCTGCACCAAACACGGGAAATCTCAGCCCAGCTTTTGCTCTCCAAGTGGCAGCTTTGGTTCCCAGCCAGCAGCAGCAATGGACCTGGGCTCATCGGGCAGGGCTCACCAGTGACCTCCTCACACCCCAGGGGATTCAGACACAACAACCAAGATTTTATATCCCATATCCCCTGATTTTATATTCCACATCCCCTGATTTTATATTCCACATCCCCTGATTTTATATTCTATATCCCCTGATTTTATATTCCACATCCCCTGATTTTATATTCCACATCCCCTGATTTTATATTCGACATCCCCTGATTTTATATTCTATATCCCCTGATTTTATATCCCATATTCCCTGATTTTGTATTCTCCATCCCCTGCTGACTGCCAGCCCTGCTTTGTGACCGTGCCCCTGTCCTGCTTCACTGCCAGTGGCTCCTGAGAGCAGCAGGCACTGCCTGGAGGTGTTTGGGGCAAGCCCATCACCAGCACCACTCCCAGCCAGCTGGGATTTCCTTGGGCCACACTCAGGGGAACACAAAGGCAGCCGTGATGTCCCAGCTCCCTTCTTTAGTAACAGCCTAAACCTGAGCCTGAACTCCTGCCCTGCCTCTGGGGGCAATCCCTGCCCAGGGAGGTGACAGGAGGGGCCACAGCAGGGCAGGAATGGTCACAGGGACACCTGAGGGACACCTGAGGGACACCTGAGGGACCCTGAAGCTGCAGTCTGGCCTCTGGTGACACCCCACATGGTCAGAGAAAAAATGAAAAATTCCATTTCTCTCCAAGCTGGAAGTGCTGGCCATGTGAAAACAACAGGACAAACAGCTCCTTCAAGAGTTTCTTGTAAGAGACTCATGAATTTTCCATTATCAAATTCCCCCATGAACTGTTAAACTCAAATGTGGTTTTTGGCTGAATTTATGTAACAGATTGACATCATCTCGTCTCTAAATTTAACTGAACCAAAGCAGATTTCAGCACTTCACCCAAATGAAAGGCAGCAAAGTAAGTTCTCCTATACTGCATCTCCCCCAGCCAGAACAATCCTGTTACCTGGACACAAACTGTGGGATTCTGTACAAAAACATTTCCCCCATTTGTTAAAGGGATAGTTTTAATATCCCATTTTCTTTGGTAAAGCACAGCCAGTGAGGGAGTTACATGCAAACAAAGTTTCCTTTATCTTATCTAAAAAAATAAATTAAAAAATAAAAATAAAATAAATTAAAATAAATATAAAATAAAATAAAAAAAAAAATAAAAATAAAACCAAAATCAATTTAAAATTAAAACATCAATTAAAAAATAAAATCAAATAAAAAATGAATAAAATGAAATTTTAAAAATAAAGATTAAAATAAAAGAAATTAAAATAATATAAAATAAAAGTAAGAAAATAAAATAAAGCAACAATTAAAAATAAGAATTAAAATGAATAAAATAAAATAAATTTTAAATAAAAATAAAATAAAAATAAAAATCAAATAAAAATCACATTTTAAAAATTAAAAAAATAAGTTTAAAAAAATGTAAAAGGTAAAATAAAATAAAAATCAAATTTTAAAAATTAAAAATAAAATAAAACAAAATAAAAATAAAACTAAAATAAAAATCAAATTTTAAAAATAAATATTTTTTAAAAATAAATAAAAATCAAAGATTAAAAATAAATAAATAAAAAAATAAATTAAAATAAATTAAAATAAAATAAAATTAAATTAAATTAAATTAAATTAAATAAATCCAGTCCAAATGCAGCCCGAGCCCTGGGGGCTCGCCCACCTTGGTGCTGGCCACGCCGATCTCGGGGCCCGCGTTGATGTGCACCCCGCAGTCGGTCTCGCGCGAGATGGAGCTGCCCACGGTGTTGGTGATGCCCACGGTCAGGGCTCCCCTCTCCTTGCAGTACCTCAGGCACATCAGCGTGTCTGCAGTCTCCCCTGGGACATGGGGACACAGGGGGACACAGGGGGGACACAGGGGGGACACAGGGGGGACACAGGGGTGGGTGCTCAGTGCTGCTGCTGCTGCTGCTGCTGCTGGGAAATGCCCCAGACGCAGCCCCAGGGAGGTGCAGCAGCCCCTGCACGCCCAGTGTGAGCCCTGGACAGGGCAGTGCCACCCAGAACCCACCTGCAGCTGTTGGTTAACACAAGGCAGCTCTGGGGCTGTCCCCCTTTCACAAAAATCAACTTTATTCATTTTCCTGCTCAATAAAAACTCATCTGGGCCAGGCTCCTGTAGCGCCCAAGGTGGATCCATGGAGGAGATCCTTTCAATAATTCCCTACTTTATTCTGTAACTCAGCTCTAGGGCGCCTTGCCAAGGCACCAACACCAGCCCTCCCAGTCCCCCAGAGAGGCACCCAAGGGTGGCCTCTGCCTCCCCCTCAGCTCTGGGCAGGGAGGGGAGCCCAGCAGTACCTGACTGGCTGAGGAAGAAGCAGACATCATCCCTGAACACGGGCGTGTTCCTGTCCAGGAAGTCACTGGCCAGCTCCACCATGACAGGTAACTCAGTCAGCTCCTCCAGCACCTGGCGGGTCTGGCAGGGCAGGGGCAGGAAGGCAGGGATTACATCATGTTTATAAAGGCACAAAAAAAGCTTTCTAGCTGCCACACACACTGGAAAATATTACTGTTAAACTCCATGTGACAATTAGCGCTGGATTACACTTCAATTGCTCATATTGCCCACACTCCAGTCACCACCAACCCCTGTGAGAAGCAACCTTGCCTTGGCACCACCACCAACTTGATTTTTAATAAAAATTCACCTGGGCAGGGAGGTATGGGGGGAAAACACATTGGTCTGTGGGGCCTACTCCTCCCTCAAATGGAGATTTCTCTAAGTAAGTCTCACTGGTTACATAACCCCCCACATAAATTATGTAATGCTGGGTGTCCTGAGTGTGTCCCAGCCTGAAGAACCCAAATCCCCAAGCCTACATCCAGGCCCTGCTGGACCCCACCTGGCCCCTGGCAGCCCCTGCATTTTGTTCCTGCAGCGTCCCTCCCCTGCCAGCTGCCCTTTTTTAAAGAGCAGCTTTTGTTTCCCAAAGCCTTCCACAGCCATGGAAGTCACAGGCACCACTTCCCCAAGCTCAGCTTCACCAGCTTTTATTTCCTGCTGCTGCTGTGAACTGAGCCTGGTGTTTGCAGCCTTCACAAGGGCCCTCCTTCACTCACCTGTGTGCACTTGCTTACTCCTAACCTGACTGAGGTTAAGAACCAATCCCTACCCTGAAATCAATCCTTAATCTGCTCCAGGGAGGGCTCAGAGCCTCCTGCAGGGGGACGTGGGACAAGGGATGGAGTGGCAGGACAGAGGGGAATGGCTTTAAACCAAAAAAGGGCAGATGAGATGAGATTATTAGGGCAAAACTCTTCCCTGGCAGGGTGGGGAGAAGGGTGCCCAGAGCAGCTGTGGCTGCCCTGGATGCCAAGGCCAGGCTGGACACTGGAGCAGCCTGGGACAGTGGGAGGTGTCCCTGGGGTGTCCCTGGGGTGTCCCTGGGGTCCCTGCAGCCCAGCCCAGCCCCTGCCTGTGGCCCTGGGCCCAGCACTCACTGCCACTCCTGCGTGGTAGCTGGTGCCACAGGCGATGAGGATCAGACGCCGACACCTCTGGATCTCCTTGATGTGATCCTTGAGCCCCCCCAGGTTCACTGTGGGCAAGAGCAGAGAGCCCAGTCAGGGTGAGCAGGGAGGAGAGGCTCCCAGAATCACTGCTGCTAACAGAATGTCACCATCTCCATCACCAGATGTGCAAAAAGCCATCGAAATGGGACCTTGCCAGCAGCAGGTGGAATTCTGGAGGCACTGGACACAGATTTCATTTCACATGGAATTCTGGAGGCACTGGACACAGATTTCATTTCACATGGAATTCTGGAGGCACTGGACACAGATTTCATTGCACATGGAATTCTGGAGGCACTGGACACAGATTTCATCCCAGCCCAGCAAGGTTTCCACCCCTCCCTGCCCTGCAGCCACCATGGACACCCAGTGAGGGAGGCTCCAGCTCAATTACCTGTGTAGTCATCAAAGTTGACCCTTCCTCTCATGGTATTAACAACAGATTCTGGCTGCTCAAATATTTCCTTCTGCATGAACGAGCTGAAGTTACCTATGAAGGAAGATGGAAAACAAATTAGAACACTTTACCACCTGGTAACTTTAATTTTAAATTACCTCCTGCTAATTGCCATTTTTCCTGTGTATGTAGAGAAAAGCTTGGACCAGCCAAAGATTATTAAACTGATCCTTCTTTTTCTGCCAAAACACCAGCTCATGGTGAGAGCTTGATTCAAGCTCCTGGAAGGTGTCAGCGAAGGGCAGATCCAGAGTGGCAACTTTGTGAGGGATCAGTCTTGGAAAAACCAGATGGCTCCAAGCAGGGGGCAAAACCCTGAGCCCCACAGCTCTCCTCATAAGGTGTCAATGACTAGAGGGGCAGTCCCATGACATGTGAGGACCTTTTCCCCATGAGGATGACCCAGCACCAAACCAGGCTGTGGCACCTCCAGAGCAGAGCAGAGCAGAGACTGTCCCCACTCGGGGCAGGGATGGCAGCAGGTGACTGCAGCCCCAAACTGGGGATTTTGTCTCCAAAAAGGACTGCAGTCCCAAGATGAAGATTTTTAGAGGGGAAATCCCATGACCTGTGAGGACTTTTTCCCCATGAGGATGCTCCAGCACCAGAGCAGGCCGCGGCACCTCTGGAGACGCTCCGGGCTCCTGTCCCCACTCGGGGCAGGGGTGGCACAGGGTGACAGCAGCCCCAGCAGGCAGGCAGGAGCTCTCACCCTTCATGATCTGCTGCAGCTCCATCTGCAGGGTCTGCACGGCCCGGCCCGGGTGGTCCCCGGCCGTGCGCTTGACGCGGTGGATGGACAGACGCCCGTCCACCACGGCCGCCACGTCGTCGTCCTCCAGGAAGATCACACGGTTGGTGTGCTCGATGACAGCGCTGTGGGGACATCACACTGAGCTCAGGACACCCCTCTGGCTGCCCTGGACTGCCCAAACCCCTGCCAGGGGCTCAGAGAGCCTGGCTCAGAGCCCAAGGCCCCTGTGACTTTGATTTTAACCCATGGAAATAATTACCAACCTTATAATGAAGAATTACAAGCCACAACAGTTTAAGTAGAATGATGGTGAATTTATCATGGGGTGAAAAACAGATTTTTGGGGTTTTTAGAATGGGGGTTCAGGGGGCAAGATGGAGGAATCTGGGCCTGTCCAGCCTTTCCCCTTCTTGTTCTTGGCCTCCATCTTCTGCTGTGATGGTGGCACTTTGGGATTGGTTTAGAGTAGAAGCTCACTGTCTAACATAGGTGATGGGTATTGGGAAGTAATTGGAAATATTGTACAGGGAGTTTTTAGTATAAAAAGATAACACTGTGCATTTCTGTCGTGGCAATGGTGCCCTGAACAGGAATAATTAGCACTGACTCCATGATTGCAGAGGGCTGATCCACTGCTTTATTAAAATAATTATACTATACTATTCAGATATATAACATATTATACTACATTATATAGTATATAATAGATACTCTATTATACTATCTATTCAGATATATAATATATTATACTATATTATAATAATATATTGATGATGGTGCAGAGATCCCTGGAGAATCAACACAATTCTCTCATAATTAGCACCTCGTCTGCTAATTTAGGTCAGGACTCCCTCAGGTTTCCCATCACTGGGAAATCTTACTCACAAATGAGCCTGAAGAATGGTACCACTCTATTCCAAGGCCAGTGCTCATTATTTTAACAGCAACTCTGTTTTGGTTAGCATTTGTAAAGTAATTTGCAAAGTAATTCACAAAGAAAGCCCAGCCTCCCCATGCCTTGTTCCTTTAAACAGGACATTCCTCCCCACACCAGAGGTGCTGGAAAGCCCTACCTGGCATCAGAAGCAAAGTAATATTCCACAGCTTTCTCCTCCACGGGGAAGAGGCAGGTGGTGCTGTCCACTCGGGACAGGTTGCAGCTCCCCTTCTTGTCCTTCCCTAGGAGACAGGAGGCTCAGGGGCTGCCCAGGTGACAGCCCCGGGCACAGGTGACACCAGCAGAGCCCCCAAAGCACGGCACCAACATGAAGCACTATTTTCATGCCTGCACAGCAAAAGGAGCAGCAGCACTTGTGCCCGTCCTCGGTTGGCTTGCAAGAGTTTGACTGATTTTTATCAAGCCTGCAAGAGTGTTACTAGTGTATCTGAAATTTAGAGGAAAGTATCAGGAGAAAATCCAAATGAATGTTCTGTGTGGCTCCACTGGCAGAGAATTCAAGGTGCTTTATGAGCAGCCACATTTCCCCATTACACCTGCCCTGTTTTCATTTTAAGTTTCTCCCATGCTCCTCTCTGGAATGGAGCAGCACTGCCCCTTCTCTGTCTGTTACCCTCAGCTCTGGGGGAATCCTTTGTGTGCCCACCCTGAGCACCACAGGTGGAACCCAAACCTGTTTCTGTCTGGCTGAGCTCACTGGCAGACACAGCTCAGGACATCCAGGATTAAGAGATCGGCCTTGTTCCTGCACCAGCAAACAAAACCACCTCACCCTGCTCAGGAAGAAATCACCCCTGGGCTCACCAGGGGGACACAGGACTGAGAGCCAGCTTGGGAAAAACCTGTCCTCAAAGTTCAGCCTTCCACCAGGGATCCTTTCTGGAGTACTCTGGAAATTCCCAACACTGTCTCCTCCTCCTCCTCCAAACTGCTGCTCAGTGCTGAAGCTCATCAGGGATGCAGATGAGGCACCCAACACCTACTGCTCAGCACCAGCCTCCAGCAGAACTATTTGCCAGTCATTGTGCAGGGTATGGGGAGGGAGGGGGTGGATTAATCAGCTTATCTCCCAAAATGGGACTATTGCTGAGGAACAGCAACACTGGAGTTCCTCCATTCTATATTTATTGCACAGTCCTGGTGCTGTTTCACCTGCTAGACACTGATCTGATTCAGGGATGCAAGCAGAGCTCGCGGTGCTCTGGCTTCCACTTCTGCAGGTGGAAACGTGAAGGGGAAATATTGCTTTCATGTTGATACTCAGTGAGAAGAGCCACTCAGGCAGCGAGTCAGAGCCTTCCAGTCCACTTATCAAGCCAGTAAATGAGGAGAACAGTGCCCTTGCTGTTGAGCTGAGGCAGGACAGGCTGATTTGGTGCTGAGAAGGGACAGAGCAGAGCTGCCAGTGGCCACTCCCCACCAGAAACACCCAGACCTGATCAGAACATGCAAATTTGGGTTCTCAAAACAGAGCATTTCCCTGCATTGCCTTCATTATGTGGCATTGCTTTCCTGCAGGACAGCTTCTGCAGGGGCAGGCACATCCTCTCAGATGTGAGCTGGGCTGGCCTTTCCAGCCCTTCAGGACAGAGCCAGATGGTTCCCCTGATAAATGCACAGGGGAAGCAAGGCCCAGCTCAGGCCAAGCTTAGTGCAGCCTCCAGGGGCTGCAGCTCAGACTCTCACCCTGCTCAGGGGGGGACGGGGCTCTTACAACCCAAACCCCAGCAGGAATTTTGGGCAGTGCTTGCAGCAGGATTGGCAGCAGCCTCCTGCTTTAGTGGGGTTTATTTTTAAGGTAATTCACTGTTTCCTTCTGCAGCCAGAGCTGCAGGAACACTCAGTACAAGCTGCACTGTCATCAGTTTTTGCACATATGCTGAGCATTATGTCCCAATATTTGAAGTGGGATAGGTGGATTTTCCTGTGTGCTGCTCGTGGTGCTTCTGATCAGGAAGGAATTTTGATTTTCCCACATGTTTCACTGCACTACATGGAAAGCAACAGCCACATATTAAAAAGACAATGCATATTTATGATTCCTCTCCTAAGGAGCTGGAGGATTTGTCTGAAATTTCAAGTGTTAGCTTTTTTTCTCTGGTGGGCACCTTCCTCCATTTTTATGGATATTCCATCAAAAGAATGATCCATAGATTGTACGGCTGGAAGTGCAATTGGGAAAAAAAAAAAAACAAACAAAAACAAACAAACCAAATTTGAGCTATTGAATAAAAAACCACAGTGTTACACAAATACATTAATGCTACTGCTAATCAGCCAGAAGGCAGAGCTGCTGGCACTGGCTCTTGCAGCAGGGGATGAGCAGCAGGACAGGAGCAGGGACCCCTGCACTGCTCACAACACAAATCCAGACCCCTCTGCCCACAGGGAATTACAGAGTCACTCTCAGGAATTTTCAGTAAGGTCCCCAGGGCTGGGGCTGTCCCCACTCACCTGTCCTGTACAGGATGGGGATGTGGGTTAGGATTAGGCTTGGGGTTTAGGGTCAGGTTTGGGTCTGTCACACTCATCTGTCCTGTACAGGATGGGGATGTGGTCTGTGGACTGGGGTTAGGGTTTAGGGTTTAGGGTCAGGTTTAGGGCTCAGCTGTCCCCACTCACCTGTCCTGTAGAGGATGGGGATGTGGTCTGTGGATCAGGGTTAGGGTTTAGGGTTTAGGGTCAGGTTTAGGGCTCAGCTGTCCCCACTCACCTGTCCTGTAGAGGATGGGGATGTGGTCTGTGGACAGTTTGTGCTCGCTGCGCACGCCGATGAGCAGGGGGCTGCCTCTCCTGCAGGGACACAGGGACAGCTCAGCCCTGGGGACACCCCCACGGCCCCCCAGGCCCTTGTGAGCCCCTCAGCTGCACTGGGGCACAGCCAGAACCCCCAGAGCAGCTGCTGCAAACACAGAAGGAATCCCAGGACGAAGAACACAAGGACGGGAGGAAGCTGCATCAGGGCTGGAGAAACTCGCCCAGAGTCACTGCAGCCCTGAACAGGGACTGCCCCTCACTGCACACACCCACACACAGGTTTTGGCTGGTGCTGGTGTTGAAAAGTGGGACAGAAAACCTGGACACGAGGCTGGCCCACACTGCAGGCCAAGTGCTGCCACAGGGGCAAGCACAAAGGAAAAGGTAAAACCTTCTCCCTTCAGATCATCCCCAGAGGACACCAAAACAAAGCTGCTCTAGACCAGGTGTGCTACAGCTGGTCAGTAAGGCACTTCCAAAACACTTCTGGGAGCTTTCTGTCGTGACAGATGGAAAACAAGAGAAAGGAAATGAAAAACAACAACCACCCTGTCCCAGCATGTACAGTGTGATGAGAATGATCTCCCCTCTGCCTTCTAACTTGGGGGTACAAACACAAGCACCAGGCAGGGTGCAGAAATGTCCCTTCCCATGGGACACTCACCTGGTACCAACTGCCTGCCCAGGGTAATGAACACTCTTGAACACAAGGGCAAAAGCACCTTCCTGCAACAAGAAAAACAAACTTCAGCTGAGGCCCAGGCACTGAGTCAGTGTTCCCAGCACAGAAACTGCTCCTGTGTTTCTGTGGACACAGAAGAGACACCCAAGAGGTTTCACGGATGTTTCCAGAACTGCCTGCAGCTCCAGCCCCCCCACCCTGGCAGGATTTCCCTCCCCTGAGCCTGGCAGTGCATCCTCAGCCACTGCAGGAGCCTCCTGAACCCGCAGAGAGACACCCAGACTCCCCTGGCTAGCCCAGGGCTCCTGCTTTAGCTCAGGGTGCACTCAGGGGACCTGCAGAGGCAAAGATCTGCAGGAAGGACTGGGAGCAGCACAGACTCTGCCAGGATTTCTGGAGATTTGGGAAGGACTGGGAGCAGCAAAGACTGTCCCAGGATTTCTGGAGCTCTGGGAAGGACTGGGAGCAGCACAGACTCTCCCAGGTTGGGGTTTTGGGAAGGACTGGGAGCAGCACAGACTCTCCCAGGATTTCTGGAGCTCTGGGAAGGACTGGGAGCAGCACAGAGTCTCCCTCCCCACTCCCACCACCCCACCAGGGGCTGGCAGCCTCCAGAGCTGCCATGCCCAGGAGCTGAGCCCTTTCCCAGCTGAACACCGACAAGCAGCCCAGAGAAGCAAAGCCAGCCCTGCTCCGGGCAGGCAGAGGCAGCAGTGCCCAGCCCCACAGCAGCAGTGCTGGGTGCAGGGGTGTTCCTGGGTGGTGCCCATGCCCATGCCCCCCATGCCCCATGGTTACCAGCTGCTGGATGACCCTCTCCACCAGCGTGGAGAAGCTGATGTCGTCGCTGTCGCGGTTGTCGTACATGTACTTGACCAGCTTGACGATGCTCTCCGTGTCCGTCTCCGACTCGAACTCGTAGCCCTTGCTCTCCTGCAGGGACAGCTCCTGTGGCTCCCCAGCCTCCCTTCCTTCCCTTTCTTTGCTCTCACTACTCCCTAGCCTTCACCTTTTGCTTACTTTTTTCTCATGGTTTTCCATTTCTCTGCTCCTGCCTTCCTCCCTCAACTTTCCTTTTCCTTCCCTCCCCTTTCCTTTCCTTTCCTTTCCTTTCCTTTCCTTTCCTTTCCTTTCCTTTCCTTTCCTTTCCTTTCCTTTCCTTTCCTTTCCTTTCCTTTCCTTTCCTTTCCTTTCCTTTCCTTTCCTTTCCTTTCCTTTCCTTTCCTTTCCTTCCCTCTCCTTTCCTTTCCTTCCCTCTCCTTTCCTTTCCCCCTTCCACACTGCAGCTGTTCTTACCCTTTTTTTCCCTCTTTTTTCCCCCATTCTTCACTCTGCTTTTCCTCTTCCTTTTACTTCCCTGCCTTTTTTTCCCCTTCTTTTTCTCTTCTCACACTTCCCTTCCATCCCTCCTGCCTTTTAAATTGCAAGAATATGAGGAGAGGGCAGTGAGAGGGAGTGTGAGGGACACAGGGAGGGGGTTTGAGGGGGAAGGTCTCCTTGGGAGAAGGAGTGAGGATGAGGAGGGGGTTGTGGGGTGTGAGCAGGGTGTGAACGCCAGGATATTGAGTGAGGGAATGTGGGGAGTGGGGTAGGGAGGGAATGGGGGTGTAAATGTGAGAACTCCCAGAGTAGGAGAGTCTGTGAGTGCAAATATGGGTGGGAGTGCAAAAATGGGAGTGCAGGAATGGAGGTGAGAGGGGATGTGAGGGGGGAAATCACTGTGAGAGAGGAGAGAGGAGTGAGTGGAGATGTGAGTGAAGGAAGGGGTGAGTGGGGAATGGAAGTGGGGAAGGGAGAGTGAGAATACAACAGGAGTGAGCTGGGCAGGGTGTGAGAGCAAGGGGAAAGGAGGGAGGGAGGGAGGGAGGGATGGTCTCACCCCCAGGGCCACTCACCAGGAACTTCTGCAGGTCCTTGTAGTTGGTGATGATGCCGTTGTGGATGACAATGAACTCTGGGGACAGAGGAAAGGCCCTGCTCAGCCCCAGCCTGGCAGCAGTTTGCCTGGGACACCCAGGGCCAGCAGCCCCCCCAGGAGTCCAGGAGGAGCCCCAGAGGATCCCAGGGCTGCAGGAGGGCCAGCAGCACCCCCAGAGCCCCCAGAGGAGCAGCCCAGGCCCAGGAACAGGCAGTGACCCCAGGAGGAGCAGCAGAGGATCCCACCTCCCCCAGCAGCAGGCAGTGACCCCAGGAGGAGCTGCAGCCCCCCCAGAACCCCCAGCAGCCCCTCCAGCCCTCCAAGGAGCAGGCACAGCCCTCAGAACCCCCAGCCCAGCCCCAGGAGCAGGCAGTGACCCCAGGAGGAGCTGCAGAGGATCCCAGCCCCCCAGCTCCCCCAGGGCAGCCCCAGCTCCCCCAGCCCAGCCCCAGATCCCCCAGTCCAGCCCCCCAGAGCCCCCAGGCCAGCCCCAGCTCCCCAGGGCAGCCCCAGCTCCCCCAGGGCAGCTCCAGCAGCCCCCCAGGAGCAGGCCCAGCCCCAGGAGCCCCCCAGCTCCCCCAGCCCCAGCTCCCCAGCCCAGCCCCATCTCCCCATCCCAGCCCCAGCTCCCCAGCCCAGCCCCAGGAGCCCCCCAGCTCCCCCAGCCCCAGCTCCCCAGCCCAGCCCCAGGAGCCCCCCAGGAGCAGGCCCAGCCCCAGGAGCCCCCCAGCTCCCCCAGCCCCAGCTCCCCAGGGCAGCCCAGCCCCAGGAGCCCCCCAGCTCCCCATCCCAGCCCCAGCTCCCCCAGGGCAGCCCCAGCAGCCCCCCAGGAGCAGGCCCAGCCCCAGGAGCCCCCCAGCTCCCGCAGCCCCAGCTCCCCAGGGCAGCCCAGCCCCAGACCGTTGTTCCTGTCGGAGCGCTGCGGGTGGCTGTTCACCGGTTTGGGCTCCCCGTGCGTGGCCCAGCGCGTGTGGGCGATGCCCAGGTGCACGTCAAACTCGATGTCCAGGTCCATGTCCTGCTGCTCTGCACGGCAAAGGTTCAGCCCTGAGGGGCTGCCCGTGCCCGGGGAGCCTCAGCGGGGCAGCGGTGCCGGCAGGGCCAGCAAAGCCCACAGGACACGGATCGGGGCTGGAAAAGACCTTTGGGATCACCAGACACCACCAAAACCTCAGGGGGATTGAGGGACACACACAGAAAACAGCCCTGCACCCCTCACTGTGCCAAAACAAAAAGCAGCCTCTAAGGGAGAGCCCAAGCCTGGGTCCTTGCCATCCTGTTATGGTTATTCAGGCACCCCTAACCCCTGTCTCTGCAAAGCTACCATGAGCAGCAACATTTCTTTGGAAAAAGATTTCTTTGGGGAAAAAAAGACTTCTTGGGGAAAAAAAGACTTCTTGGGGAAAAAAATACTTCTTGGGGAAAAAAAGATTCTTTGGGAAAAAAAGATTTCTTGGGGAAAAAGAAGATTCTTTGGGAAAAAAAAAATCTCTGGGAAAAAAAAATTTCTTGGGGAAAAAGTCCTGCTGACACTCCACAAGTGTTTCCGCAATCTCTTCAAAACTGTGCATCCTGATGTTTCCTTTCGTTCTTTCTTCTCAAATCTCCCTTCAGGAATGCTCTGCCCATCCCCTGGTTCTGTAGCACACACCCCACCACATCTGAGCTTTTTGGCTGCTGGTTTACACTGAGATTACACTGACCCACCTCTCTCTGCACGCTCAGCACTCTGTGCCTCAGGTGAACACGAGAATGGGTTAAAAAGACTCCAATTTCACCAACACAGCAGCTTCTGAGTGTGAAGCTGAGAAGAAAAGATCTCCCCACCCTCAGCCAGCCTCTATTCCACCCCCAACACCTTCGTGCATCTTTGCACTGAGCTCAGATTTAATGAATTAAGGTTTAAATAAAGGGCAGAAGGAGATTCCTACAGGGAACAGGGGGAGGTTCCTCCCGATTTCTCCTTCTGCCCAAGCTCTAGGTCTTGATAATTATCTCCTGCTAATTCCTCTATCCCCAGTTCAAGGTTGTTTTTTTTTGGTTGCTTGTTTTGGAGTTTTTCCTGTCTGTTTCCCACGGTGTATTTCAGGTCTATTTTACTTCAGTAGCTGCAAATCATTTATCTTGGAAAAATCAGGATTTCTCTGTAACTCCACACCAACAACCAGAGGATCACCAAGCTCTTCACAGCTCATCCCTGAGCCTTTACACCTCTGGAAATTCGTGTTTGTGGCTAAATCAGGGGAGATTCAAAACAGAAACAAGGGAAAGGAGGAAAGGGAGGCACTTACTGTGAACCTCTTCATCCAGAGCCTTCACCTTCCCCGTCTGCTTGATAATGTGGATTTTGCAAGCATTGGCCTCCCAGTCTTTGTCATTTCCTCCGTCCAGTCCCACACCTGAACCCCCCCGTGGGACATGGGGAAAGAAGGTCAAGTGCAGAAGTTATTACAGGATTTTCTGTCAACAAATTCTGCCCTTTTTGATTCTCCCTGAGCCCTTTCTCCCAGAGCTGGCCTGCCACATAAAGGCAAGAAACCCTTTAGATTAGAACTAAGATTAGATTAGAACTCAGCTTTCCCTTTGTCATCTTGTCAGTATTTTTAAAACCTTTGGGGAAAGGAAAAAAAAAACCAAAAACAAACAGAGAAAAGAAAACCCCAAAAACAAACATCAAGAATGCTTATAGAAATCTGCATATTGAAGTTAATGCAAACCTCTGCCCACAGGCACATCCAGTTTGTGTTCCAGCTTTCCTCAGCAGCAGAAAGCACTCCCAGCACCCAGGGAAAGCCCCCCAGAGAGCCCAGCAGAGCTGAGGTACCTGCAGAGTCGTAGCCCCGGTACTCCAGGCGCTGCAGCCCCTTGATGAGGGTCTCCAGGATCTCCCTCCTGGTCCGGGGCACATGGTAGTTCAGGTAAGCAAAGATGCCTGGGGGGGACAGGAGAGTCAGTGCCACCAGGACCCAGCTCAGGTGGGCACCATTCCCACCCCTGGGACACCATTCCCACCCCATGGGCACCAGCCCCATCCCATGGGCACCATTCCCACCCCAGCAGCTCAGGTGGGCACCAGTCCCACCCCTGGGGCACCTCTGGAACTGGGAAAGGGGCACTGGGTCGTGCCAGGAGGGGAAGAGGAGGAGGGCTGCAGGGAAGGCGGAGGGGAAGCAGAGAACAGCAAAGTGGGACAGAGGGAATGGATTGGGAACAAGGGATGAGAGGTGTGAGGGGATGGATGGATTGGGATCACAGCATGGCAGGGTTATAGGGTGCCAGGGAACGCTCCAGGCCCATGGGATTCCAGATTCCAGGGATAAAGGGTGCCAGGGAATGCTCCATGCCCATGGGATTCCAGGGATAAAGGGTGCCAGGGAACGCTCCAGGCCCATGGGATTCCAGGGTTATAGGGTGCCAGGGAACGCTCCAGGCCCATGGGATTCCAGATTCCAGGGTTATAGGGTGCCAGGGAATGCTCCAGGCCCATGGGATTCCAGGGTTATAGGGCTATAGGGTGCCAGGGAATGCTCCAGGCCCATGGGATTCCAGGGATAAAGGGTGCCAGGGAACGCTCCAGGCCCATGGGATTCCAGGGTTATAGGGTGCCAGAGAATGCTCCAGGCCCATGGGATTCCAAGGATAAAGGGTGCCAGGGAATGCTCCAGGCCCATGGGATTCCAGATTCCAGGGTTATAGGGTGCCAGAGAATGCTCCAGGCCCATGGGATTCCAGGGTTATAGGGTGCCAGGGAATGCTCCAGGCCCATGGGATTCCAGATTCCAGGGTTATAGGGTGCCAGGGAATGCTCCAGGCCCATGGGATTCCAGATTCC
This sequence comes from Agelaius phoeniceus, assembly GCF_051311805.1. Taxonomy (NCBI): domain Eukaryota; kingdom Metazoa; phylum Chordata; class Aves; order Passeriformes; family Icteridae; genus Agelaius; species Agelaius phoeniceus. Next base: position 6,497,271 of record NC_135294.1, read on the forward strand.
AGGGATAAAGGGTGCCAGGGAATGCTCCCCAAGCACAGGATGGCTTCTGGCACTGTTCAGCTTGCTCTGAAGCCCATCTGCCTGCCCCCAGAAGGGCTGGCTGTGGACACCTCTGTTAAAGCTGAACCCGACCCAGACAGTGCCTTCAGACACTGCTCTCTCTGCAGATTTCAGCAAGCTCAGTCACACCTGCACTAAGAAAACCCCACCCAACAGCCCAAAGCCTGCTCCTTGTCCCAGATCCCAAATGCTGGCAGAGCACAACAAGAGGGGCACGAAGAGGCAGCGGCCTCCCCACAGGGAGGAGAGGGAAAGGCAGAAAGGCAGAGGGTTCAGCCCTGCCTGCAGTGCACACAAACACTGAACTCCCTCCAGGAAGGAGCCAGCCTGGCACTGCTAACAGCTATTAATTACAGCACAGTTATATTAAGATTATTCATGAGGCCTGGGGGGGAAAAAAAAAAAACCCTGAATCCAAGGCTAAGAATGACACAAAAACACCCCAAACCTCACCAAAAAACCAACCCAAGGAATTCAGTGCTTCTCAGAAAACAGACTATGAAAAGAAGGAAACCAGAATAAACACAAATGCAGCATTAATGCTGTGAAATATGGACATGCTCTTCCAAAAACCAGACCCTGGGAGGTTCAGCTTTGATTCAGTTCAGCTTTTAGATCCTGAGAGGAAAATAAGGAGAATGATAGTGGAGATGCCACTGGGAAGATCAAATTCTAAGTACTCATCTGTGAGCAACACATCTTACAAATGAGAAGGCAAGTAAGACAGGGATGCTTAAAATTCACCTTGGAGAAAACAGGAAAAAATGAAATAAAAATAGAATATGCATAAATGATGCATCATTAAAGTAAAAAGTGAGACCATAAGGCTCCTGTAAAAGAACACAAGTCTTCCTAAATGCATGACTTACTAATCTGCAGGCTAATATCCAATATTTGAAGGCTTATCACCCATTTGTGATACTTATCATCATGAACTATGTGCAAATAGACTTCATTTATTGGAAATATTTACAAATGTGTTTAATTTTGCCCTTTCCAAACGTCCTGTAATGATGCAATACTTCACAGCTGGGGAAAGTTGGAATCCCCACGTAGAAAACAGCATTTTCTCTGTTCTTAACTGCTGGATCATTCCCATCTGAGCAATCACACCTTGTAACCACTTCTAATTTTAAGGACAGTTCCCAAAGGCACCTCCCAGCCCAGAAAAGGCTTTTGTCACAGCCCAGAGCCACAGTGCCCTGCTCAAGCCTTGCTCTCCCTCCCCCTGAGCTGATACCCAAATCAACCAAGGCATGAAAACACAGACAGTGCACAGAGCCTTGCCAGGAGCCCTCCAGCAGGGACAATTTCACCCTCACAGTGACAGCTCCTTGACATCACTCAGTGGAAATGTGATTTGGGTGGAACTGCAAGGAGCTGGGCACCTCCAGCCTGGATGCCAGGGGCTGAGGATGCTGAGGATGCACAAACTTGGGGCAGAAGGTTCCCCAGAGCTGAGTTTCAGGTGCCCAGCACAGTTCTGGTTTCAGTTTTGTACATTTAGATGCTTGTCCAGGCACTGCCTTCCACACCTGCCCACAGAACCAGCCCCAAGAGGAGCCAGGACCTCCAGGGACACTGAACCACTCTGAGCTGGCATTGCTGGAGGTGGCACAAAAACCCAGCCCTGGGAACCTCCTCCTGCTGCAGCTCTGAAACGGTGAATTCCCAGCTGCAGGAGGAGAGGAGCAGCCAGGGGGGCAGGAATTTCCAGATGCAATAGGAGAAGGAGCAGCAAAGGGTGCAGGAATTCCCATACAAGAGGAGAGGGAGCAGCAAAGGCTGCAGGAATTCCCATACAAGAGGAGAGGGAGCAGCCAGGGATGCAGGAATTCCCACACAAGAGGAGAGGGAGCAGCCAGGGATGCAGGAATTCCCAAACAAGAGGAGAGAGAGCAGCCAGGGGTGCAGGAATTCCCATACAAGAGCAGAGGGAGCAGCCAGGGGTGCAGGAATTCCCATACAAGAGGAGAGGGAGCAGCAAAGGGTGCAGGAATTCCCATACAAGAGCAGAGGGAGCAGCCAGGGGTGCAGGAATTCCCATACAAGAGCAGAGGGAGCAGCCAGGGGTGCAGGAATTCCCATACAAGAGGACAGGGAGCAGCCAGGGGTGCAGGAATTCCCATACAAGAGGAGAGGGAGCAGCCAGGGGGGCAGGAATTCCCATACAAGAGGACAGGGAGCAGCAAAGGGTGCAGGAATTCCCATACAAGAGGACAGGGAGCAGCCAGGGGTGCAGGAATTCCCATACAAGAGGACAGGGAGCAGCAAAGGGTGCAGGAATTCCCATACAAGAGGACAGGGAGCAGCCAGGGGGGCAGGAATTCCCATACAAGAGGAGAGGGAGCAGCCAGGGGTGCAGGAATTCCCATACAAGAGCAGAGGGAGCAGCCAGGGGGGCAGGAATTTCCAGATGCAAGAGGACAGGGAGCAGCCAGGGGTGCAGGAATTCCCATACAAGAGCAGAGGGAGCAGCCAGGGGTGCAGGAATTCCCATACAAGAGGACAGGGAGCAGCCAGGGGGGCAGGAATCCCCAGCTGGCAGAAATCACAGCTCCCCTGTCTGGAACACTGACAAACTCAGTCTCAACCCCAGTGCAACTCAGAATCAGGGCAGAAGTGACACTCCACAGCACAATAAAACATTTCAGCTGCTCACCCCACACAGGACTTTGCACGTGTGGACTGGAAAGAGCAACCCAAAGCTTGTAGCTCATCAGGCAGCTCCTGAATCACACTGAGATCCACAGAAATGGGTTCTCTCCAGTGCAATCCCTTGAACAATATAATTTAGAATATAAAGCATTTCCTTTCTTGCAGGTTTGCCTTAAACACCTCACCTGGGGAAGCACCAGAACAGGCATTTGGCTGCTCCTGACACTCAGCTCTCTCACAGAGCTGATTTTTAACACTCAAGCACAAATCCTAGGCCTTCAGCTACATAAAGAATTCTCTCTAAAGAGGTGGTCATTTTAACAGAGTAACATTTCCAACATTTCCAGGGCATTATTGATCTCTATGGCTGACAGTCACAATACTTCTTCTGAGAACTTTATTTTCCTCACGAACATTTTTGGAGCTCAGGTTCCTTAATTTCACATTCCCAGGCAAATAAAATGCCTTTACCCTTTCCAGGTAAATGACTGAGATACCTGAAGGAATTGCTTCTTGCAATCCTTTCCCTACAAAAGCAGAAAAGCCCTCAGGCTGGGTTTACTCCCAAATTCCTTTTCCTATTACTGTTCACTCCTTTCCATAGACCTTGTTACCAGTACATCCACCGGGCAATTCCAAGGAATCCTTGATGCCAGAGCTGCTGCTCAGCCCTGCTGGAGGAGCTCCTGGAGTCCTACAAGGTCCCTTTTTCTGCCCAGTCTGAGGAGCACAGGGCCAGGCCACTGTTGTGTCTGGGAGCTGACACTCAATTCATCACCTCCGGGCTGGGAGAAAAAGCAAAACCAGAAAAACACCCACCCAGTGGGGATCCACACTTGTCCACTGGTGCCTGCTGCCCACGCTCCCTCTCCAGCTAAAAGGGGCCGGGTTTCTCCTGCCCAGAGTAAACAAGCAGAGCAGCAGCCCCAGGACTCACCCTGGGCCACAGCTCTGCAAGGCAGAACCAGGCACAGCCAGGGGCAACAGATGAGGAGGGGCCCAATGTCCCCACTGAGGTACATGCAAGCCCAGAAGTAGAAACCCAAGTCCTTCCTAAGCCCATCTTTATCTTCAGGAATCACTAGTAAAGCCAGACCTGAGCTCTGCCACCCCAGACCTGAACTCTTCTGTCCTAGACCTGAATTCCACAACCCCAGACCTGAATTCCACAAACCCAGACCTGAATTCTGCCATCCCAGACCTGAATTCTGCCATCCCAGACCTGAATTTTGCCATCCCAACCCCAGACCTGAACTCTTCTGTCCTAGACCTGAATTCCACAACCCCAGACCTGAATTCTACAACCCCAGACCTGAATTCTGCCATCCCAGACCTGAATTCCACAACCCCAGACCTGGATTCTAAAACCCCAGACCTGAATTCTACCACCCCAGACCTGAATTCTGCCATCCCAACCCCAGACCTGAATTCTGCCATCCCAGACCTGGATTCTGCCATCCAGACCTGAATTCTGCCATCCCAGACCTGAATTCTAAAACCCCAGACCTGAATTCTGCCATCCCAGACCTGAATTTTGCCATCCCAACCCCAGACCTGAACTCTTCTGTCCTAGACCTGAATTCCACAACCCCAGACCTGAATTCTGCCATCCCAGACCTGGATTCTACAACCCCAGACCTGGATTCTGCCATCCCAGACCTGAATTCTGCCATCCCACACCTGGATTCTGCCATCCCACACCTGGATTCTGCCATCCAGACCTGAATTCTGCCATCCCAGACCTGAATTCTAAAACCCCAGACCTGGATTCTGCCATCCCAGACCTGGATTCTTCTGTCCTACACCTGAATTCTGCCGTCCCAACCCCAGACCTGAACTCTGTGTCCCTTTTGCTCATTAAATTCAGCCATGGCAGATGACAGGTTTACTGATTTACAGAACAGCCCTGGAAAAACCAGTTTCCTGAAGTGTCTCGCAGATGCCACTGAACCCTCGGACCAAAGCACACCCAGCTCACACCTGGCCAGGTGCTCGAACTGCAGGTGTGTAACACACATAGCCAAGGACAAACCCTGGTTTTCAGTGTTAGAAACAAACCCCAGCACATCCAAACAGTGCTCACAGCAGGCACCAAAGCACTTGGAGGCTCCTCTCCTTTACCTGTCCAGCAGCACCAGCCCATCAGATTTTGTAAGGTCACAGACCTGCACATCAGGCTGAAAACACTGTGTTGATAACTCCAGTCTGGAGGCTGGAATCCCTTCAGTGCCACAGACTGAGGTGTCTGAGAACTCAGGTAACAACAGCACCATTGTCACATTTATCTCTTTTAAAACCCACCTTAACCTTTCTGTGTGAACTGGGTAAAACTCTGAAGGCGGGTTGCAGGATAAAGCCAGGTCTGTCCATCCCCAGCCACAATTCCATGACAGAAATGTTGTGTTTGAGGCCCTGCAGCTGCCACAGCCTGGGAAATCAGACCCAGACAAACCATCACTCTCTCACTCCAGGATACATCCCAGAGCAGCCCTCAGCAACAGAGACAATAATCCCCTGTGCTTTCCTCACTCTTCCTGTGAAATGTTTCAACATCCAGGAAGAATTTCACTTGTATCCAAAAGGGGGGAGACACCTTAAACCCTGAGCACAGCTGAGGAACTGCCCGGTGTTTTCCAGGCAGAAAAGACAAAGAGCAGATGTAAATATTGCACATTTCAAAGGCCGGACCTCGAATATGGCAAGCACGAGGCACCAAAACCACCCCTATTCTTGCAGCAAGCTATTTATAATAATAATAATTATCCTTTCTATTCTTAGCTTTGCTCCGCTTTGTACTTTCAAACAGGAATTAACACGGTGTTAAATGTGAGCTGAGGTACGAGTCTCTGACTGATTCTCCACAGTTTGACAGCTTGAAGGCAACGCCGGTTCCATCCCACAAAAACAATGAGAGAAATGGCAACTTGCATGTTAAGTGTAAAACGCACAGTCCCGCTAAGAGCGTAATTTTGCACACAAAAATACAGGGGAAAAAAAAGAAGGTAGCGTGGAAAGAAAATAGGAAAATCCAAGCGATTGCTGTTGCATAAATTTCCATGGAAAAACAGGAAGAGAAGGGAATAGGGAAAGGATAATTGACATTCCTGTGCGCGAAGGATGGGCAGGGTGGCTGCACTGCCATGGGAAGCGGAGTGGAAGGAGCGGAGAACCAGGACCGGGACCGGCACCGGGACCGGGACCGGGACCGGGACCGGCTCGGGCCGAGCTCACTCCGGGCTCGGGCCGAGCTCGGGCACGGTCAGGGCCAGGCCGGACCCTTCCGTGCCACACCGGGCCAGCCCGGACCGACCTGCGGAGGACAAATTACCGGAGCAGCAACGCCCAAAAACCACCACGGGCACCGGGTGGGAGCGGTGCCTCCGACAGCAGCAGAGGCTCGGCTGGAGCGGCCCCGGAGCGCCCGTTCCCCCGGTGTCCCCGGGCCAGCCGCACCGGCACAGGGCACAGCGCCCAGCCCGGGGCACCGGCCCTTTGTCGCCACGCTCCGCCGACAATCGGCCCTTTAAATCCCCGGCACGGAGCGAGCCGCCGCCCGCACTCGGGATAACGGGGCCGGGCCGCTCTCCCCTCAGCCGGCCCGGCCGTGCCCGCGTCCCCGCCCGGCCGCGGCCTCACCGCGCCCGCCCCAGCGGCTCCTCCCGCCGCGCCGGGGCCGGGCCGGGCCCCGCGGCGTCCCCGGGCCGGTGCTCACCGCACATGGTGCGTCCCGGTCCGCAGCCGCGCTGTCTGTGCCGCCGGGGCCGCGCCCCTCGCGCCAGGCCCGGCGCAGGCCCCGGCCCGCCCCGCCCCGGCCGCGCCCGCCATTGGCCGCGCCGCCCGCCCGCCCCGGGACGTGGCAGCCGCTGCCGGGGCCGCGTCCGCCGCGGGGGCCGGGCGGGCCGAGGGGCGGAAACACCCCCGGCACACGGGGATGGGCCCGCTCCCCGAGAGACCCCGCGATTCCCAGCCCCCTGGCCGGGCCGGGGGGACCGCTCCCGCATCCTTCCCGGTAATTCCCAGCCCCACACCGGGGGGAGACCGCTCCCGGATCCTTCCCGGTAATTCCCAGCCCCACACCGGGGGATGATCGTTCCCTGACCCTTCCCGGTAATTCCCAGCCCCACACCGGGGGGAGACCGCTCCCGGATCCTTCCCGGTATTTCCCAGCCCCACACCGGGGGATGATCGTTCCCTGACCCTTCCCGGTAATTCCCAGCCCCAGACCGGGGGATGCCCGTTCCCAGTCCCTTCCCGGTAATTCCCAGCCCCAGACCGGGGGATGCCCGTTCCCAGCCCTTCCCGGTAATTCCTAACCCCAGAACAGTGTATCCCTTTTCCCAGAACCCTTCCCGGTATTTCCCGGCCCCGGACGGAGGACGGGAGGTGTTTGCCCCGGTAATTCCCACTGACTCCAGGCAGGGCAGCACGCACGGATCCCCCCGGGCGCTCCCGGTGCCTGGCGATCAGCGGGCGCCGACCGAGGCAGGGACGAAGCGGCGCCGCGGGCTCCCCGAGCTGCATCCTGCCTTCCCCAGCCCGCTCGACAACAGCTCCCATTCAGAGGCACAGAAAGAAACCATTAAGATGAATCTGCAGAGCAAACTGGGACAGGCATAGCTGACCAAGGCGTGACATCCGTGCAGCTGGAGAGCTCAGTGTGCTGGCTGGCTGTCTGTCTGTCTGTCTGCAGCCACCCCATCAAACCCTGCCTGGAAATTTATTAAAAACCTAAGGCTACAAAAGAGAGCAATGCCTTAAGAGAAATGCCATTCATTCTACTTTATATGACACTAAATTCTACTTTATATGACACTAAAATTTCTATAAAGAACTATTTCCCTCAAAAGCACAGAAAACAACCCACAACATCAGGACACAGAACCGTATTTTGAGCTTGCTGCCAGAACCTGGCTGGGCACAGAGCAGAGAGGAGGAGGAGGTCTCAGGAACACGAGAAGCCTGCAGCTTCAAAGCAGGACACCCTCCCTGCCCTGCAGCAGGGAATTCTGCCATCAATACCCCCGAGTCCTTCACCAGAGACTCAAAGAAAACGTGGTCATTTCACACCGATTTCCAGAGTCAAACAACTGCGGGTTATTATTGAAATCTGAGTAAATATTTAGCTTATTTAGCTAAAATATTTATTTTTAAATTTCTACCAAGTAATAGGTAGTTGACAGTTACCACATGCTGACGTGGTGCTGCAGAGGGGATTCTCCACCGGCTGAACTGAGCCTGGTTAGGGACCTTATCAGTGGAATAATTACACTGGGAAGGGGTGAGAGAGGGGAACACACCAGAAGCTCTCAAGCCAACGAGGAGCACGACCTCAGCTCCGTGGTGGCAGCACCAGGAAGGAACAGAATTCCTGGTGACAAAGCCGGCACCAGGAAGAAACCATTCCCCACACACAAAGTAAACAGAGCTCCTTGCAAAGCCCCATTGATGTGCTCCAACTCAGAACAGCAAACAGCCCCTGCCATGTGTGCAGGACTGCAGGAGCCCTGCTCTGCCACGTACCAGGCAAACAGGATGTGGAGGAGCAGCACAAACACAGGCCCTCCTTCCTCCCAGTGCTGAGAAATCAGCTGCTGCATGGTGGCTGGACGATTTTACTGCTAGATGAACTCATCAGTCTACTTGCTGAAGCTGATAAGGATCGTTCTTTTCTAACATTTGCTTTAGAAGGTATGATTTTTGTAACAAACCTTTTTTGTTTCTGTTGCTATGGTTTGCAGAGTGGTAATGAGCAAGGAGGTAACTTTCCACAAAGCCATGGCAGGGTTACAGCCCCCAAAATGAACAGTTGATATTATAGGTTATCTTTCACAAAAGTTTGCTAGGAATCAGCAGCTTTTTAGCAAGACTTGATAAAATTAACATTCCTGAAGCTCCCACTTACAGAGTAAGGGCAGCCAGTCCTGTCAGTCCCACAGGTTGGGGGAATAAACATTTAATATTGCTATTGCACAAAAAAAGCCAAGGAACTTTGCCTTCTCTTTCTTCCAGTATTGAAGATCTGTATGAAAAAACAACAAACACATCACTGTTTTCTGAGCCCACCATTCCTTTCTAAAGACATAGCAGAAGAACCTTTTTGTAATCCAGGGCATTTAATAAATTAGTGGGTGAACTGCTTGAACTGATGGTGCATTCTCACAGTAGCTACAACTGTTTTTCTGACAAGGCAGCCTTGGTTGTTCCTCAGCACAAAGGTGGTTTACATACAGCAGGAGGTGAATGTTTATTTGGCCACAGATGACGAAGCTCAAGTCGAATTTGCTTCTTTCTCCGCGTCATCATCGTCGTCAACAACCTGAAACCAAACCCAGAAGCAGTTTAGATAAACAGGTTAAGCTCTCAGTCCTGCAGGACTTATTACATTAAATCCCTGCTGGGCCCAAGGAGAGCAGCAGTTATTCCACACCACTGAACAACGGGCTCAGGAGGAAGGTAAGAAAAACTGGCAATCCAAAATGCCAGGAGGAAATGAGCTTTAATTATAGGAGCTGGTCAAGCCACCACAAAGGGCACGGAACAATGGCTCCAGAGATCAGATATTTCATGAGAAACCCAAAGAATCTGCATTCCAGGGGACAAAGGTCATTGCTTTTTATCACATCCAGTCACCAAAGCACAAAGGTATCAGCAAGTGTGTCCAGCTCTGGGTTCTCCAGCGGCCTTGGAACACCTGCATCCACACAGCCCTGGTTTTCCTAACTGCCCCCAGCCTGCTGGAAAGGGTTAGGGTTAGGGACAAAGAGCTCCTTTGCCACTGAAAAGGAAACCTCAGTGATGTCTCCCAACCCACCTGCTCAACGCCTTCCACCTCAGGGATGTAGAACTGGAGCATGTTCTGTATCCCACTCTTGAGGGTGATGAGGGAGCTGGGGCAGCTGGTGCAGGAGCCCTGCAGCTTCAGCTGCACAATGCCATCCTCAAAGCCCTTGTAAATGACATCACCGCCATCCTCCTGCACCGTGGGCCTGGGGGAACACAACATTCACCCTAAAGCTCAGAGCTGGAACAGGGATCCTTCCAGAAACCCTCAGGAAAGCAACATTCAACATTTACAGTAACTGTGGACACAGAGGGGCTTAGTCACTGTTTCTCTACAACCACCTGGTCCACATTTCCAACAACTCCTGCTGTGCTGGACTAGCTAACACAGAAACCTTTTCTGTAGGCATTGAGATTTTAGGGTACAGAACAGCCTGGGGCAGAGCTCAGCCTTACCTGGAGATTTTAGGGTGAATGAACACCCCGGGGCAGAGCTCAGCCTTACCTGGAGATTTTAGGGTGAATGAACACCCTGGGGCAGAGCTCAGCCTTACCTGGAGATTTTAGGGTGAATGAACACCCCGGGGCAGAGCTCAGCCTGCCCTGCCTGGAGATTTTAGGGTACAGAACAGCCTGGGGCAGAGCTCAGCCTGCCTTACCTGGAGATTTTAGGGTGAATGAACACCCTGGGGCAGAGCTCAGCCTTACCTGGAGATTTTAGGGTGAATGAACACCCTGGGGCAGAGCTCAGCCTGCCCTGGCTTACCTGGAGATTTTAGGGTGAATGAACACCCTGGGGCAGAGCTCAGCCTGCCTTACCTGGAGATTTTAGGGTACAGAACACCCTGGGGCAGAGCTCAGCCTGCCCTGCCTTACCTGGAGATTTTAGGGTACAGAACACCCTGGGGCACAGCTCAGCCTGCCCTGCCTTACCTGGAGATTTTAGGGTGAATGAACACCCTGGGGCAGAGCTCAGCCTGCCTTACCTGGAGATTTTAGGGTGAATGAACACCCTGGGGCAGAGCTCAGCCTGCCTTACCTGGAGATTTTAGGGTGAATGAACACCCTGGGGCAAAGCTCAGCCTGCCCTGGCTGTGGTTGCCCCAGGTGCTGCCAACAAACACCTCATGGGTGTGGGGTGTGTCCCCCCCGGGTGCAGCACAGCTGTCACCTGTGATAAGAAGCCCTGCTTCCATCAATAAATATGCATTTCTCCACAATTTGTGCAGGGCAGAAAACAACCCCAGCTCTAAAAGGTTAATCCTGCTCCCAGGTGAAGGAAGCAGCTCCTGATAAGCTCACCCCAGAGCCACAGCATTTCTGCAGCCTGCTCCCCCTCTGCAGTCACAAATGCCCAGCATTGTAGCCCTGTCCCCATAGCAACATTTTTCCAGACCAAGTTAAAACCATCAAGTTCCTCTAACAGAAGCTCTTTATACTGATTTCCAAAATAACTCTCTGAGAGCTACAGTCCTCACAGAAAAATCTGTGAACCTGACACATTTATAAACTCACCACAGCAAATTATCTCCGTTCCAGAAAGCCAAAGATCATCATTTAAATTTCCATTTTGCTTACTTGAATTAACTTTTTGACACACTACAGGACCTTTTAGATGTACATTCCCCCCATCCTGCACCTTCTGACAACTCCTGCATTTAATTTGGATCTGCTGGACAATAAATGCTCTATGTGTAGCCTGGCTGATGGATAATTTCTGAGAATGCCCTGCTAGAAAATGAAGGAAGCTCCACCACTGCTGATATTCTCATCAACACCTTATTGGTGCACTGATGGGTACAGGGGGAAACTGAAGAAATGAAAAGGTGGGAAAAGCAGAATTCTGGGCAGAAATTCCACGCCTGTTACAAAAGGGCCCTGGAAGATCAAGGGCTGACACTGAACAGCCAGGCAGCCAGCAGGAGCATGGACATTTCTGTCAGCTTTATACAACACTACCTGGCTTCTGCTTTCAACATTCAGTGCAAATGTTTGGGAAAGATGTTCCAGCTTATTTCTACTTTTCCTCCTTTTTCAGGAAAATTAACCAGCACCGTGTGTCTGCTCTGAGATAAAATTTGTAAATAACGTGATATCAGTTTCAATGCAGCTGCTAAAAAAAATAAATAAATAAAAAATACAGTTTCTGGTCCCTGCAGTTTGTGAGCTGGGGAAGATGGCACCATCAGATATCACAGACACATCAGACATCTTCCCCTGCACCTCAAATGTCAAGTTGCTTTTGCTTTCAGTTTGCTTTGGAAGGCAATTAATGAGCACCAAAATACTCCTCAGGTCAACAACAGGATCCACAGCCACTCTTGAGAATCCATGAGTCACCACCATTTCTAAATTCAAGCTGTGTTAAAGCACCAATAAAATCAGAGTGCAAGGCCAAAATCTGCTGAGGGCCAGGATTTTCCAGGAGATCTTCCTCTGGAATATAAACTACCTGATTCTTGTATCCAGCAGCTCCTTAATCATCAGTACAACTTCATCATCTTCTTCTGAAGCAGCTTAGGAAAAGAAAAACGTGCAAGTCAGAACACTGGGAGAATTCCAGGCTGCAAATTCCTGTCTGCAGTCACCTTAACGGGTTTTAAATTTAAATTCTCCTGCCTGCTTTTCTGAGGGAGAAGGGGAGGCTCTTCTGCATGCCACAAAAGCTAAACCCAAAGGCAGACTTGGCCTCCCCCTGAAGGTCTGATTTACCTGTGTCTGTCCTGGGTGCCTCATCAGTCACTACAGGCAAGCCAGAGGCAAAGAAATCCATTATGGTTGCATAAATATCTGGTTTCAGTAAGTTCCAATCCAGGTCTTCACTCTCCTGTGAGAATCAGAAGAGGGGAAGGAAAAAGAATGAGGAAGAGAACGTGCCTGCTGCTGCTACATTCCCAGAGATCCTCACATTCAAATGCCACCAGGGACTGCCCCAGCTGATGCACAGACTGGGTTCATGTTCTCTCAAGTCCAGCTTTAAACAGACGTTCAGTCAGACTCAGACTGTGGCAGCCAAAGAAGGCTCTCCTCGTTTGCAAGCCAAGCAAGTGCTTTAAAAATATTGGCTAAAAAGGTGTGCAAGTCTCCAAAATGCATTATCATTTGACAGATATTTTTATCAACTCTTTCAGAGACTCAAGATTGTCAATTTAGCTATTTATCATTCCCTGAACTTATTTTGTTCTGTATTAAAGGCACTCGTGGACACTGCTCTGGAACTCCACTGTGCCTGCCTGGATCTGCTCATCTCTGAGCACAGCTGAATCCCTGCTCTGCTTACCTTGGTGATTGTGATGAAGTCTGGCCCAAAGAAAACACTTTTCACTCCTTCAATCCGGAATAACTGTCTGTTAAGGACACCAGGGGGGAAAAGTGGGCAAAAATGCACTCAATCTGACAAGTTAAGCTTTAATTTTACCAATTAATAATATGGTTACCAAACAATTTCATCTACAGAAAAAAATATTAAACTGTGGTGTACTAGGAGTAAATACAGTGTAAGGCTCTAAGAGTGTTTTTTGTAATTACAGGGGAAAAAAAAATATATATTCTCTTGGAAGAATGGAAATCATCAAAAATGCAATGAATGAAAGAATCAGAAATCCTACCACAAAAGTATGTGTAATGGAACATGATAAAAGTCATTTCACAATACCCACTTGAAAGAATTTCTACACATGAAACGGGTGTACGTGCACTGAGCATCTGCATCACTAAATCAGCTGGGTTTTGAAAATACTTAAACCATGGAATTATGCAAGTGCACCAAACCATCTGAAATAATCAAATAATTCTCTTCCCTCCCTCTCCTCCAGGGAGCTTCTGTTAATTCTTTGGAAATTTTTATTCCAAACTCTGTTTAAAAGGGAATAATAATACCTTGCTAAAGGTGAGCAATAGGCTGCAGCTGGCGTGGAAAACTCCATAGTCCTGGACCCCAGCACTTCCCTTCCTGGAATAAACTTCAAGCTGTTTGGATTTGGTGTGTCCTGGGTTTGAATAAACATGCCTCTCGCTGCAAAGACAAAAACAAAGAAAAGTAATATAATCAAACCTAAGGAGCTTAAGTGGAAGTCAAGTCCTGATTACTCAGCAAGCCCAGGATGATCCCAGCCCATGGGAACCCTGCTGAACACGGGCACATCATCTCACAGGAGACAGCAGGATGAAAGGAACCTTGGCTCTTTTGCTAACGTTTATTTACTAAAAAGCAAACCTTCAGCATTACCACGGGACAGAAGAACCCCCAATGTGCTCATCTGTGTATTTTTAACTGGTGTTTACCTGCACGATGCCATGCTGCAGATGGAAGAGATGGTTTCTTCTGCAGGAGTTGGTGGAAAGGCTGGCGAGTTGTCAGATTATGATCTTTTAACAGCACGTGACAGAACCTAGAGAAAAATACCTTTACTAACAATTTCCAAATTCCACATTTCCACTGTCCCAAAGAAGCTCTGTCTCACGAAATGAACATCCCTACTGTGAGCACATGACACACCAACACAGAAAAGGTCTAAATTGCGTTATTTGCTTACTTTTGTGGGCTTGGGAGCAAGTAGAAACCACAACAGGATGTGCAAGGAAGGTGCCCTGGAAGCTCCCTTTAGCTAATGATGATTATATCCCATTTCACAGTGCCCAGCACTACAGGGTCCTCTAAATCCCCCTCACTGCTTGATCTTGAGCTAACCGTGAGGGAGGGATTTCCTCTTATTTCACAGCCCTGAACATACAGGAGTGGGAAGGGTGTAACAGCTCCTCATTGCCTGATCCTGTGCACACGGGGGGGTGCAGAATTATCCCCTACAGCAGCATGTGAGCACATGTGAGGGGAATTACACCAGGCTGCAGTGTCCTGAGCGTGAGGGGAATTACCCCTCGGAGCAGGATGTGTGTGTGGAATTACCCCTCGGAGCAGGATGTGTGTGTGGAATTACCCCTCGGTGCAGGATGTGTGTGTGGAATTAGCCCTCGGTGCAGGATGTGTGTGTGGAATTACCCCTCGGTGCAGGATGTGTGTGTGGAATTAGCCCTCGGTGCAGGATGTGTGTGTGGAATTACCCCTCGGTGCAGGATGTGTGTGTGGAATTACCCCTCGGAGCAGGATGTGTGTGTGGAATTAGCCCTCGGTGCAGCATCTCGAGCAGGGTTTGAGGGCAATTACCCCTCATGGTTCCCCCCAGGTGTACCGAGCACCCAGGAACTGCAGAACTACCAGCTCGCGGCTGGAACGGGCTGAGAAGGAGAAACAGCCTCCCGCTGCCTGCCAGGAAGAAGCGTCACCCCCGTCCGCGGTGGAAAAAGGAAGGGGAAGAGCAAGGAGCAGCCGGGGCGGCCCGGGAGGTCGCGGTGCCGCTAACTGCGACGCAGCCCCCTTTCAACCGCGTGGGGAAGGGGCGTGAGGGGCACCCTCCGGGAATAAACCGAGCTCCCTCCGGGAAAAAGCCGCACCGGGGCAGCGGGAGCCGCGGGCCCCACCGTCACCTACCGCCCGCCCAGCCCCGCCGCCGCGCAGAGCCGCCGCGCCGCCGCCATCTTGGCGCTCCCCGCGGCCGAGCGGGCACCGCGGCGCCCTCTGGCGGCTGCGCCTGAGGGGGACAGCGGGCATGGCGGCGGCGGCGTGAGGGAACGGGCTCCGACCGGGGCTGCCGGGGCTGCCGGGACACCGAGCGCCGCTCTCCGCACGGCCAGGGCCGCCACGGACCCTGGGCCCGAGTGCCACACACACACAGGGTGCCGACTCCAGCCCTGCGCGGGGCAGCCTGTGCTGGGGTGGGCAGCCCTTTCCAGGAAGGAATTTTCCTGATTTCTAGGAAGGAATTTTGCCAGTTTCCAGAAAGGAAAATTTTAACACCGATTTTCCCGATTTCCAGGAAGGAAATTTCCCATTTCCAGGAAGGAATTTTCCCCATTTCCAGCATGAGCCTCCCCAGGCCCAGCCTGAGGCCGTTCCCTCTCCCGTCCCCTCCCCTGGCTGTCCCCTCCTGTCAGGAGCTGTGCAGAGCCAGAAGACAGCACAAAATCTCTCTCAATGGACATTTACTTCAAGAGAAAAATTAAAATAACAAGTCTAGCAAAGCCCAATTAATATTTTGCACTTAAGAGAGTCTTGGCAGCTGAATGATACCAAAAAACACGTTTAACCAGCACACAGCGAGGGCTCAGGGCTCTGTCCTGCCCTTGATGGGAAGGGTTCTCTCTGAAATATAAACTGGATACAAACTGAAATATCCTCTGCTTAAAGCAGCAAGATCAGTTTGACTTCACAGCTGCCAGATTAAACATCCAAACCCAGTTCAGCACTTAGGTAGGAAGAACTCATTAAAACCCAGCTTCCCTGTGTCCAGCAGAAATATTTTCCCCGGGGAGGGGAGAAGGAAGGCACAGTGGAGATGGTGCTTGTCATCAGATATAGTTTTAATAAAATGTACATAAGTTTACAAGCGGAACATTTCTTCATGATTACCAGGAACAGACGATCCCAACCAAAGAGTGCAAAATTGGAGCCCGGGGCTCTGCCAGGCATGGGGGGAACAGAGGGGACTGGGGGACACAAGTGTCTCATTGTGGGTCACTGTGGGGACCACGGACACCCCCATCTCCTCCTGGACACAAAGGAGTTTTTCCAAAGCCAGACTCAGTGTTTGGGATGCTCCACCAGCTGCATCCCACACCACAGCAAGCCCCCTGCCCTCCCAGCCCATCCCTTTGGAGGCGAGGGATCAGGAACGCTGAGCAGCCTCGTCCCTCTGACTGCACAGGGGGATTTCTGGGTGTGTGTGAGGGTATTCACCCACCTACAGCAGTGGGTCGGTCTGTTGATCACCAAAGTTTGGGTGTGGACCGTCCAGGGACCGGGGTTTTCGTCAGGCAGGAGGATTTTTTGGAGGCTCCCGGGAACCACGTTCCTAAGGACCAATGATTGCTGGGGTGTAATTTAGCAGTTGTGATGAGAGGGATGGTGAGTTCGTGTGTCATGTGAAGGGGGTGTTAATGGTAGATGAGTGTTGTTTTCTGTGTGCTTTTGTTGCTTTGGGTTTTCTGTAACAAAAAATCAACATGTAATGAAAATAGAAAAAGGTTATCATCTTGTGTTAATATGTGTGTTGTGTTGTATTGCTCTGTATTGCAGGCTGAGCACAGGGTGAACTCTCTGCTCCTTGCTGTGACACCTGGGCTGGCAGGGATGACACAGTGACCTCGGCCAGCCGATGCTGCCTGTGCCATCACCTGGCACTGATGTGTTTGATGAAAATCCTTTTGCTGGGTTTTTTCTCCTGAGAAGCCTCAGAACAGAAATGGAACCAATAACAATCTGCTGGCTGTGGAGTGTGGGCTGGAGATGGTTTAGCAACAGGGGCATCTTGGATTGGTCTCCTGTGCATTGTTTCTACTTGATGACCAATCATGGTCCAGCTGCGTCGGGGCTGTGAGCAGTCCCAGGTTTTTATTATTCATTCCTTTCCAGCTTTCTGATGTCTCCTTGCTCTTTTAGTATGGTTCTAATATCTCATTTTCTTTTAATATAATAGAGATTATAAAATAATATTTCAGCCTTCTGAAAGGTGGAGTCAAGATTCTCGTCTCCTCCCTTGTCCTGGGGACCCTCAAACACCACCACAATCAGCGGCCGAGCGGGTTTGTGCGAGCCTCTCAGTGACCCTGGGCCGGTCCTGAGTCGGCAGCACCGACACGGCCGAGAGCGGGGAGACACCCGAGGGTACTGAGGGCACCTGGGCTGGGGGGAGACACCCTCTGTGTGTGCCCCGAGGGTGCTGAGGGCACCTGGGCTGGGGCAGACACTCTCTGTGTGTGCCCCGAGGGTACTGAGGGCACCTGGGCTGGCGGGGAGACACTCTCTGTGTGTGCCCCAAGGGTGCTGAGGGCACCTGGGCTGGGGGCAGACACTCTCTGTGTGTGCCCCGAGGGTGCTGAGGGCACCTGGGCTGGCAGGCAGACACCCTCTGTGTGTGCCCCGAGGGTACTGAGGGCACCTGGGCTGGGGGCAGACACTCTCTGTGTGTGCCCTAAGGGTACTGAGGGCACCTGGGCTGGGGGCAGACACTCTCTGTGTGTGCCCTAAGGGTGCTGAGGGCACCTGGGCTGGGGGCAGACACTCTCTGTGCCCTGAGGGTACTGAGGGCACCTGGGCTGGGGCAGACACTCTGTGTGTGTGCCCCGAGGGTACTGAGGGCACCTGGGCTGGCAGGGAGACACTCTCTGTGTGTGCCCCGAGGGTACTGAGGGCACCTGGGCTGGGGCAGACACTCTCTGTGTGTGCCCCGAGGGTGCTGAGGGTACCTGGGCTGGCAGGGAGACACTCTCTGTGTGTGCCCCGAGGGTGCTGAGGGCACCTGGGCTGGGGGCAGACACTCTCTGTGTGTGCCCCAAGGGTGCTGAGGGCACCTGGGCTGGGGGGAGACACTCTCTGTGTGTGCCCCAAGGGTGCTGAGGGCACCTGGGCTGGGGGCAGACACTCTCTGTCTGTGCCCCGAGGGTACTGAGGGCACCTGGGCTGGGGCAGACACTCTCTGTGTGTGCCCCGAGGGTGCTGAGGGCACCTGGGCTGGGGGCAGACACTCTCTGTGTGTGCCCTGAGGGTACTGAGGGCACCTGGGCTGGGGCAGACACTCTCTGTGTGTGCCCTGAGGGTACTGAGGGCACCTGGGCTGGGGCAGACACTCTCTGTGTGTGCCCTGAGGGTACTGAGGGCACCTGGGCTGGGGCAGACACTCTCTGTGTGTGCCCTGAGGGTGCTGAGGGCACCTGGGCTGGGGCAGACACTCTCTGTGTGTGCCCTGAGGGTGCTGAGGGCACCTGGGCTGGGGCAGACACTCTCTGTGCCCTGAGGGTACTGAGGGCACCTGGGCTGGGGGGAGACACTCTCTGTGTGTGCCCCGAGGGTACTAAGGGCACCTGGGCTGGCGCCTTTGCAGCACCAGAGACACCAGAGACATCGGTAGATGATAAAGGGCCGACTCTTAGCAGGGGTTAATCCAGGGTTTTATTAGGAGTCCCAGAGGAGCTCCTGCACCTCAGGGGGCTCCTGCCGAGAGCCCCAGGGAGATGTGCCAAGGTCACATTTAAAGGGAGGTGGAAACCCAAAGTAGAGAACATCCTACCAACCATTAAGTGACCCTAAGGGATGGATGCTGGGGGACAGACACACAGGACAGTGTATGGGGCAAGGCTTGGGGGGCTGACCCCTGGCCTCTGGCTGATCACTCGATGACTTGGACCGAAACTTCTGCATGGAGGGGATGGGAGGCTGAGTGATTGACAGAGAGCCAGGGTGGGGTTTGGGGATGATCTCATCCCGGGAGAGGGATAACACAGGTAAAGGGAGGGGGGTACAGTTTGGGATAAACCATTTGGGAAAAATATGGGGATACAAAACAAAATGACTTCAAAGTATTACAAAGTATAAAAATGCACTACAGCAGGTTTGGGCAGCACCAAATAAAATGATTTAAAAATAGAAAAATTAAAAATAAAAATTATATAAAATTAAAATAACAAAATTAATTTAAAATAAATGAAAAACAAAAACTGTAAAGTGCTGTAAAGTGCCGTAAAAGTTTCATAAAAGGTAGTGCAACACCCTCAAACACCACCACAATCACCAGCTTGAGTTGGTCTGGACAGCACCAAATAAAATAAAATAAAAAGCTTTAAAAATAGAAAAATTAAAAATTAAATAAAAAATAAAATTAAAAAATAAAGTAAACAGCTTTAAAAATAGAAAAATTAAAATTGAAAACTAAATAAAAATTAAAATTAAAAAAAATAAAAAGCTTTAAGAATAGAAAAATTTAAAATTAAATAAAAAATAAAATTAAAAAAATAAAACAAAAAGCTTAAAAAAGAAAAATTTTTAAAAAATTAAATAAAAAATAAAAATAAAAAACTAAAATAAATGCTTTAAAGAGAGAAAAATTAAAAATAAAAATTAAATAAAAAATAAAATTAAAAAAATAAAATAAAAAGTTTAAAAAAGAGAAAAATTTTAAAAATGAATTAAATAAAAAATAAAACTTAAAAAAATAAAATAAAAAGCTTAAAAAAGAGAAAAATTAAAAATATAAATTAAATAAAAAATAAAAATAAAAAAACTAAAATAAATGCTTTAAAAAAAGAAAAATTAAAAAATAAATTAAATAAAAAATAAAATTAAAAAAATAAAATAAAAGGCTTTAAAAATATAAAAATTAAAAATAAAAAATAAAATTAAAAAAATAAAAGAAAAAGCTTAAAAAAGAGAAAAATTAAAAATATAAATTAAATAAAAAATTAAATTAAAAAATAAAATAAAAGGCTTTAAAAATAGAAAAATTAAAAATAAAAATAAAATTTAAAATAAAATTAAAAAATAAAATAAAAAGATTTAAAAATAAAAAAATTCAAAATAAAAATAAAATTAAAAAATAAAAAAAAATAAAAGCTTTAAAAATAGAAAAATTAAAACTGAAAACTAAATAAAAAATAAAATTAAAAAAATAAAATAAAAAGCTTTAAAAATAGAAAAATTTAAAACTAAATAAAAAATAAAATAAAAAAAATAAAATAAAAAGCTTTAAAAATAGAAAAATTAAAAATAAAAATTAAATAAGAAATAAAATTTAAAAAATTAAAAATAAATGAAAAACAAAATAAAAACTGTAAAGTGCCGTAAAGTGCCGTAAAAGTTCCATAAAAGGTAGTGCCGTAAAGCGCGACTGTCGTAAAACTGCTGGGAAAGGCGACTGTCGCAAAAGGTGCCGTAAAGCGCGACTGTCGTAAAAGGTGCCGTAAAGCAGAACTGTCGTAAAAGGTGCCGTAAAGCGCGACTGTCGCAAAAGGTGCCGTAAAGCGCGACTGTCGTAAAAGGTGCCGTAAAGCGAGACTGTCGCAAAAGGTGCCGTAAAGCGCGACTGTCGTAAAAGGTGCCGTAAAGCAGAACTGTCGTAAAAGGTGCCGTAAAGCAGAACTGTCGTAAAAGGTGCCGTAAAGCGCGACTGTCGTAAAACTGCCGTAAAGCGCGACTGCCGTAAAAGGCGCCGTAAAGCGCGACTGTCGTAAAAGGTGCCGTAAAGCAGAACTGTCGTAAAAGGTGCCGTAAAGCACGACTGTCGCAAAAGGTGCCGTAAAGCGCGACTGTCGTAAAAGGTGCCGTAAAGCGCGACTGTCGCAAAAGGTGCCGTAAAGCAGAACTGTCGTAAAGGTGCCGTAAAGCAGAACTGTCGTAAAAGGTGCCGTAAAGCAGAACTGTCGCAAAAGGTGCCGTAAAGCGCGACTGTCGTAAAAGTTGTCGTAAAGCGCGACTGTCGCAAAAGGTGCCGTAAAGCAGAACTGTCGTAAAACTGCCGTAAAGCGCGACTGTCGTAAAACTGCCGTAAAGCGCGACTGTCGTAAAAGGCGCCGTAAAGCGCGACTGCTGTAAAACGCGACTGCCGTAAAGTACCACAACAGGAGTTTTAGCCCTCATAGAATGGAATTTAATGAATTTCCCCAAAGCTGGCCGTTCAGCCGTGTTTGCCAGAGACTTTTGGGACGCAGGTGTTTAAACCCTTTAATTGCAGCTCCTGCCGGGCCATGGCTGCCGCGGGGCCGGTCCCAGCCCTCAGGCGCTGCCCGCAGCAGCCGCCCCGCCGAGCTCCGCCCCTCCTGCGGGCCCGCCCCTTGCCGCCGCGAGTCTCCAGCGGGACACGCCCCCCTGCTGACCGCACAGCTCCGGCACCCGCAGCCCCGCCCCCCGCCCCTCCCACCAGCCCCGCCTTTGCCGTCCCGTCGGTCCCGGCCGTCCCGGCTACCGCGGGCCCCGCCCCTCAGTCCCGCCCACCGCCGTCACCGCGGCCCCGCCCCCGATTCCGCCCCTTCCCCCCCGCTGCCAGCGCGGCCGCTCCTGCCCCCCCCCACGCCCCCCTCGCCGACACAGCGGGGCTGGCGGCGGCCCGGTCCCGTCGCTGCTGCGTCTTTGCCGTTCCCTGCGGCTCCCGGGTCTGCGGTGCCGAGCGCGCCTGGCGCGGCCGCGCTGCGCCCCCAGCGCCCCCTGTGCGCGTTGCCGCGGGAGCCCGCCCCCCCCCCCCGGCGTTCCAAGCGCCTGCAGCGCACCCTGAGCTGCCCACGGGCCCCGTGGCAGTGCACACGCCCACGGCTGACCCCGTCCCCGCCGGCGTTTGGGCGCAATCCCCCGGTCCCGGCACGGCCCCGCTTGCGCTGGGACCGGGGCACCCCAGCCCGCCCAGCCCCCCCGTGCCGGCGCCGCGGCGCCTACACCGGGGTCTGCAGCCTCTGCCGTGCCCGCGGCCGCTCCAGCCCCCCCGTGCCGGCGCCGCGGCGCCTACACCGGTGTGTGCAGCCTCTGCCGTGCCCGCGGCCGCTCCAGCCCCCCCGTGCCGGCGCCGCGGCGCCTACACCGGTGTGTGCAGCCTCTGCCGTGCCCGCGGCCGCTCCAGCCCCCCCGTGCCGGCGCCGCGGTGCCTACACCGGGGTCTGCAGCCTCTGCCGTGCCCGCGGCCGCTCCAGCCCCCCCGTGCCGGCGCCGCGGCGCCTACACCGGTGTGTGCAGCCTCTGCCGTGCCCGCGGCCGCTCCAGCCCCCCCGTGCCGGCGCCGCGGCGCCTACACCGGGGTCTGCAGCCTCTGCCGTGCCTGCGGCCGCTCCAGCCCCGCCTCCCGTCAGCGCCGCCCCTGCCCGCCGGGCCGGCAGCCACCGCAGCCCCCAGCGGCTGCACGCCGCGGCCGAGCCGCCGCCTGGCCCGGCGCCCGCCATGCCCCCCCCCCCCCGCAGCAGACTCCCGCCGCCTCCACGCCGCTCCTCCCGCCTCCCGGGATCATCTCCCGCTGACGAGGCCGCTCCGCCGCCGCCCGTGGGGCCGAGCCGCGCCTTCCCCACCGCGGCCGCGCTCTTCAGAGCTGCTGGATGGCGCGGCTCCGCCGCCTCCTGCCACCACGGGCGTCCCGGCGTTCCATTCCGCAGCCGCAGCCCCGGCTCCCGTTCCCGCAGCTCCGCCGCCTCCCGCACCCCCCGGCCCCCCCGCCGCCATCAGGGCGTCCCCACGTTGCCATAGTGACGGGACCCACGCATGCGCGGTTGCTACAAACCCCGCACCAGCGATATCGCTCCGCGCCGACTCATCCAACCACAGCGCTGCTTCCGGGATCAGCCGCACGCATGCGCGGTTCTATCCCCACGGCCCCGCCGCCACCCCGCCCTGCCTTTGGGTGCAGCCCGGTCCCGGTTCCGAGCCGCCGCGTGCCGCTGTCCGGCCACAGCCAGCACCCCTGTGCCCGGGCATGCCGCTTCCGCCGCCACTGGGTCCGTACACGGCACCACAGCAGGGGAAAACGGCAGCGCCTTGCGTGTATCCTTAACCGACAGCTGGTATCCCTCCGCGTTTTCGCCTTCCGCACCCCTAGCACCGAGTGGGACTACTTTGTGTCACGATTCGTCTGCACAGCCACATCCACGCACGCAAACCGTGCAACGAGGAGGGGGAGGCTGGAATATGACAGCTGCTTTAATTAATACAGGACAGAGAATTATTTTGCCCCTGCAAATGCCAACCCTTTGATCCTAGCACAAAAGAATTTCCAAAAAGAACAGTTCCCAAACAGCCCCAGAGTCCCCCCAGTGTCTGGGACAGATTTCTCGACCCAAAAAGAGACACTAAATCCTGAAAATTCCCCAGCATTAATCCCAAAATTAGAAAACTCACAAAAATCTTTTGATAATTTTCAACTAAGAGACTGGGATGAAGTCAGAGGCCAGATTTGCAAAGAAGAAAGTCCAAATCCTTTAGCTATGCCTGTGCCATTCAGCCAGCGAGCCCCTGGTCCCAGAACACGGGTGGCTGTCCCACCTCATGAGACGTGACATTTACACCAAGAGAAAAATTAAAATAACAAGTCTAGCAAAGCCCAATTAATATTTTGCACTTAAGAGAGTCTTGGCAGCTGAATGATACCAAAAACCACGTTTAACCAGCACACAGCGAGGGCTCAGGGCTCTGTCCTGCCCTTGATGGGAAGGGTTCTCTCTGAAATATAAACTGGATACAAACTGAAATATCCTCTGCTTAAAGCAGCAAGATCAGTTTGACTTCACAGCTGCCAGATTAAACATCCAAACCCAGTTCAGCACTTAGGTAGGAAGAACTCATTAAAACCCAGCTTCCCTGTGTCCAGCAGAAATATTTTCCCCGGGGAGGGGAGAAGGAAGGCACAGTGGAGATGGTGCTTGTCATCAGATATAGTTTTAATAAAATGTACATAAGTTTACAAGCGGAACATTTCTTCATGATTACCAGGAACAGACGATCCCAACCAAAGAGTGCAAAATTGGAGCCCGGGGCTCTGCCAGGCATGGGGGGAACAGAGGGGACTGGGGGACACAAGTGTCTCATTGTGGGTCACTGTGGGGACCACGGACACCCCCAGCTCCTCCTGGACACAAAGGAGTTTTTCCAAAGCCAGACTCAGTGTTTGGGATGCTCCACCAGCTGCATCCCACACCACAGCAAGCCCCCTGCCCTCCCAGCCCATCCCTTTGGAGGCGAGGGATCAGGAATGCTGAGCAGCCTCGTCCCTCTGACTGCACAGGGGGATTTCTGGGTGTGTGTGAGGGTATTCACCCACCTACAGCAGAAACTGCAGGCTGGGGTTATTTCTAGAAACGCTAATGCAGCTGATCATCAGGAATGTGTTTCAGAACTGGAGCAGGGTTTCAGTGTCATGACACTACTGTGAAAGTGCTTTGGGGTCTGTCAGTGTGCTCCAAGGCATTGATTTAACACTGTGAGGAAAGGAATAAAAACCCACAAAAATTCAACTCCCCAGCACAAGAGTCTTTGGTGGAAGCTGAGTTAAAGTAACCGATTAGCACTTTGGAGTGGTGGAGTTCAGCACTTAAGGAGATCTCACCCGGTTTTGCTGCTGTGTCACACGGGGTGGGGGTCACAGCAGGAGAGGGGACACGGGGACAGTCCCCAAGTCCTGCAGCATTCACGGCAGTGAGAACAGAGCCAGCTGCTCGTTCTACTCACGCAGAAACTCTGATTGATCACTTGGAACAGAGACTTTAGTGCATTCAGTGGGTGAGAACCAGGAGCCAGCCCCTCTCCCAGGAGGAATCCAGGATTGTCACAGGGATGTGATAACCAGAGGACCCAGGGCAGTGAACACCTTTTACTACAGCATCCAAAAAGATGTGAAACCAGTGATTCTTTTCATAAAACTGATTTCAAAACACCCCATTGAGCCTGTATAAGTCTCACTTCATTAAGATCACTGATTGTGTGGCAAATAATTAGCATGATTCTTCCACATTCATTAAAACAGTAAGCTTCAGATGCTATGGAAATTGAATTTCCACTTCCATCACACTGAGGCTGCAGCAGTGGTAGTGCAGGATTAGGAGGAACACAGGCTGGAAATGAGACCGGTGTTAGCGTTGACAGGCATTGGAATTGAGTTTTCTGGCCATCACCAGAAGTCCCATTACCTTATGAGACACATGCAGAGATACAAAGGAGCTGCCTCCACTCCCAGAAGAGATTTCAGGCCGTTTAAGCACTGGATGTGTCTGCAGGATCCCGAGCTCTGGGGCACAGTCAGCCTGCCCCTGGTGTAAAGTGCATTCCAAAAGGCCAGCTGGGAGCTGAGCCTGCCCTGGGCCCAGCAGGGCTGCAGAGGAGCTGCAGAGCTCCGGGCACCTTCCCTTCCCAGCAGGAAGGGTCAGGCTGAGGCTCCTCCAGCTGAGGCTCCGTGCACCTGCATGCGGCGCCGACAGAAGCTGCACTGAAGCATTCAGGGGCAATTTTTCAAGTAAAAATGAAGAGAAGGAAGGAGAAGCTGCAGTGAGCAGAGGCAACGCCTTGAACCCCCGTGGCTCATGCAGGAGCAAAGCATCTCTCTGTTGCACAGGCTCATCCCACAGCACCAAGGCCTGGCCTCCCTTCAGCAGCTTCTGAGCACATCCCAGAGCTCAAGGGCAGCTCCTGGCTCAGTGTGCCTGTGACCCTCACACTCGCTGTCCTTGAATTCACAGTTTGCTGTCACAGTCATTCTCTGTCTCTCTCGCTGATTCCAGCAACAACCGACTTGGGGGAGCACATAATTAAAACTAAAACCACCTTTCGGGTGTATATTTAAACAGAAAACTAAACAACAAAACAGAATAAAAGCCTCAGCTTTGCTGAAGAAACATCTCAAGGGAAACCCAGGAAGTTCTCTACAGTACTTCTGTTTTCAGGAGGTGGTGATGGAGGGCAGAGAGCCCCACAGCCACCACGATGCACCAAAACCACCAAAGCCATCAAGTGCTTTGACTTGCTGATTTGGTCTTACAGAAGTGGCAATGTGTGTCACAGTGAGAGTTACCATCTAAGGAAATACTGTATCTTGAAGAAGGGTATAAAAAGAGTTTGCCTTTCCTAATAAATGCCTCAGTTTCTGTGCCAGGCTGAGTCCATGCCTCCGTCATCACAGTCCTGCTCTTGGGAACAGGATAGAAAACATCACATCAGAAGGAGAGCAAATGGATTCTGTTTGGGTTCATCCTTAACCAACAGGAAAGCAACAGGCAGAATTGACTTTGAAGCTCTCTGCCAGTATAAACCAGTCTAAGGGGGCTGTGGCCTCTGCTGAGTCACAGCACATGAGGTACATCAGGATGGTTATGGAGCTGTTTACATCACAAATGTCCCATAAGGTCTACTTTTAATACTGTAAATACACATTTCTCCTTCACCATAAGTAGATTTCCATGTCCTACACTTTGGCATAGACCAGACAGGAAATACAAGTGTAAAAGTGAAAGCTCTGCCTGATTGTTTGCACGACCCTTTGATTTTCCAGCAACAGTAACAGCCTGATTGCTTCACTGGCTTCACAACACCCTCCCTGCCTCCAGCCTGGGGCAGCAGCACTGCCTGGTGTTCCCGTCCTTGGGGAGCAAAGCTGTGCTGCTGCCCTGGCTCTGCTCCACCAGCACTGCCCAGACTGGCACCAGACATCCCAGCACGGCTCTGGCTCTGTGGGCACGGCACCCACCTGCACACCCAGAGCTGCAGCAGGAATATCTCCGAGAGCAAAGGTCACAACAACCCTTTCACCTGTGAAATCATGTCCTTTCCAGAGCATTAGCAAGTCCTGCTTGACTCGCTCTGTAATTAATAAACCTTTGTAATTTATCTTGTAGTGCATTTCTCCACCTGGGACCAGAAAATACGGAATACTGTTGGTTTGAGAAAAGCATCTAAAAAAAAAGAAATAAATGGAGTGAAGACAGTGAGAGGAGGAAGGTGAGAAGCAACTGGAAAGGATACGAGGATCCTGAGAGCCAGGCATTCGGACAAACATAACTTAAATGCTTCACCTATGTATCACTGCAAATAGAGTTCTGACCAAAAATAATAATTACTTTATATATATATATGTATATATTGCTATGTCATTCAGTCCAGCTCAGAGGTGCGAGGTCCTCCCGGGGTGCTCCTGCAGCCAGCACAGCCCCCAGCACGTCAAGGCTTCTGCTTGGCGGCTTTGGAAGGGAAGGGCGCTGAGGCGAAGGGATCCGCGCCGGGCAGCTCCGTAGTCCTGGCAGACAGAGGGACAAGAGGGACAGAGCCCGCTATGGCCTGCCTGTTGGTCTGAGACACCACTTTGTAAGCAGCTATGGGCTGGGCCTCGGGCCCATCCTCGGGGCCGTAGTGCCGGGAATACTTGGCCAGGGCCTGCGGACGGAAGGGCTGGCTGGCCACGCAGCCCAGCGCGTCGCCCTGCTCCGGCAGCGCCGCCTTGCCGGGGCTGCCCTCCTGGGCCTCCACGGCTCTGGCGGGGCAGGGCTGGACATTGCCTGGCTGAGCAAAGCCAGCACAAGCGTGCGGGGATCTCGCAGAGGCCACGGGGCCGTGTGCTGCCGGGTCCAGGCCTGGGAACGGGGGCTGAGCTCGGCCGTCGCCCGCCTGGCTCAGGAAAGCGGGCGCTGAGAACGGCTCCTTGTGGGGAGTCAGCTCCTCCACGCTCTTCTTCTTGGTGAAAGGGGCCCTCAGAAACACATCTGCTTCCTCTGGGTGCCGCAGAGCTGCGTTGCCCTTACAGATAAAAGGAGCTTTGGTAAAGACATCCACTTCATCGGGGACCTTCCTGGAGCTCCGGAAAGGAGCCGTGGCAAACACGTCGGGTTCGTTGAAAACCTCCCCGCTGTGGGACTGGAAGGCCGGGAACAGCGGCTCCCCTGCCCTGGCCTGGGGCTGGGGATCCTGTTTGGAGGCCTCGTGCCTGGGCACAGGCTGCAGGAGCCCTGGGCACAACCTGCTCGTCTCCTCCTCCTCCTCCGAATCCATCAGCAAAGGCCTGGAGCCGCTGCAGTCCAGGATATCTCCCTCGTGGTCGGTCCCCTCCCCTTCGCTGCTGTAGAAGGAGCTGTTGCTTGAAGGACCATCCCTGGCCAGGTACTCTGAGTTGTGCTGCACTTTCACCTCCAGCATCTCGGGCTGGCCCTTGTACAAGGTGAGTCCATCAGCGCCAGGATCTCCTTTGCAGAGCTCGAGAGCCACGGCTGGGAACCGGCCCGGGTCCCTCTGCACACCTACAGACACAAGAGAAGGGAGTTACTGAGGCAGCTCAGCAGCCACAGCAAGGTACCCTGCACAGGAACGCCACGCTGCTCAGATGGAAACCACCACCATGAATGGAAAATGGGCAGGAGAGGGAGGGCAAATCAATGTAAAAACAATGCCAGGGGAGTGTTGGCAAACGGGAACCACTGCAGAGAGGATGGGAGATGTCTGACACACGCATGGGCACACACAGCACCCTCAGCACCATCCCACCAGGTTTCTCTCCCACCCACCCCTGACAACAGCCACCAGCACGGAGTTTTTCCCTTCCCAACGCTGCTGCCCGAGGGAAGCTCCAGCAGACAGACAGGTCTGTCCTTCCATCCTGCACTGCTGCTCCCCCAGCACATCTACTGCTTGGCCTGGCCTCTCTTCCTGGGGGCCAGCCCACAGATACGTGGAATTGCTGGTGGGGATGCCCCAAAACCTGCTAAAATAACAGGCCCATTTCAAGGACTGAAGGTCAGCTCACAGCTTTCAGTGAATCCTACGTAGCAGCTATTTTAGTAGCAGCTATTCTTTTTAACCACTGCCAGACAAATGGTTTTTAAGCACTCCATAGCATGACTTCATCATGGATCAAGGATCAGAGCTCCAATGACCTGGCTGGTTTCTGCATTGGCATAACCAGGCAGTGCAGGGAGAGGCTGCCCTGCCCTTCCCCAGCTCCAGGAGCCACCAGGAGGCCGGGTTTGCCTTAGGACTCACACAGACAAAACAGAAGATCTCTTACCTTCACAGAACTACTGGCAGCTTAGAAGTGTCATTGGACTCGTTAGCAAGAGGATAGGAGAAAATCACATGAAAACTAAAACAGCAGGAATTGCAGGAAGAACGAGGAGGGTGAGGAGGCTGGTTGGTACCCAGGGTCAGCAAGGCACCAACCAGGACACCCTGCAGTGCCAGAACCTCACCCAGGGAAACCTGCCCGGGTTAATTGTTCATGTTTACACCCCCAGACAGCCCTCGGGCACCACAGACACCAAACACCCCCTCCTCCATCGCTGCTCACAAGGAAAGACACAGCAGGCACTCGTGGGGCATCAGAAGCAGCGTTTATTGGGAACTCTGCCCCTGGGTACAGCACACTGCTAAGGAAAGGCAGCGCAGGTACGAGCACGTCGGGCCGGTCACTGCCCAGAATCCCCTCTCTCTCCTGCACCCTGCTCTCCACACTGCTTTTCCCCCAGGGCCACTCGGATTCCAGGAGCAGCACGGGTGCCAGCCTGGCCAGGGGTCACTGGGACACCCTGAGAGCCAGGCTGAGCCAGAGCAGGACCAGCTGCCCCTGATCCGGGGCACTGGGCACGGAGAGCAGGGCAGCCAGGGCCCGCTCTGCACAACAACTGCACAGCTGGCTGCCACCTCCTGACTGTGCCAAACCAGCCATTTGGGACAGAGCAGGACAGGCAGGACAGCATCTGAACCCATCTGCTGAGCAGCAACAGCTCTCCATGTGGGGACACTGCACAAGAAGCAGAATGCCCTGTTCTGGGAAAAATCCCTTTTTCTGATGTTCTCTCTGCCCACTGATGTGAAAAGGGCACCAAATGCTCACAGCAGTTTTCTCCTGCACAACAGCAGTGTGTGTAATCTTTGATTCCAGGGTCAGATATACACACTAAAGAAGATTCCAAACTACACCCAGGCTCTTTCTCAAGAGGGAGAACCTTTAAAACCCTCTGATCACTCAGTACCCCAGGAACACACTCTGCAGGCATCCAGACAACAACTGAAAGAGCTTCACCCCAGGAAACCTGGAGTTTCCCCAGCTCCCAAGGAAAACAGTGCCCTGAAATAGCCAAGAGGAAAACTAGAAAATATTCACTCCCTGTTAACAAGAGGCAGAGCAGTCACCACAATGGTGATGATCTCACTTCTGGAGCAGAGCCGAAAAGAAAAGGTCAGGGGAGACAGAGAAACTCCTGGAGTCCAAAGCTCCCCTTCCACCAGGAAACTCCCCTGATTTCATCAAGGCAGGGTCAGGCAGGACTCAGCATCCAGGAAAGGGCAGCTCAAGACCAGCACAGTTACCAGCAGCAGAATTACTAGGTTGGAATTTTAAAGGGTCTAAGGCTCATCACTCCTTCATCCCCGCACTGTGCAGGTTTTCCTTCTACTCCAATTCCCAGAGCAAACTGTTCCAGTTTCTAGAAGCAATCCCATTAAACAAGAGCCCAGAACTGTCCCCAGCCAGCACAAGGAGGAACAGCACAGCCCCAGAGGTCGGTGCCACCTGTGGCACTGCACAATTGGCAGGATCAGGTGTCTGCTCAAAGCCACTCGCAGTGGGACACCTGGAGGCAGATCCAGAGCCTGCAGTCCCAGAGGATGGGGAATTTAATGCTGCAGTTCTGGCAGGAGTTCAGCACACCAACCCACAGCCCAGCAGGGATGAGCTGCCCTGACCCTGCACACCAGGAGCAGCTTCACTCTGGGACATGGCCCCAGAGCAGGGATGGCCCCAGAGCAGGGATGGCCCCAGCACAGGGATGTCCCCAGAGCAGGGATGGCCCCAGAGCAGGGATGGCCCCAGCACAAGCCCAGCCAGCAGCCCCTCCTGGTTCCCCAGGGCCAGCACAGTGAGTGAATTTTTAAATAAGGTGGTTTTGCACAGCTTTTAGGCCAAAGAACACCATTATGGCT
This sequence comes from Agelaius phoeniceus, assembly GCF_051311805.1. Taxonomy (NCBI): domain Eukaryota; kingdom Metazoa; phylum Chordata; class Aves; order Passeriformes; family Icteridae; genus Agelaius; species Agelaius phoeniceus. The sequence goes on from NC_135294.1 coordinate 6,528,016, forward strand.
CCTTTACAAGATGCTCCCTCTAAAAATGGTTTTGCTCCACACAGATTGTCTCCAGCTGCCCTGGCCTGTGATGAGGAGGCTGGAGGAGGATGAAGATCTGTCACAAAGCCAGGACTCTCCCACCCACTGTCCCAGCACGTTGCACAGCACCTGAAGCCCTGGCCAAGGAGGCCCCAGGGATCCTGAGAAGACTTGGACATCCCAGAGCCAGGGAGCTGCAGCTCCTGCTTTGGGACAGGTGCTCCCAGCACAGTGGGTGGTGTCAGAAATGAGGAGGCTGACTGAACTCATCTGGTTAAAAATGAGCAGGAGGATTCCAAAGGCAGGGGCCCTTCCCAGCCTGAGCCCCTCAGAGTGACCAACACCAAAATTCCAAGCATCCCTTTGCACCTCTGCCACCCAAACCCAGAGCTCGCTCCTGCACCCGGAGCATGGCCCTGAGGCGAAGGGAAATGGCTGCAGGTGCTGTGGCTGTGTCTGACCCTGCCATGGGCAGAGCAGAACAGCCCTGAGCCCTTCAGAGGGGCCAGGAGAGCTCCCCTGGCCCCAGCCAAGGCTCCAACCAAGCCACAGCACTGATCCTCCCCAGGGACACCAAACCTGTCCATGGGACAGGGGCGAGGCTCTCACACAAACTCCTCAGCTCTGAGCAGCACCAGCACCAGCCCAGAGCCACGGGACACTCACAGTTTCTGGAGAGTTAAAATGAATCCCCAGTCTCCACTCATCTCTCAATTCCATTCGCTCTGCAAGCACATGGTGAGTATTTGCTGATGAAGGAGGTCTAAGAACAGTCTCTAAAATATCAGCTTTCCACCCACACCCAGGAACAGCTACTTGAAAAAGCAATAAAATAAACATTCACATCTGCTTATTTAATAGCATTATTAACAACCCAGTGCATTTGTCATTTTTTCCAGAACCCTTGAACAAGCGCCATTAGATTTAAAATCTTAAACATTCTTTAAAAGTACTTTAATTCACAGAAATCTTTGTTTCTAATATACAGTAGATGGTTACTTTTTAAAATCCATTCTCTTTTCATATAATCTCAGTATCTGACTATACAATAACTTTCTATCTATAGCATCTTCGTGTTTTCCAGTCCAGCTCGCCTGTGCTTTAGGAATATAAAACAAAAAAATAATAAAGTTCTATCCACAATTTTACTAAGGTCATTTCCATAGTTCTCATGTAAAGCTTCTCTTGGAAAGTGCAGTATACACATGTAATGATACAACACACGTAAGCAATACTTTTATTATTAAGTGTAGGTTTTAAAAGAAGAGTAATGTAGAGACACAACCGATGGGAGCTCTATGTACAGAATTTGTTCAACTAAGTGTTGGGCTGGGGGAGGAGATGGAGAGAGGAGAGGAGGAGTCACAAACGTGGGGTTCTTCCCTTCCCAGCGAGGTCAGCACAGACACATTCAGTCGCTCGCACTTTCGCACGGGGGAACTGCACCGCCACTAATACAGCTACAAACACAAACACGGGGAGCAGGAAGCTGGGGAGAATTCCACTACAGAGAGAGTCCTTCTGCTCAGAGAGGGCTTTCAAACACGAGATAGAAATTCCAGACTCGGCGGGAAGCCAAGGAGAACGAGCTGAGCGGATCCAGCTACGGACAAACCAAGCAAGGGGGGAGGAAAAGGGAGAACCCATCGAGTTGTAGCAGCACTGATTTCAAACCACCTGAACCCAGGGCATGCGTGGTCACAGAGACTGGGGTGGAGAGAGGCCCACAGGAATCTTTGTCTACTGAAACAATGGCTCCATACTGAACCGGGGTGCACTATAGCAGTTACAAGAGAAAATGGAGAACCCAGAACAGATACCAGATGCTTGACTAAAACCAGGATTAAAAATAGACAAACAGCCGTAGGACAATTTGTTTCATACACCATTTACAGGAGGTTGAGGGGAGTTTCTTTTTTTCCAGTCAAACACAGAAAAGAAGTCACAGAAAATACATCTGCTGCTGCCACAGCGCCCTTTTCACCCCAAAAAAGGTCAGTGAAACACTGGTCACAGCCATACTCACATGGATTTGGTTCAAAACCTCGTCACGCTTCACTTAGGGTCATTTCTGCAGCTTTAACAATCTGGGGTTTTTTTCTTTTTCCTTTTCTCTGTTTTCCCTCCCCCAGGAAGAGCAGTTTGATCCCAGCAGGATTGTCAAACAGCAAACCATGAGCTGGGGGCAGCTGGAAAACTCTTCATGTGCACCATCACCAGAGTATGGCCGGGAGGAACCTGGGGCTTCCCCCTCCTCTGAAGCAATTCAGAGCCACCAGCTCTCCTGGCCCGTGTCCTGCAGCTCAGGATGGCCCTGCCACTGTCCCCTGCCCCTGCCCAGCCGTGGGGAACAGAACCAGAACCAGAGCCCAAAGCACAAAGCACAGGTGGGGCTGCCCTGCTCACGCCCTGCTCGGGGACAGGAGGCTGGGGCAGGGTCACAGAGCAGCCCCAGCTCCCTGAGCAGGGCCAGGGGGGCTCTCAGGGGGCTCCCCTGGCCATGGGACAGGAACCCAGAGGGAACCCACAGGGCCCCACCAGGCTGCCTGGAGAGCTGAGCCAGAACCTTCCCCAGGCCACGGGAGGACAGGCAGAGAGCTGGGTCACTGTCTCCTGTTGGCAGATTTTTCTCTTAATTAAAGGAGGAAAAAAGAAAAGAAAAGAAAAAAAGCCCCAAAGAAGCACAAGGAAGGAAACTCTTCTGGCAAGGAAACCGGAGGTGTGGGTACGTTACAGAAACTGCTACTGTGTCACTGCTACAGGTCTATGAGCTGATCCACCAGCAGCAGAGACCTGGCTATGTTGGGAAGACTGGACTCAGAGCTTCCACTGTTGTTTCTAGAATGCCCACCTGAAAGTGTGAGAGATAGGAATTCAGTATTGAGCAGGACACACACACACACGACAGTTTCACAAGTTCAAGATCAAGAAGGAAAGAAAAAAGTCAAAGCAAAACAGAGAATTTGCTCAAGCTCTTCTCGTTATTTGTACCAGCACAGCAATGAATCCCCTGCTTGCTGCTCACCCTCTCCCCCCAAACCAAAGCAGAACAGCAAATCCCTACAAACCCATTCTTTCCACAAAGCTTATCCAGAACCCTGTCCTTGCTAAGGGATCTCTAAAACAAATTCGAGGACTCCCACAGCCCACAGAAAGGACAGGCCAGAATTTTAAATCTTGAAATCTATTTTAGGAGCACCTTTGGGTGCTTTGAGCTGCTCCCAGCAGAACTGGGCTATCGTGGGACTGGGACTTGGGCACTAAAGGAGAGACCCAGGGAATGGTTTGGGCTGGAAAGGACCTTAAAGTCCATCTGGTTCCAACCCCCCAGGGGGGGCCTGTCTTGGCCCAGAACTGGGAGAAATCCCTGACTTCCAGAGGAGTTTGTAATGTCTGAACTGTTCCTAACAAGTGTCAGCCTCTGAAAGCCAAGACTGGTGCAGAGCAGGGTTCAGCACATTCCTGCTGAGACCAAAAATGGGAGTTAGGGAAGCCAAAAGGTTCTGTGACCAAACTGAAAAAAAGAAAAGGCAAAAAAGCCTTAAGAAAAACCACACAAAAAAAAGGTCATGGATTTGTCTTTACACCTCCCCAGGTACATCAAAGGCTGAAATCACAAAACCCTTCCAGAGGGGTGACTGCAGAGAGGGGACCCAGCCCAGTGATCCTTCCCTGGGGAACGAGGGCCTCAGCACAGCTGCTCTGTCAGCCCAGCAGTGCCCACTCCCTGCCCCACAGGCCCTGCCTGCCCAGAGCTCCTCAGGGAGGTGGGACAGGGACCAGACCCCTATTCCACAGACTGGAACCATCTGCTGCAGCACCACTGCCCCAAAACTAATTCATAGATCCACTTCTTGCCTTTTTTCCTTCCCTTTTTCACTCCCACATCCTGGCTTACCTTGTGAATTTTTGGATATCAACACTGGAATTGGGTCAAACTCATCTTCTGTCACTTTTTCAGAGCCCTCAGGAGCATCAAAGCCTGATATCAGGTTAGTATCTTCTGCAGCATAGAAGAGAAATAAGGGTAAAGAAGCAAAGACAGCAGAGAGGCTGGTTAGAATTGCAGAAGTGTTAGAACACCTTAATGTTTTCAGAGACAGCGTTTAGAAGCAGGAGTTCAATTTAAAAAGCGAAATGAAGTTGGTAAGGCTGGGCAGGAAAGAAGAGAGGCCATGAAACACAGAAGTGGAGGGGATCAAAGCAAACCAGGCAGGACCCAGAACAGAACCTGAGCAGTCTGAGGGCTCTGCTGAAGCTGTGGCACAGGCCTGGGTAAGCTGCCAGAGACTGAGGGTGCTCTTGGTCATGGGCATGGCGAGAGCTCAGGCTGGCTCTCGTGCACAGGGAGAGGAAAAGGGCTGGGGAACAGAACAAACCCCAGAGGAAACCCCAGTCATGTACCTGAGACAACCCCCGAGCTCTACCCGAGCAATGAAACAAGAAGGGCAACATGAAGGCAGATGTCCAAGGAGCTGACCTGCCTGGAGAGTGCCCAGATGCTGTGAGAGGCCTTCCAGAGGCCCCTAGGGCAGTTCTGGGAGATAATTCCACTGATTCAAACCACATCAGCTGCAGTTCAACACGTGGGAGAGGCACTGCCAACCATCTCCAGGGACGAGATGATTTATGCACCTCATCAGGCAATGATGTGTTTTCAGAGCCTCTCACACTCCCTGGGCATCACTCCTTGCTCCTTCAGACACCTCAAATACCCTCCCAGATCTGCTCCTCAGCTCCTGCATGAAATGTTCCTGAAAGCCCAGCAAGGGCACATCAACCCAACAGTTTCCATGAACAGAACATCCCTGTCTGACCAAGACTGAACAGGTCTGGGGAGAGGTGAGGCAAGAAAGGACTTGTGGAACTGCTCTGGGGGATCAGACCCAGGGAAAACAACCCTGAGGGAGCCCCCTGGCCCTCCCCTTAGGCTCCCATTCACGTCTGCTGTGACACCACAGCTGGACTCAAGAACTTCTCCTGATAAGGACAACGTCCTCTTGGGCTGGAAGAGTTCATCAGCCTGGGATGCCAACTCCAAAAACCACAGAAAAATTCCTTTTGTTCCAAAACCTTGTGCCAGATGATTATCAGGCTCCCCTCTGGAATTAATAATGCAGAAAAACCCACCAGTCTCAAATGGCACATGAAAAAGCAAACCCAGAGTGCACTCAGTGAGGAAGGGCTGCACACAGAGCCCACCCCCATGGAAAACAACACCACTTTGCACAAACTCTGTCTTTACAGTCAAGCTGAATAATTGATTTTTTTCCCCTCCCTTAGTACATCAGTGCACATGCCAAGTTTGAGCAGCTTGGGAAGAAAACAAAGCAGTGCCTTGGGGCCAATAAAGCACCAGAACGGGTCAGAGCAGCTGTCCCTGTGAAGCAGGAGGGCCAGGGCTGAGAGCAGAGTTTACCTTTGTGAGGCTGAGCTGTGAAAGCTACAGGAGCAAACTCATCCAGGAGGTCAGCAGCAGGGTTAGAGAGCAGAGAACAGTCAAGCAGAGAGTCTTCCCCAGTGAGAGAGTCTGCATCCAGGTGAGCATCCCAGGGTGGCATTGGACAGGACACAAACAGTGTTAAGCTCTCGTCGTTGCCACATTCCCCTCACCCACAGGCAGGGTGGGAGCAAAGCCAGCACAGAAACTGGGATGGAGGAGATCCCACTGCCCCCAGGGAGGGCACAGAGCCCCTCCAGCAGGGCTCTCTGTCCCTCTGGAGCTGAGCAGGGCAATCCCACAGAGCCAGGACAGGGGCAGAGAGGAGCTGCAGGCCCAGGGCACTCCCAGCAGACACCTCTGGGCAGAGCTCGAGTCCTCCTGCAGTGGGAAGGGGCCCAACCAAGGCTGCACAGGGAGAAAGGGCCAGGAGCTGTTTTGCTCCCCCCTGGGACAAACCAGGGACTGCTCCTGAGCTCTGAACCACTTCATGGAGCACAGCACCAGCACCTCCAGCTCTGGGAGGGTGGGCTCAGGGAACACCACCACAGAATCTCCTGAGTGGGAAGGGACCCAGCCCTGGCCCTGCACAGACACCCCAAATCCCCACCCTGGGCATCCCTGGGAGCGCTGTCCAAAGGCTCCTGGAGCTCTGGCAGCCCCTGGGCCATTCCCTGGCAGCCTGGGCAGTGCCAGCACCCTCTGGGGAAGAACCTTCTCCATTCCCACAAGGAGAGGAGGAAGCCCAGAGCAGCCCCAGTGGCAGAGCAGCCCCCGAGGGGACAGCCAGAGCTCCCAGGGGACAGCAGTGGCACCCCCAGCCCCGGGCCTGACCAACCTGTCCTGTTGGAGGCCACGGAGTCGCTGTGGGACACGAGGCGCTGGGCCAGGGGGGCCTCCAGCCCCGGGATCAGGCTCTCCACAGCCACGGCAGCTTGGCCTTCCCACGGGCACAGCAGCCAGAGGTTGGTTTGCAAGGAAAAGCAGAAGGAGGAAACTGAGGCAGGAGTTGTCTGAATCCTTTCCTGACCTGCAGCGAGTGTCAACTCAAGGGCTTGGCTGGTTTTGAAGCCTGGTTTTGGCTTTTGTTTGTTTGGATTTGTACAAGCCCAATTTGAAATACCCAGAGAGTGGAACAGCAGGTGCTAACACCTGCCCTGCAGCTGAACAGGAAGGAAATATCCACAAGATCCTTGGCCAGCAAAAGGAAAGCAGTGACCACTGGAGTCCCCTTGCATTCAGAGGAGCTGATCATTAAAATTCAGACAACTGCCAGAAACTGCCAAAGCAGAAGTTTTACTGTTACAGGAGTCATGTCCTTCCTTTCTGTCAGAGCCCCAGGTCACACCTACCCCACAGCAGCAGCTGATGGCCATGAGCTGCAGCCTGCACTCCCTGTCTGCAGGGCACCTGGCAAGTAAAACCAATTCTGCAGCACCCAGAGCCCTGCCCTGCCTGGAGCTGCTGCTGCCCACCTCCACCCCAGCACTCCCAGCTCCAGGAACCCTCCCCTTCCTCCTCATCCTGCTGAGAACCAAGGGCACAGCCCAGCTCAGTGCCTGGGCCATGCTTAAACACCAACTCCTGAGCACATAAAGGCGTTTTTGCCATCCTCAACCAGCAATCACCTTCTCCTCCCAAGAGAACACCCATGACCCAGCAGAGCGGAGCAGCCACAAACTCCCCCTGCTCAGTGCCCACCCCAGAGGGAAAAGGCAGCTCAGGCCCAGCACCAGCCAGGGGCTGCTCTGGGAGCCAGGGGAGCATGCAGGGGGCACAGGGGGGGCACAGGGGGGCAGTTACCATTGGCAGGGTCTGCCGTGCTGCCGAAGGGGTCAGCCAGAGGCAGCAGCTCGGGCAGCAGCAGCGCAGGCTCGGGAGATTTGAGGCCCTCAATCAGTTTTTCTGGGGCAAGCAGGAAAAAGGAGGAAAGGAGGCAACAGTGAGAAAAGCAGAAGAAAGAAGAAGACACCATTAATGAGGGCTGGCAGTGCTGTGTGTGAGCCCCAAAGCAGGACCTGCACCACGGGTGGGAAATGGCTGCAGCACAGAGCCCTGAGTGCCCTGGGCTGAGCAGAGCCCTGAGTGCTCTGGGCTGCAGAGTCAGAGCTCTGAGCAGAGCCCTGAGTGCCCTGGGCTGAACAGAGCCCTGAGTGCCCTGGGCTGCAGAATCAGAGCTCTGAGCAGAGCCCTGAGTGCCCTGGGCTGCAGAATCAGAGCTCTGAGCAGAGCCCTGAGTGCCCTGGGCTGAGCAGAGCCCTGAGTGCCCTGGGCTGAACAGAGCCCTGAGTGCCCTGGGCTGCAGAGTCAGAGCTCAGCCACCCCTGCCATGCCAGGGTCACCTCCCTCGAGCCTCCCTGGCCTTGGGCACTGCCAGGGATCCAGGGCAGCCACAGCTGCTCTGTGCCAGGGCCTCACCTGGTTCACTGCAAAGATTCTCTTTAACCCAATCCCCAGCTCCTTCAGCTCAGCTTTTCCTTCAGACCCTTTTCCAGCACATGCACACCCCTGATGGAGTTTACTCAGTCAGTTTGCTCAGACTTTGCACCTGCAGCCTCCAGTGCCACAGACTCTGCTGCCATGCTGCTTTTACTGCTGCCCACACACCCCTCCAGCCACACACACTCAGGAAGCAGTTTAGGAAACACCAGAGTTAGGGAGAAACACCAATCAAGGTAATATCAATAATATCAACATCAGAAATACCAATCAAGAGATGAGAGAGGCAAAGGGGCTTGGGGTTAGAGCAGGCTATTAGAAAGAACTCCTGACCAGCTGCACGTTAAAAGGGAGCAGAGGGCAGAGCTGTGTGCCAGGGTGAGGACGCAGTGCCCAGCAGGCACGGGGGGCACACACAGGGCTGTACTCACTGCAGGGCTGGCACCCACTGCAGGGCTGCCCTGGGCAGCACGCCCAGCTCAGCAGAGCACACAGCAGAGTCCTTTCCTCTGGGGGCTGGCTGGGAGAGAGAGACACAGCTGTGAAAATCCTGCCAGGGCAGGGCATCGCCGCCGGGCAGGGATCTGGCACTGCCCAGGGCTTCTGCCAGGGACTGATGGAGCCTGAGCAGGGAAAACGGCCCTGCCTGGTGTCCAGCCATGGCCCAGGCCAGGCACTGCACCCCTCTGCTGGGAAACGGGGCTGGGTCCCACACAACACGGGCAGGGACAGAAGGGCAGCAAAGGGAAATGGAATCACAGAGCTAACAGGACAGCACTCAGCAGCTGTGGATGTGGCAGCCTGCTCAGAGAGCGAGAAAAGCTTTCCCAGAACTGGCCTGGGAGACTTCAGGGAGCTGGAGATAAACAATGATAGCAAATTCTGATAACCTGCAGGTGTTGTTCTCCTAATATCTGTTTTCTTGTTATTCTCAAAGATTGTTTACAAATGGGCATCTTGTAACTTTTTCAATCAGGTGAAATGCATTGATTAAATGACCAATCGTACTGTTAATTATTCTTTCAGGTGAAATGCATTGAGTAAATGACCAATCATACTGTTAATTATTCTTTCAGGTGAAATGCACTGATTAAATGACCAGTCAGGCCCACCTGTGCAGGCCAGTGTACCAAAGGAGCAGTTCAGTGCAGGCTGAGGCCCTTAGGCCACTCAGCCTTCTGATGGCTCTGTGTCATTGCTTTTTAAACAGTGACAAACAGTGGCTCCTTAAGAGAGCAAAACAAGCAATTTCAGGTTCACGTTCAAGACCTCAAATATTTATAAAACAGTAAATTCTCCCCTAAGATCAAGCTGAAAGCCCAGGCAGAAGAACACTGGATGCTCTTTACAGTCATTTAGCTGGATTCTCATGGTCTGCTGGCTTTGTGGCTTTAAATCCTCACACCCCCACCTTGTGCTCCCAGTGAACACAGCAATAAATCCATCAGGTTCCCACATGAGCAGCTGCCCTTCTGCATCTTCCCAACTCAAGATGCAAACTCAGATCATTAGTGCACACCCACAGCTGCTGTGCATGCCCAATTGAGCATGTGCAATCACTTTATCTCAATGTGTCATCTTGGTGCAAATAAAGCCTCAGCAGCAATACAGTTGTTTATCACAGCTCTTCTAAACACCCAGGCAGAGCTGGGCACCCAGTTATCTACTCAGAATTTATGGGCCTGGAGCAGAGTTATGGTCATTAAAAACATCTCATCCAGTGTTGTGTTCCCAAAAAAATAAAATACCCTCCCTCCATCAGTCAGTGACCCAGAGAGAGCTCCCCTGACCAAGCCCAGGATCAGTCAGAGCTGAAGCCTGAAATCAGCTCATTAAGAACAACTTGGCTCATTTTCCTGCACATACACAAGGAAATATGTTTTCAGCATGAATATTTAATTCTCCCTTGTTTTAACAGATGTTTTGCCATATTTTTACATCCCTCTTGCCAGCTCCTCTTCCTAGTTACAGTTCCATGAAGAGCTGCAGCCATGACACAGGGGAGGAAGAGGAGGGACACAGTGACACCCCCCCTGCAGCTGTGCCTCTGCAAGGTCTGACAGGCACTCAGGTGATGCCACCTGCACCTCCAGCTGCCAAGGGGAGGAGGTTGGTGGCCCGAGCTGAGCTTTGGCCAGGTGAAAACCTGAGCCCAAACCCAGGAGTTGGGTCCTTTCTGCTGAATTGACAAGCAGACCCTCTCAGTTCCCAAGCCAAGGGCTGCTCTGTAGCCCCAGTCCTTGGAAATATTCATGAGACCTCAGGTTTTCCTTTAAAAAGAACAAACAAATGAAATTGTCTCTTTTGGGTCCTCCAAGACCCAGAGCTGGGCTAAGGACGAGGATGGGAGCTGCAGTTGTGCTCTGGGGCTCACACGTGGGACCTGCCTCACACCTTCACAGAGAGGCTGCAGGATAAAAACATCCCCACATTCCCAATCCCACTGATTTGCAAATAAGCTCCTAAGCACTTACATAATCTGTGCTAAAAAGTGTTGGCTGCTGCAGTCAGAAATGTGCACAGAAAAGGCTCAGAAGCAGCACTGCAAAGTAAATGAAATAGCACCAACTGCACTGGAAAACCTTGCCAAATCAGAAAAGGTCACATGGAACTTGTGCTTCTCAAGATGCTCAGATTTGCAACAGACTTTGGAAGCCAAAGAAACACTGACTCTTAGAGGAAAGAAAGATTAACAGTAATAAAACCTACAATTCCATGGTTGGAAGCCATTTGAAAACAGCTTAAGTCAGAGGTAATTAATCACCTGGGGATCATTTCTCACAGGGTCCTGGAATGGTTTGTGTTGGGAGGGACCTTAAGGCCCATCTCACCATCATTCCATCCCACCCCTGCCATGGCAGGGACCCCTTCCACCATCCCAGCTGCTCCCAGTGCCCAGCCTGGCCTTGGGCACTGCCAGGGATCCAGGGGCAGCCCCAGCTGCTCTGGGCACCCTCAGGGCGCAATTCCCAATTCCCAATCTCCCATCCATCCCTGCCCTCTGGCACTGGGAGCCATTCCCTGGGTCCTGTCCCTCCATGCCTTGTCCCCAGCTCTCCTGGACCCCTTTAGGCTCTGAGGTGTCCCTGGAGCCTCCTCTGCTCCAGACTGAACAACTCCAGCTCTCAGCCTTCCCTCCAGGAGAGGTGCTCCAGCCCTCCCACCCCTTTTGGGAGCCCCTGAAGGGAGCCAGCCCCATCTCTGAGATCAGCCCAGGCCCTGCCGTGCAAAGCCCCAGTGCAGTGAGGCCAGCAGAGCCTGGCAGTGCCAGGGGTGCCCAAGAGAAGCAGGAGCTCCAGAGGGCAGAACAAAGGGCAGGACTGTGCCCCAGCTCGGGTTACCTGGGGTGTCGGATAACGGGAGAGGAGTGAAAGGATCAGGCACAGTCAGCAGAGGAGGGCTAGAGTCCAGACTCAGAATGTCTTTCGTTTTTTCAGCTGGGAGAGAAGAGGGAAGGAAAAGAAAAGAAAAGGCAGAGTGAACAGAGAAAAGGAGAAAGCACACAACAAACCCCAGCACAGGCACAGCCACACACAGGCACACTCTGACCAAGTGTGCCACTGAAAAGAATAAAAACCCAAACAAAACTCCTGTTACCATGCAGCTCTCCAGCACAGTTTGACCCACAGATCTCAGAACATTTCCTGGCAGGGAAGAACTGTTATCTGCCTTCACAGCAGCACAAAAGGTGAAAGGTTTCACAAAGGACACACAGTCTGCAATAAAATCTGCAATAAAATTGTGCAGCAGCCAGGCTGGGACAGGCTCCTGTCTCTGAGGAAAGAAAGAGAAGGGCTGGAAGTGCCCAGCCCCAAAATTGCCAAGGTTCCTTCCCATGCCAAGCCCCAGGACTGGGAAGCCCTGCAGGAACTGACCATGGTACAGCAGCCACAGGGCCCAGGGCACACAGATGCTCCTCAGGCTTTGCAGAAGGTGCCTTACAGCTCAACGTGGAGCTGCTGCTGCTGCTCAGCATCACCCAGGCAGGCTGATGGAACACCAGAAACTGCTCACAGCTGGACAAACCCAGAAAGCAACCCCCCAGGAGTACTCCTGTGCCAGGGACTTCAACTCCCTAACTCTCTGGTAAGAACCAACACACCAGGCTCAGTTATGAGCTCCCCTGAACCTCCTTTTATAAACAGAAATAAGCACAAATGGATTTGTCACTGCTTGCCCCACAAAGGATTCTTCAGCCTTTTCCCAGGCTCCTCTCACCAAGAGTTGTTTTGTTTCGGTGGGGAGGCATCAGCCAGGAGTATTTGTCACCAGGGGAGGATCCCTGGCTTCTGGAGCTCCTGGAAGCAGCTTTCCACCTCTGCTTGGCAGGTCTGAGCTGCCCCCAGCGAGAACTGAAGCTGAAGCAGTAAAAATGAGCAGCAGCACTCACCAAGGGTGGTTGGCATAGAAGGGGCCGCTCACAGCAAACCCCTGAGACACAAGGGCCAAAGGAGAACCAGACAAGGCCCCATAGGCAGAGAAACTCCTCAGAGCAGCCAAGGGGGAGCCACACAGCCCAGCCAGTGCAGAAATTACTGCCTTCATCACTCCACGTGTCAGTTATGGGGCTGTGCTCCCCTCCAAGGGCTCTCCCTGCTGCAGAGGTGTTATCCTCGTTCCTCTGCTCCTCCAGACAGAGCAGCAGGCCTGGCCAACACCCCCAGCCAGCTCCCTCACTGCACATGGCAGGTTTTACTCCTTGTGATGAGCTCCATGGAACCTCCTCACACTAAGAACCTTCCTTGGGAACTCAGGGCTCAGCTTCTTCCCTCACCACGAGCCCCACCTCTGCCTCCACACAGTCTCTGCCACCCAACTGTGTCATTCCCTCCCCTCCTGCAGTGCCAGCCCCGTTCCCTGCAGCTCTCAGTGCCCATACACTCTGCTTGTACCAGTTTTCCTTCCCTTTCAAAGAGGTTCTGACCAGGAGCTGCCCTCCCATGCTGTCCATGCCCCCAGGCTCACCTGGCCCAGCAGGGAAGGAGGAGCCACCGAAGGCATCCGTGGGGGCTGCGGGCTGGAACCCTGGGAGCAGGTTCTCTGTGGAGCTGCCTGCCTTCTCTGGAGCTTTTCCTGCAAAGCACACCCAGAGTTAGGGGGAAACCTCCATTTGGAAACGTCTGTTCTTCTGTTCTATTCTATCCTGAAAGCAGGCTGCTCATCTGTATTTCCAGGACACTGTTCCACAAGTGCCTGAGCAGTGCCTGCCCAAAACCATCCCAAATAATCCCTGAGCAGTGCCTGCCCAAAACCATCCCCAATCCCTGAGCAGCGCCTGCCCAAAACCATCCCCAATCCCTGAGCAGTCCCTGCCCAAAAGCATCCCCAATAATCCCTGAGCAGTGCCTGCCCAAAACCATCCCCAATCCCTGAGCAGTGCCTGCCCAAAAGCATCCCCAATAATCCCTGAGCAGTGCCTGCCCAAAAGCATCCCCAATAATCCCTGAATTGTCCCTGCCCAAAAGCACCCCCAGCCCATGGCACCTTCCCTTCCAGAGCAGGCAGGTGTTACAGCACCCAGGCACCTACCATCCCCCAGCTTGGCAAAGTCCTTGTTCAGCAGCTCCTCAGCTGTCAGCTTGGAGAAGTTGTCATCATCAAAGGGGTTCCACGTGGACACGTCAGGGGGGTTGTAGACGTTCTGCTGCGAGGTCCTTGGCGAGCCCGAGGGCGTGGTGGAAGCAGATCTGGATGGGGTCACCCCAAACAAGAGCCATTAACCCACCTGAAACCCCCTGGCCAGCACCATCAGCTGCTGCAAGCCACTACACTCTGATGACTTCCCACATAAAACATGCAGTGTAAGTTACTGCAGTCCCCGCTCAGAAGCCTGGGAGCACTGAGGGTGAGCAACCAACAGCCAAAAGGCTTCTTGCCTGTAGACACTGTCAAAGTGACCTAGCAAATACTCCTACCTAAGGAATCAGAGCTCCATTAAGATCTCCAAGACCATCAAGTCCAACCTTCAGGAAGTGCTGGTGTCAAGCAGTGAGACTCAACTGCACACCAGGGCTGTGGCCTTTTGGGAGCCAGAGAAGGGCCTGGTCACCCAAAGCTTTCTGGGACTTCAGGCAACTCATGAGGGGCAAACACTTCCCAGTGCTTCCTGCCAAGCCCTAAACTGAGGTCTTGAAGGCAAAGATTCACTCAGAGTTTTGTACCTACCTCCATTCAGAGCTTTGCATCCAACACCTCCCAGAGCCTGACCCAGCCTTCACTCCACACCCCACACGGGGCCCTGGGACTACTCAGACTTGTTGAGAGTGACCCCCAAAAGCCCTGGGCACCTACTTGGATGTCTTGAGGCTGAGCCCCAGGCCCTGGCACCTCAGACTTGCTCAGGCTGACCAAGAGCCGACCCCCCAGGCCCTGGCACCTACTCAGACCTGCTGAGGCTGACCCCAGGCCCTGGCACGTACTTGGACTTGTTGAGGCTGGCCTCAGCAGCTGCAGCCTGCAGCAGCTGGGTGGATTTGCTGGCGGGCACGCCGAACACGGCGCTGTGGGTGACGTCGCTGAGGATGCGGCGGTGCCCCGCGCGCTGCGCCTTGGGCGACGAGGGCGGCGTCAGGGAGCCCAGCTTCTGCCCCTGAGCCTGCTGCTGCTGCTGCTGCTGCTGCCTCTGAGCCTGCACCTGCGCCTGCCAGGGGAGGAAAGCACAGGGACCTCGCTTACAACGGCAGCCACGGGGAGAAAACAGCTCCTGGTGGAGCACCCAGTGTCCCAGCCATGGACCGGGGAGAAAACAGCACCCAGTGTCCCAGCCATGGACTGGGGAGAAAACAGCACCCAGTGTCCACATCATGGACTGGGGAGAAAACAGCACCCAGTGTCCCAGCCATGGACTGGGGAGAAAACAGCACCCAGTGCCCCAGCCATGGACTGGGGACAAAACAGCACCCAGTGTCCACATCATGGACTGGGGAGAAAACAGCACCCAGTGTCCCAGCCATGGACCGGGGAGAAAACAGCACCCAGTGTCCACATCATGGACTGGGGAGAAAACAGCACCCAGTGTCCCAGTCATGGGCTGAGGATGGTCTGGAGGGGAAAAAATCAGATAAAGGGATTTGCTGCTCTGCAGTGTTTCAGGATTAGTGCACAGGCAGTCTCTCCCCTTCTGTGGTGCAGCTCTGGAGGTAAAACCTCCATTAGGACTTGGCAAAGGCTGGCTGAGCTCAAACCTGGTCAGGGGGAGTGAGGCTGAGACCCAGAGCAGAAGTGGAAAGGCTCAGATCAGCATTCAGGAGCTGGCAGAGGAGCATTTGTACCCAAGCCCCAGTGCCCCAAGGTCTCACCCCCTGCTCCTGTGGCTGTGCTGGGGGTGCTGTGCCAGCCTGGGCCTGGGGCTGCTGCTTCTGCTGAGCTGCTGCTGCTGCTGCTGTGGTCTTCTGCTGCATAGCTGCCTGCTGGGCCAGCAGCTGCTGCTGCTGCTGCTGCTGCTGCTGGTAGTAGTTCTGCATCAGCTGCTGCTGCTGCGCGGGCGCTCCTTGCTGCATCACTGGGAACTGGGAAACAATTGCTGGTTGAGAGGCTGGAGGTGTGGAGGACCTAGAGCAAATCCTGCTAGAGGACTGGGGACACACAGAAAATTCCTAAATCTGCACCCCTTCCCCCTAAAAGAGCAGGAAAGGCAGAGCTACAGCCCTGCAGACACAGATGTGATGAACTGGTGCACACACCCACCTGCTGAGCCTGCATCATCTGTGGCTGCTGCTGCTGCTGCTGGAAGAAGGCAGCCTGCTGCTGCTGCTGCTGCTGCTGCAGGAGCTGCTGCTTCAGGAAAAGCTGCTGCTGCTGATGCTGAGGGGTGGCCTGGGGCTGCGTGGAGGGCACCTGGGGCTGTGCCTGGGCCGCTGCTGCTGCCTTGGCCTGGGGCTGGGCTGGAGGCTGCTGGGGGGCTGCTTTAGCCTGGGGGGTGCTGGAGGGCTGGGCACTGCCCAGGGCAGCCGGGCCTGCAGCTGGCACAAGAACCAAAGGCAGGGTTAGCTCAGTGCCTGAGGCACACAGGGGCAGGGAGCACACGGACACACCACTCACCCTGAGGCTGAATGGCTGCCTGGGCTGTGGCTCTCTTCCTGGGCGTCAGGGCTGGCTGGATGGGCAGAATGCCAGGGTTGGGCTGGGTCTGGCCTGCTTTAGGCCTCTGCCGGGGTGCTATGGACGTTTCTGTCGTGGGGATGGGGTCTGTGAGCCTGTCAGGGAAGGAGGAGAAGGAAGGGCAGTGAGCTGGGACACAGAACACACAGCAGGGGTAAACGCTCACCCACACCTCAGCTGGGTGTGAGTGACAAAGGTAAAACACTCGTGGGCACCCAGGCACAGTGAAAGCTCCTGCATGCATTCACCACAATTAATCCAACCCTGTCCTTCTGGCTTCTCTGCCAGTCGTGGCATCTTCTGCTGGTGGACAGCTGGGACTTGTCAAAACCACTCAGCTTACATCCAACTATTTCCTACAACATATTGCTTGAAACCACCCAGACTTCTGAATGAGCACATGAAGGACACCAAGCAGCTCATGAGCAGCTGGTCCCTTTGGGCAGAGTTGTGTGAACTGCCATCTTTAGATGCACTTTAACTTTGGTACATCCACCCCAGAATCAGGCCACTGAACTCTCCTGATCAGGGTTTACTGAGCTCCAAAAATGCACAGCAAGAGAGAGGAGCAGCCTTGCCCCCAGCCTTCTGTGGTTTGGAGATACCAAACTGATAACTAATGAACCTGATATCAGATTGTTTCTGAGTCAGGGAGAATAACTTGGCAACTGAAGTCCCCAAGGAAGCAGCTGAATCCACCTTTGCTAATAAACAGCAGAGACAACAGGCAACAAAAGAGGGAGTAAAAAGCAGGTGGAGTTACCTGGCCTTTGGTTGACTCTTCTTTGCAGCAGCTTCACTTGCTTTAACTGGGTCTGGGAGTTTAGCAGGGATTGGAGAGTTCTGCAGATCCCAAAAACACCCAATTCGGTATTTTGAGGGCAGAAAACAGAGTCAGAAATAATGTGCAAAAACATCACAATAAAACAGAGAGATCTGGGGATTCCCAAAGCAATTACTCCTCAAGGGGACACATAACAAACACCACAAGGTTTTAAGTCATGGGAGACAGGAGTCTGGGGGGAAGAAAAGAGGGCTCAGCTCTTTGACCACTGAACATGGAATATGAACACAAAGCTCCACAGCACAAGTTGGGTTTAAAAGACAACCAGGGGACAGTAGTGACAAAATTTATTAATGATGCTATAAAAACACAGGCATAATAGAACCCAAACTACCTCTTATTCAGAAAGACCATAAATAAGCACCTGAACATGGGGGAAAAGCCCTGATTTCTATTCATGATAAAACAACATCATAAAATGCCTGTCACAGTGTCCATAACAATGTAAGAAAATAATTGTCCACTGCATTTTCCAGCTGAAGTCTCTGAAGACACACCAGGAAGGGGCAGATGGTTGTGTAAGGGCTGATGCTGATGCAGTTCAAATGCCAAGTCCCAGAACTGCTGCTCAAACCCAAGTGCAGGCCAAATTACACATGCTATGATCAGAGTGCCTGGAAATCAAATTGCTTTCCCAAGCATGGCCTAATTTTCCATGTTCACATGCACAAGATCTCTTGGTTGGCCTCACACTGGTGACTGGGTGAGGAGGTAAATCAGGGACAAACAGAATGAGACACCCTGATTTCTGACACAAAAATCCAGACCAAACTGTGCTGTTACAAACAAGACCCTCCTGATTACAGGACTGGGGAACAACCAAGAGGACAGGGGCAAATGCTCAGTGTCCATCAGCTGCCCCTCAGGCCACCCCCTGCTCACCTGGACATTCTGCACTGGGCAGTCCTTCTTGGCCAGCTTGAATGCAAAGTAGGAGACCTGATAAATGTCAGGCCTCTTATCAGGGTCTGGCTCGAGCATGTACCCTTGAAGAGATGGAGATGCAGAGATCAGAGCAGCAGGACCACAGAGAGGGCAGCACATCACACTGGACACAACACAGGAATTGTCTGTGCTGAGGGTGGGGAGCCCTGGCAGAGGTGCCCAGAGGAGCTGGGGCTGCTGCTCCTGGAGCCCTGGGAGTGTCTAAGGCCAGGCTGGGGTCACCTGGGACACTGAGAGGTGTCCCTGCCATGGCAGGGGTGGCACTGGGTGGGCTCTGGGGCAGGGAGGGGAAAGGCTGCCTGGCCAGGGAACAGCACTGGGTGGGACTGGGCACTTCCAGGTGAAGCACAAAGGGTTGATGATGCTGGAGTGCCAGCAGGGCAGGGAGACAGGGCAGCCACAGGCACCACTGCAGACAGCCCACAGCAGCAGCAAAGAAAATACCAGCCTGCTCTGCAAACACATCCAACCCTGTGTGAGTCAAGGCTGTGGCTAGGGAAAGGCAAAAAATCAAAAGCTGTGCTGGAAACAAGAGAGCTGCCCCAGCTTTGCCAAGAGTAGTGCATTGTACACTTAATTACACATGCACTCCAGTCAGTGGGATATTTATAAATCATTTCAGTTCTGTTTCCCAGTTCACAGGAGATGAATTCTTATCACTAGCCTAAGTCCCTGTGGTCTTTTCAGTTCCTTATCCAAACAGATTTATTACAGCAGAAATACATTTCTGCACCAAGGGCTGATTGTGCAAGCTCCTGCAGGGCTCACACCAAACAGCTGTGTGTGCTGCTGCCCTTCCACCGAGCTCACTCCAGCCTGGCCAGACTGAAATCTCCGTCCTGATCACTCCAAGTGATCTCCTAAAGCAGCCCAAGATCCCTGTAACCTCCCCTGTGTGCAGGAAAGCCCTGGAAAGCAGAGAGCTCCCAGTCTGGGGCAGGGTGCAGGAGCAGAGCCCTGCAGACACTCACGGATGAGGCAGTGCATGTCCTGGGAGTGCCTGGAGTTGTCTGGGATGGTGAAGTTGCCATCACAAATGGCCACCTGGCTCTCCCCAAAGGGCAAGGTGAAGTAGCACAGCTTGTACAGCAAACAGCCCAGGGCCTGCAGAGAGAGAACAGGGCAGGGATTCACCAGGCGGAGCACGGCAGGGTCCGGGCTCCTAATGCTGTCAGGCCTGCCCCAGCACCCTCTGAGGGACCTGGGACAGGCTCAGCTGCAGGGGGAGATGAGCACAGGCAGAGCTCTCCTCTGTCAGACTGCTCTGGGGGATTGCTCATCATCACACGACCCCGAGTGTCAGTGAACAGGCAAAGCCTTTCTGCCACACACTGGGAGCAAAGAGCAAAGCAACAGCACAAATAAACGGCAACCATCACCATTAATACATCCATTGTGACAAAGAGAAACCCAAACTGTTTCCAAGATTAAGTCCAAACAACCTTTCAGCTGCTATAAATAAATGCCAGGGAAGTACAGCTCATTCTGCAGGCTGCCAGGTTCTGCCACCCTTCCCTCCACTGCCACGCTGCTTTTGGCACCAAGAACCACCACCCATTGCAAATTAAAACTGTTTTTGCACAAAGGGCTAATTATGAAACACTCCCACCACCTCAGAGGGGGGAGCAGGAAACATTTCCTAATCCTAAGAAACTCCCCATCAGCTCATCTCTTTTTGTCACAGGATTTCACAATGAAACTGCAGGCTGGCTTAAAACAACCTCAGTAAGATTTCAGGAAGAGGGAGGTTCCCAGCAGGACAAGCACTGGAGCAGGCCTGGAAGCTGAGGCCCCAGCACCATACCCTGCTCTGGACATGCTCCAAGTGTCACTGGAACACAGCTCCAGCCCTGCCAGGAAGAGCAGAGCCTTTGGATCTCCTCAAGCAGATCCTGGTTCTGCTCTGGCTGCCTTGGGGCCCTGTCCTTTCCCACGGGCACAGCTGTGACCTGCAGGCCCGTGACCCTGCCCAGTCCAGGGCTGACCCCTGGTTCAACCTGCTCCCACCACAGGAGCTGCTCACTGAGGGCACTTCCAGCAGATGTCTCACCAGCAATTCTCCCTCTTGCAGATGCAGAACTATTGAACATAGATCAAAACTCTCTGCTTCTACCATGCTACCTCCCAGATCAGGGCTTCCAAAAACACAAAACAAGCTCCCAGTTAGCATTTTAAACACCTTTAAACACAGGTGCTGAACTGCCACTCCAAAGAGCACAGACTCTTCCTCACGTGTGTCCCACCAAAGGGGACCAGGTGAGGCAGGAATGGATTCCAGCACAGCTGGATTCTGTTCCCAGCACGAAGGAAGAGCATGGCAGGATTGCCCTGATCACCAGAAACAGTGCAGAGTTTGGCCTCTGGCCAGGCTGACACCTCAGCCCTGTGTTACACAGATCTGCACGCTGCTGCTGCTGGGGCAGGGCCATTGAACTTTCTGGTTTAACTCTTATGATGTAAAATCAGGTTTGCCCCATTCAGCCCTGGAGTTTGATCCATCTCTAAATTCAAAGCACGCAGGAGGAGCACACACATCTGCTGCAGCAGGAACCCATCAGACACATCATCAGAGGAACTGTGCCTTCAGGAACTGCCCAGGCTCCCAGAAAAGCAGGCCAGCCCTGTCTCCCTGCCCTGGCAGTGAAAGGATGCCCAGGGGTCCCAGACTTACCCAAATGTCTGCCTTTGTAGTGATGAGTTTGCCACTGTACAGGTTCACCATCTCTGGGGCTCTGTAGGACAACGTCGTGTACCTGCAGGGGAAGGTGGGTCAGGGGTTCAAAAGGGGGGTAGCAGCTTTGTCACACTCCCAAACAACTCAAAATTCACTTTTTCCTTATTCATTTTAAGGAAAGAGATGCTAAAGATACCTATTGGAAAAATGTTCTAAACAGCATCACCTGCTACACACCTCAAACAGTAAAACACCCCTCAAACTGCCCTGGGAAGTAACCACAATCCTCCCTAAAGCACAGAATTCACCACAAAATGTGCAGTCATTTTAAGAACAGAAACATTCAAGGATTCAAAGCATTAACAAGGTCAGTAATCGAATGTCCTCTGCAATGCCCTCACTGCAGGGCTGTGCCCAGCTGTATTACAGAGATTGTAACTGGATATGGGGCTCCCAAAAATTACATTTCCACACCAGGAGTCCTGCTCAGAGCCACTGTGGCAAGGGATGGGTCACTGTGTACCTCAAACCACAGTGAGAATCTGCCTCATCTTGAGAGATCACAACCAACAGGAAAGCTGGAAACTGCTCCACAGATGATGAGGCTCCTCTGATGAGATTTCCTGCCAGCAGGTCTGTCACTGCTGCTTGCCCTGAGCACAGGAAAGCACTGCCAAAGGCAAAGGTTTTGTAGGCTTAGGTGTACAAGTAGGGCACTCCAGGGGGACTGCAAGGCTGGATTAGGAGCACTCTGAAAACTCCATTCAAACAAACCCAGGAAATCCAGGCAGGTGTAGCTGAATCCCAACAAAAAAAGAGGCATCTGTAGCCATTTTTAACTGGATCAACAGGAGTGGCCAGTCTGCAGCAGTGATGGTGTTAGAACTAAAGCAAGGCCAAGGACCTGGAGTGTGCTGCACCCCTGGCCCAGGGCTCACTGACCTGCAGGTGAAGCCCTTTTAAAAAGCACCAAGGGGCACCAGGGATGCTGCCAGGACAGCTGGCAGTGCTGGGGCAGGGGGAGGAGCTGGACTGGACCCCTCCAGGGGCTGGCACTGCCCAGATCAGCCCCAGTCAGTGCCCAGAGCCGTGGGGAGCGGAGCTCAGCCAGGATGGGACCGTGCCAGCCCAGCCTGGAGCTCAGAGAAGCCAAGACAGATGAAGGACAGAGAGCCTGACCCTGCTCAGGACAGAACAGGTCACTGCCTCGCCGAGGAGGGGCTGCTGCTCTGCATTAACCTCAGCTCCAAAGCAATGACATCAACTCAATTTATTGTCTCACCTTGCCCCGGGCACCCGCTCACCTGCAGCAGCAGCCACTGCCATGCAGCACAGGCAATCTGCTGAGCACAACCAGCCCAGCACAAGGGAAAAGCACCCTTCAGACACCATCACAGCGGGCTGGAAAGGAAAAGCACACTTACTTCTTGATCTCCTCCTCAACTGCGTTCACCCCCTCTGTCTGAGGGTTCTGGAATTTGTTGGTAGCACTCCCAAAGTCACACAGCACGTAGTGGCCACGGTCATGCAGCAGGATGTTTTCAACCTGGGAGCATCACAGACAGACACAGAATCACTCAGACAAAAAAATATTCAGGGTTTGGCTTTTTTTTTTTTTCAGATGAGTCAAGGTTTTAAGTGCCTGAAGAGATATCAGACATATCTGACACTGAAGTCTAAAAGTGACAGCAAAGAAAACAGGCATCAAAACTGTCACATCTCCTAAAATAGACATCAAATCATGGAGGCACAGCTACAACACTGCCTTCCATCCTGCCACCCCTCCCTTCTCCTCCTGCAGGCACATTTCCCTGCCTCTTGCAAGACTTCAGTGTCCCAGTGCCTTTGGAGCTCAAGGTTCCTGAGCTACTGTGGCCCTGCTCTGGCACCTGAACTGAGGACAGGAGATCCAAGCTGCCCCAGATTTACCAAGGGCTGTAACTCCTCACAGTCCATGGGGCAGGCACACACACTTCCATCTTCATGAAATTAAAACACATCTCCAGGTCTTTGCCTGCATCTTACCTGTCCCTGAGGGTCTCACTCAAAACAAACCTCAGCTGATGCTCACATTGATTTGCTTGGTTCTCAGAGTCTGCTGGGTGCCCACAGGCCCTGAACAGGGGCTGTAGCTGCAGAGGCTCCCCCAGGCTGCTGAGACCCCTTTCTTTCAAATACGATTTGGCACCTTCAATCAGGCAACAGAAACAAATGAAACCAGCAGAAACCTCCTCCTGTGCATTAACAAAACTCTACCTTGCACCCACCTAAGGAAATTGCCTGTTCCAACACTGACTTTAAATGCGTGAAACCCTGTGCTCAGATCTTTGCTTTGGCAGAGCATCCCTGTGCTCCAGCTCCTCATCTGTGCAGCAGCACTAACAGCATGTTCTCTGGAGGGAACACACCATTTTTCATGTCTTTATCTTCAATCAGTGTCAAATGCTCAGATACAACAACGAGATAAAACATGCTGCTCATAGAGCTCAAAATAAATAAAAAATCACCACATAAGCGTTTGCTAACAAAACCCTTTGGAAGCAGAGCTCCCCGTCAAGGATGGTCTTTACAAGAAGGAAAGAAAAAGAAGGAGTCAGCATTTTAAGCATCAGAAAACGCAGCCAAATTAGAGCAGCTGAGGGGGAGAAGGCTGGCTGGAAACCAAGGGTTAAACACGCCCCTTCCCCTGTGCCATCCATCTGCTCTGAATCAAGCACTGCACACAGATGTTCTCCCCAGCACAGCAACACTGGCCCTGTTATTCCCTGCTCCCTGCACTCCTCCAGCATCTCCCCAGGAGTCCTCCCACTCCATCTGCCTGAGCAGGCTGATTTCCCACTCAGACACCCTGAAAGGTTGGTCAGGCATCAGCACGGGACCATCCAGCAACCAGGTCTGATCAGCAAATGCCAGGAGGAGGAAAAAATAAACACAGCAAAAGGAATTGCTGCTACCACTGCCAGGCCAGAGAAAAGTGGCTTTAAAAGGAGAATGAAGGTGCCTTCTTCTGGTGAAACACTCAGAAAGCTGCAGCCCCGAGCACAGCCAGGGGTGACACAGGATCCTCACTCACAGGGCCATGTCCCCTTGCCTACAGAAATGCTGGGGAAAGGCTGCTGTCCCCAGCTGCTGGTCACCTCCCACCAGCTGGGGACTGTGCCAACAGGAGGCTGCTCTGCTTCAGGCAAAGCCTCTGGGTTAATTCAAAATCAGAGCCAGGGGCCACTGAGGCTCCTCCAGCTGCACTTGTGTGAATGGCTGAGAGCTCATTCACAGCCTCCAGCTCCAGAGCAGCACCAAAGAGCTGCAAGGCAGAAAAGGGCTCCAGGGCCCCAGCTGCCTGCAAAGCCAACAGCTGCCCCCTCTTCAGCAGGGTGATATTCACCCCAAGAAAACATCTACAGGTTCTTCCTTACACACAGAACTTGTACTAAACCTCTCTGGCCCTTCATCTCTCTTGGCTTTGCAACTGCCCCTTGACAATATTACATTTTAACACAAATAAAGACAAAATATATGTAAATATTAATTCAGTGCTCGTGCTTAGATCCCCAGAGGTCCCCATGACAGAAACAATTCACTACCCAAGCAGAAAACGCCTCCAAGCAGAGAAGAGCCAAGCCTTACTCTGGGCACAGCTTACCCGGAGTCAGGCCTTGCAAAACCTGGCCTGGCCTAGGCAGGCAGCAGAGGGCTGGACACCAGCCCCAAGAGCCCATTCCAGCTGCAACTCAGGCAGAAAGTTACACCAAGAGCAACTCACTAATCCAGCACACATGTCCCAGATTTACTCCCCTGCAACACACTGAGTTTGCTCTGTATTAACCCCCCAGGGGCTCACCACAAAGGTGAGGGCAGGGTTAATGTCAGCTGGGAGGCTCCTGGTCCTCACCCTGCTTTCCTGACCTCGACAAACTCCCGCAAGCTGCCCACAGACCTCACAGCCTTCAATCCAGGCCTAATGGTAAGAGATCACCCCTGGGAACAGACACAGAGCTGCTCCTGTGCCCAAACTGACTGAGAGTGGCTCCACTGTCATTTCAGACATGCCACAGCACATCAGACCCTGAGGAGGTTCTCCCCTGCTCTACCTGGCTCTCCTTGGTACACGTGGCATGTAAAACCATGGCCAGTGGCACAAACAAACATCTGTGAGGGCTCTGAAAATAGAACCTGCCCCACTAAGCACATCTAAATTTCAAATGCACACGGCAGCCTCCTCCCTGGCTGAGTGTTTCATTCCAGCTCCTTGAGAGCAAAGGGAAACATCTTTTTGTTTGTGGGATTTTCCCCAAGCTGGCCCAGCTCAGCACACAGAGCTTTACAACACACTTTCATGGTCAGAGCTCCAGAGGCCACTTTCAAAAGCTCCTAAGGATTCCTGCCCCAAGGCCAACACTTCTGAAGCAGCTCCTTTTAATCTGGAAACAATTCTGTGAGCTATCTCAAATAAGTTTCAGGCCACTGTGAATAATTCATCAGGTACATTCTGGCACGTGTGCAAGCCACAATTATTCACAAACATTTGTGTTTAAGTAGATCTATAGATGGCAAACATATGGTAAGCAGCAGTGAGAGGCTCATTTCTTTTTTAATCTCCCAGCAGAGAGGTGTGCCTGTGCCCACTTTCCCTCATTACCAGCAGGAGCAGCACAGCGTGGGCAGCTGGCAGACAGGCAGGAGGATGCCAGCAGCTCCCTGCTGCACCCTGGGGCCACAGCTCACCTTCAGGTCCCTGTGGATGATGGGGGTCTTGCACTGGTGCAGCCTGGCCACGGCCTCGCAGGTGTCGCAGAAGATCTGCAGGACCTCGCTCTCGGTGAAGCCGCTCTGCAGGCGCTGGTTCATCAGGTTCACCACCTGCCCCCCTGCAGGACACAGAGCAGGACAGGGAGGGTGGGGTGACAAATCAGAGCAGGGACAGGGAGCTGTGACCACCCCAAACCACAGCAGGGACAGGGAGGGGTGGGGTGACAAATCACAGCAGGGACAGGGAGCTGTGACCACCCCAAACCACAGCAGGGACAGGGAGCTGTGACCATCCCAAACCACAGCAGGGACAGAGCTGTGACCACCCCAAACCACAGCAGGGACAGTGAGCTGTGACCATCCCAAACCACAGCAGGGACAGGGAGCTGTGACCATCCCAAACCACAGCAGGGACAGGGAGCTGTGACCATCCCAAACCACAGCAGGGACAGGGAGCTCTGACCATCCCAAACCACAGCAGGGACAGTGAGCTGTGACCATCCCAAACCACAGCAGGGACAGAGCTGTGACCATCCCACATCACAGCAGGGACAGAGCTGTGACCATCCCAAACCACAGCAGGGACAGAGCTGTGACCATCCCAAATCACAGCAGGGACAGGGAGGGGTGGGGTGACAAATCAGAGCAGGGACAGGGAGCTGTGACCATCCCAAACCACAGCAGGGACAGAGCTGTGACCATCCCAAACCACAGCAGGGACACTGAGTCCTGGGGTCTCCACACCACAGCAGTGACACTGAGCTCTGGACTAATTTTCTTATTTTTCTTCCAAATAGGATTTCTTTTGTCTGACTAGAGGAATAAAAGGCTGGATTTGGGGCACCCACAGTCCACAGATTAGTCTGCCTCATGTAAGCAAGAGGAGGGAGGAAGGGAGACACTCAGAAAACCCACAGGTTAAGTGGCTTGGCTGCAAAGAATTAAAAATCCATCTGTAACAAGGGAAACTCTGGACAAACAAAAGCAAGTTTTCATGAACGAGCCCTGGATTTGTCTCAGCTTTGGGGTTTTGTTGCTGTCAAGGCCTTTCCAAAACAATCCTGAGGGTTTTTTCTCCTCTAAATGCCCTAGACAGAGAGAAAAGCTCCTTTCTGAAGCTCTGGTGAAGCAGGACTGCATCATTCCACATCACAAGTGCTGGAAAACTTTCGTGGTAGGAAAGAAAAGCTCAGTTTAATGAATACTACAGCTGTGAACATTTTACACCCAAAATGAATGCAGTTCTGCACACAAAGGCACTGATTTGGTTTGGAAACTGCTGGCCACAAAAGGAAAGTAACAAGGGAAAATCAGTGTGTAACAAGCATTGCAGGGGGAGGGCTGCCACGTGAGGAAAGCCACCTCCCTCCAGATGGAAGGAAACTCCTCAGAAAGATGGGCTTTATTCATCAGCCCAAAATGTGGGTCCTGCAGCTGGGGGTGCCTGTGGAGAGTCAGGTTTGTACCTCCCTCACACTGGGCTCTGCACATGGGGCTGAGCAGGGATTTGCCAGCACTGCTAACAGCAGCAGCTTGAAGCTTTAAGAGATATTATGGGTGATTCCTTCAGCAAAACTGCCCAAAAAGTTCCTCCTCTCACCAGCAAACAACCCAGGGCAAGGCAGGCCAGACTCCTGCAGCAAACAAAGCAGCAAAGAGGACGTGGCAGAGCAGAAGCCTGCACTGGGCCTGTTCACACACATCTACACGTGTGTAAATGCTATAATGCTTTTGAATTCAAACCAGACAGGCCCAAAAATACCCATTTCCATCAGCTGCCACCACCCAAACCAGCCACAGGCTCCTGAAGTCACCTGGCCAAAGCATTATTTTTGCTGAACACTCTTCTGCGAGAAGACAGAACTTGAGCCCAGCACATGCATCATGTTCCAAACACCACATCCCAGCCACAAAGATCAAAGCTTTGGGACAGATGGAACAGCCTGTCTGGCTACACACAGCCAAGCAAAAAGGTCAGAGGTAAGAGGAATGCTTTTTGGCCTCCCATTATCCATGTCCTGCTTCTTCCAGAACAATCCTAGGCCAGGCTGATGTGGAACAAAGCTTGCAATGAGATTAAAGTGAAGAAAAATTACATTCCTGACTGCTTTAAGAGGAGCCATTTCTTGTGTGGAGCATTCTAAAGACAACAGCAAGATGTATTTGAGGGTTCTCCTTCCCAACAGAGGGGTCCAGGGGTACCCTGGGCAGCAGCAAGGATGGCCCCAATCCCAGGGGCAGAGTCAGCACAGCCCTAGTCCTGGCTTTGCCCAGCTCAGGGACAGCTCCTGCTTCCAAAGGAGGATGTGCAAGGCCCCTGCAGGCACAGAAGGACAAACCCCCCCTGCCCAGCCCCACTCACCCCGGCAGAAGTCCATGAGGATCAGCACCTCCCACACATCCCCACTGCTGACGGAGTTGATGCTGGAGTCGATGTAGCCCACAATGTTCTTGTGGCCAGACAGATCCCGCTGCAAGACAGACAAATGGACACGTGCAACAGCCAAATGTACCCCTGGACCAGCCAAAGGTACCCCTGGACCAGCCCCATCCACACCATGGACCAGCCAAAATCAATGTACCCATGGACCAGCCAAAATCACCCATGGACCAGCCAAAATCAATGTACCCATGGACCAGCCAAAATCACCCATGGACCAGCCAAATGTACCCATGGACCAGCCCCATCTACCAGCCAAAATCACCCATGGATCAGCCAAATGTACCCCTGGACCAACCAAAATCACCCATGGACCAGCCCCATCTACCAGCCAAAATCACCCATGGACCAGCCCCATCCTCACCATGGACCAGCCAAAATCAATGTACCCATGGACCAGCCAAAATCAATGTACCCATGGACCAGCCAAAATCAATGTACCCATGGACCAGCCAAAATCACCCATGGAGCAGCCCCATCCTCACCATGGACCAGCCCCATCCTCACCATGGACCAGCCCCATCCTCACCATGGAGCAGCCCCACCCTCACTTTCCACTAACCACCATTGCAAAGGCACCAAAGACAGGCAGACAAGAGAAGGCAGCAGCAAGTGAACCCCAAGTAAACAAGCTGTAATGTGAGATCTAATCTCACCTTTTCCCACGTAGCCCAAAGCTTCCCTGCACTATCACAAACTGCAGCAGCTCACTTAAAAGGTATTAACCTCATTTAAAGCTACTGCAGGAATCACACACAGAATTGTAGGAGTTTCTGACATCCACCCCAAACCTGCACCTCGTGTGGTAAACTCACAAAATGAGGATTTTATATTTCCTTCCCCACCTGGCAGCTGCTCTCAATTCTTATCAGTATCTTTGAATACAACTTCAAAAGTGGCACTTCCACGTTTACCATGCTGCAAACAAGATTAGGCAAATCTATTTGGATCATCTCCATTTTGGCTTTGTTTAGGGAAGCTAAGTTTGAAACAGCTATTAAAAATAGCTATTCCATCATATAAATCCTTGTGCCCAATAATCTGGAGAAACATCCCAGAGCTTATTACAAACACTTTACATTTCAAAAGCCCTGGCAGCAGCTACCCCACAAATACTGCTTTAATCTACCACCCTCAGTGATGCAGAGATAACCTTCATCCCAACCCAGGATTAGAAGATGCTGTGATACAGATTTATCTCAGGATGGAGGTCTGCCATTCATGCACTGATTGCAGTTCAGAGATACCAGAATCATCAGCCTTTTCTCATCAAGTTTAAAAGGCTGAGGTCTTGAGATCTCAAGATTGTGAGACTGAATTCCAAAACCCCAGCCATGCTCACATCTCCTGCCCTTCCTTTTCCCAATAAACCATGCCGTTCTCCCCTCCTTTTCCTGGCATTCCCTGGGTTTTTCAGATTTTCCTTGTCCCCTGAACAGGAACTTTTGAAATAGTTCAATATTAGATTTTCACACACTCCAGAGGTGAGGATTTCCCACACAAAAGGCATTTTTGCTAGGAGAAGGCAGGGTTTGTGAGCTGATGGCACAGAACCCACGAGCAGAAGGTGCCCAGGCTCCTGCCCAGGGCAGGCACTCACCATGATCTGGATCTCCCTCTTGCAGACCTGCAGGTCGTACTCGTTATTGACATACATCCTCTTCAGGGCACACTTCACCCCATTGCTCGTCCTCACCAGGAACACGATTGCAAAGCCACCTGTGCAGGACACAAGAGCACCTGCTCATTGACCAGAAACCTCTCTGCTGCCAGCCCTGTCCCTGCCAGGGGGTGCAGCAGGGGCAGGGGGCACCGAGCAGCTCCCACCCTCCACAGTGGAAATGCTCCTTTTGTGCCTGGACACTTATCCCAGGGACTCACAGGGATCCAAGGGGGCAATCTTCAATTAATGGCAACCAAGTCAACACTTAACATCTCCATAAAAACAAGCAATTACACCAGCTCCTGCTCCTGCCAGACACTCCCTCGTTGCTCCATTAATTCCCATTATGAAGAAGAAAGCTGAAGGACAGCAATACTGCCTTGGACAGAAATCAGAGCTACAGATCACCCACTGAACCACCAAAGGCCTAAACTTAAAAGGCTCTGCAACTTTGAAGCATCTCAGTTACATTACAAAGCTGATTTGTGCAAGAAGCAGAAGAAACATCTCCCACATGCAGTTTGATGTTAATGCTTTTAAATCGGGACAGAAGAACAAGGGAAAAACCCACAATTCATTCTGTGGTCATTGCTATTGGTAAAGTCAGGATTCCCAGGATAAATTGACTTGTTTCAGATGAAAGCCTTTAATCTCTGTCAGCTCTCCATCCAAACACACAGGTTTGCATTTGCAGTCCTGGCAGAAATAGGAGCTGAAGGAGGATGGAGGGGTAGAGGCACCAGAAGTTTCACACCTGGCTCTGGAGATGGGATGGATTTGGGCACAGATGTGGCACAGATCCAGCAGCCACCAGTGCTGCACACTGGTGAAAAGGGAGGCACAGTGACACTGCTGATGCCACAGCCCAGCAGCACCTTACACAAATTCCTTCATGTCCAAGGACTCATCATAAAGGCCCAGCCCAGGGGTGATTTATGTGTCTCCAGAAGCCCCACTACAAGGGGAGCAGCAGGTACACACTACAGAACCCAATTCACACCCCAAAGAATTCCCCTTTTCTTCACAGGGTGCCAGAAAGCAGCAGGGCCCAGCACACACAGCTCCAGATGTGTTTGTGCTCAGGGTTATCCAGCACTTGCACCCATCCATGACAAACAAAGCCACGCTCGGGTGAAGTTTACTGACAGGAAAGAATGAAAAGCAGCAAATGGCCAGACAACACTGCTGTGTGTAATGCACAAGCCTCCCTGCTTGTTTTCAATGCTTTTTATGACATTACAGCTCCTTCCTCCACAGGAGTTACACACACCTGGCAGGTACCTCACCTGCCAGCACGGTGCTCAGCAGGAACCTCTCCTGGCAGGTCAACCCCAGTTTTACACAGCAGAAAGATGGGACAGGAAGAAGAAACAAACCAAAAATGACTGCTCCTCCCTGCCCCCCCACAACAAAATATAATCATCATCAAGACTTCAATTAAAGGTCCTGAAAACTACAGCCAGGCTGCAAAATGGACACTCAGAGTGAGCCAAGTGGGCCATGGCCCTGGCATGCAGCAGCCACAGCTGCTCAAGCCCCCGTGCAGCTCTGGAGGGGCCTCAGTGCAAAGTGCTCGATTCAGACCCAAAAATAACCCTGACTCTCCCCAAAGCTGCTTCAAGTTGAGGATCTCAAATTACAAGGCGTTTTTAGGAGCTCCTGAACCCACAGCAGCAGCCTCATTGTTCTCCCCAGCCACATTTGTCTCGTTTTTGGAGAGCAAATCTGCACATCCCGCTGTGAATCTGCAGCCCAAAGGGTGCCTGTGGAAAAGAGTAACACAGCCTTGCCCTGATTTTCCTTCCCCCTCTTATAACCCACAATGGAGCCAGGAAGAAATAAGGGACCATAACCAACATAATTTTCCCAAACCCTACTTTGCTACCACCTCATATTTTTCAGAATCATTGGAGAGATCAGGCTTGGAATCCTTTTTTTGTTTAAATTTCTGTATTTCCAATATACAGTAATAATAATACAGTATTTATATAATACTGTATATAATATAATATTATATATATAATATAATATAATATAATATAATATAATATAATATAATATAATATAATATAATATAATATAATATAATATAATATAATAATACAGTATTTCCACGGATCTCAGAAAAATACTAGGGAAAAAAAAAACAACTAAAGAAAAATCCCACCCAAAACAAAATAACCCCCAAAGAGTTGCTTTTTCAAAGTTGATTACAGTCTCAGTTTTGGTTTTGTTAATAACAGCTCCACCCCAGGGCTCAGTTCCCCTTTCCCAGCTCTGGCCAGCAGGATAGGGGATCTCTGTTTACAGTGCTGTGCTCAGCAGAAACAAACACGAGCTGAGCAGCAAAAATACATCAAAAATACATTTACCTTATCTTTTGACTGCTGACAGCTGCCTAACCCTTCCTCCTTGCCCACTGCACATCTACACCACCACCAGCGCCTCCTCAGCCTCCAGAGCTCCAGACCACAACCAATTTCTCCCTCATTATTCCAGTCCAATCCCCAACTTGGCTAAATCCTGGTAAAGTTGAAAGGAAACAGATCAAAGACAAATTTACAAGCAATTATGATGGAGCCCTGCCAGCTGCACATTACAGGACCGTTTCCTTCTCAGAGAGCAGCAAGACAACAGCAAAGATGGTCCCCTGGGATCTGAGCAGCCAAGGTCGGCTCAGGAGCTGTGCTGCACGTGCCAGGGAGGCTGGGCCACGCTCAGGCACAGCTCAAAGTACTCCAGGCACCAGGAACATCCCCACCTCCCTGTGCTAAAGCCTCTTTGCCAGTGCACGTGGGGAAAGCAAAGGCACGGGACCAGCGCAGGCTTCGGCTGCAACAGAGGAAATAAATCCAGAGACCTGCGAGTGCCAGAAGGGACAGGAGCAAGAGCTGAGCCTGAGAGTCACCTCAGAGGACAGAATTCCCCTGCACATGTGCCTCTGATTTGAGGGTCTGAAGGAAATTCAACTCTCATCTCACACCAGCCAGCAAAAGCTAAAATACCCATTCTAAAACGTGGGAAGCTATTTCTGTGTTCACCCTTAGGACATATGAATATTGTTGAGCAGGCAGCACACAGCCAGCACTGGGATCACCATCAGCTCAGAGCCACCACCAGATACAGGGGTCTCTCTGGGGAAATTTTTTTTGGGTCTCTTTGGTGTTTTAGGCCTCCCTCAAGTGCACGGAAACATGGTTATCAAGCTACACACTGCTGCCTGACTGTTGTTCTTGCTAAAAGGCTTTAGGATAAGCTGAAAAAATACTGGGAAGTTCCAATTATCTCCAGTCAATAGAGATGCCAGAGCAATTTTCCATGCAGGTTTGTGTCAGGGCACTGGCCAGCTGCCAGCTCTGGTGCTTGTGTTTTCAGCCCTTCTGTAATTTCAGCAGGATGCACAACTCCTCACAGTGCATGCCCACAGCCCAACACTGCTGCTGCAGCTGATCCCTGAGTGCAGTGCATGCACACAGCCCAGCACTGCTGCTGCAGGGCACCCCCTGATCCCCCTCCATGCTCTGCATGCACACCCCACTGTGCCCCAGCACTGAGGGGAAGCCAAGTGCTGCTCAGATGTCCCCAGAACTGCCCCAGGAACATTCAGCCTCCAGGGACAGCCAGCCAGGCATTTTAAGCTCCAGCTGTACCAGCAGGCACTTAATTTAAGTGCTCTGCTGAACCAGGCACAAAGGCACTCCATTTGCACAGTTCCAATACTCACTGATCCTTATCCATCAAGAATTATGTCATATTTTGCCTTATCTCACCAGCCACAAGAACTTCCTCAGCACTTACCTTCCCAAGTACAAGGGCAGGCCCGCTCAGGTTTTGTTTTCTCCCCCCAGTCAGGATGCTGTGGTGCAGCTGCAGGAAAACCAGGGTGACTCCCTTGCACGGGGTGTTTCCAGCTCACCATGCCCAAAGCTTTACTAAAACACTCAGTGATGAGGTTTCCCCCCAGCCACAGCCACAAGCAGCTGTCACACAGACACTGCACATCACCCATCACTGGGCAGCACCACCTGAACCATTTTCTCTCTGCTGCTGTCCTGAGCAAGCCATCCTGCACCTCTGGCTCCTCTAACTGGAGCACATACAGTCATTAAAAAAGAAAACAGCTTTTCCCCAAGTTGTGTACACACAGTAGTCACTCCTTTCAACCCAAATCATTCTGTGATGTGATTCTTGATCCCAAAGCACCAATGGTTTTGGGCATCTTTTCCAGAGATCCATGTGCCCTGTGATGCTCTGAGCAGCTGAGCTGCAGGGACCCCAACAAAGCCTTCCTGTGAGTGCTGGAAGAGGCACTGGGACCCAGCAGGAGCCTGCAGAGACTCCCCAGCAGCTCCTACAAAAAGCACCAGAGCCCCACAAACCCAGCAGGGCCAGGGAGGAGAGCCAAGGGAAGCAGCCCCACTGACCCTGCCTCGTGCCACGCTCTGCTGTGACCCTCCACACAAGTAAATATTTGCTGCTGCATTTTAATATGGGCTTTTTATTTCAATAATAGCTCCCCATGATTTGCATCAGGATTACAGTGCTATTTTTGTGGCTATTAATCTGCACCAATGTATTCTTTCTGCTGCCTTTATTCCACTCTCCCACTGCCCAGCAGGAGGGTCCTGCTGCACACACCTGCTGAAAACACACCATTTCAAATCCCATTTTCCCCACTTTTATGCCACTTC
The DNA here is from genome assembly GCF_051311805.1 of Agelaius phoeniceus. NCBI lineage: Eukaryota > Metazoa > Chordata > Aves > Passeriformes > Icteridae > Agelaius > Agelaius phoeniceus. The sequence continues at coordinate 6,562,022 of NC_135294.1, forward strand.
GGAGCTCTTTGTTTCCAGGACAGGATATTTCACTCCAAATTAAGCTTTCTGTTCCAGCATTATTCCTTGTTATTCCTAAATGTGCCCACAAACCAGAGGCAGCACTGTGGAGTGTTCTGTGTGATCCAGAACGAGGGGTTGGAATGAACAGGATCACTGCACATTGCTTTTTCTGCTTTATGAAGCATCTGCAACACCTTTCAAGTCACAGTGTGTCAGCATTAACATCTTTACAGGAAAATACAACTGCCTCATTTTGTTTTGAAAGTCATCTGAGGCATAATTCAGAAGGCACAGTAATGAGGCAGACTTTGCATTAGGGCTGTAATAGCCAACATCACGAAAATACCAAAGGAAGGGAAGACAACACTGGTACAATCCATGATTTACTGAGTTCAACCTGGAACATTATCTCTGCTCCTCCTTCCTTTGGATGGAGACAGTCAGAAACACGAGCAATTTGCAAGTAATTTCTCTGCTTTTCAAGCCATGCTGTTAAAAAGGATGTTACTGGGGTAGGAAAAGATTAACAGAGAAGGGCAAAAAACTTAGAACTTGACCAGAGAACATTTGGGTCAGTTTGCCAACACCACTGAGAGCAGCAGGGTGAGCTGCAGGCCCTGCTCCTCCAGACCTCCTCTCCCACAGGGGCTCTGCAGCCTGGCTCCAGAAAGCAAAATCTGCACCTCCGGGTGGCTCCAGCCCAGAGCTGACCCCCAAACCACAGCATCTCCTGCTGAGAGACAGCAACAAGTGATCCCAACAGGATGGGACTGAAGGCTCCCCTCTCCTGACACCCTGGCCATGGCAGAACGTGTCACCCACAGGGAGAAACCCTGTGGAGGTTTCCCTGAAGCACAAAGGATTGCACCTGAGCCAGCCCCTCTGGCAGGACTGGCACTGCCCACAGTCCCTCCCAGCACCTGCTCTGAGCTGTTCTTCCACCGCTCTCCTCACACTCCCCACGTGCTCTGCACCAATTTATTCCTGGCTGCTGTCATCCTGTCACCACCAGGTCTCTCCAAAATCTCCTCTGATTTCAACCCCAAGTTCTCCCCACATGCCAGGGCAGCTGTACCCCACCTTTCCCCCTGGAAGGATGCTCTCCACTCGTTCCCAGATGATCCAGCACCACAGGGCTGGAGGACTCAAAGCAGTGTGGTTGTACTAATGCTCTCCTTTGTGCTTGCATTTTGTTGTTTTAGTACTACATGTTGGAGAGACACGACACTTGGGCTTTGGGATTTAATTAGTGCCTGTGACTCACTCTGCCACCCAATTCCATAATCCTCTGCTTACAGTGGGGTATTTACATGCCATTTTCTAGCCATATAAGTGAAGATTATTCACCCTCAAGCTGCAGGCACAGAAAACACACAGTCTGTCCCAAGGCACAGGCTTGCATCACCTCTCAGGAGTACACAGATAAAATAAAGATAAAACCAGTGTTTGCTCCCCATAACCCAGGCTAAAAAAAACAGGATTTTCTGCACCTGGGGTAAACTGTGTCAACAGTCAGCACACTGAAGCACAAAGCACTGCCAGGGTGTGTCTGTCACACAAACCCACAGGGGTCAGGGGTACCTGCACTGAAGGTGGCAGTGGGGACAGAGGTGACACTCAGGACACACCACACACACAACAGCAGCAGCAGGCTCTGCTCCAGGAGGGCCTGAACGTGGATCTCCTGCTCTTACTGCACCCAAATGTCTGTAAACAGTGCATGTGTTTGTGTACATGTGTGTTATAAACCAGAGTCCAGTTCTGAACCAGAACAGAACAAACCCTCGTGTCTGCCAGCAGCCTCCCCAGCTGAGAAGAGCAGATAATAACACTAAACTAAACAGGGCCCCTCTCAGCCCAGACTTTCTACCTCAAAGGAAATAACAATACAACAAAAACCAACTAAGTAAAGCTTAAGTCCCTTTACTTATCTAAGCATAACAGTGCCAAGGTGAAGGGACTGCTTCAGGCCTGTCCCAGCATCTCCCAGAACAGAATTTCAAGGAGCTCTCAGTGCCTGACCCGACCATACTCACCTGAACAGAGAGTCAAACACACTAAAACCAAACAAAAATCTGGGTGGTTCACTGAGCTTTCAGCTGTGGCTTCATCTGCTCCTTTGGGCTGTTTCCATGCCCCTAAACAGCACTTGAAAAGGTTTCATCCTGGAGTGGAGATAGAACAGCTCTGGGAAACTTATCAGATCAGATCTTGAAACAACAACCGCCAATTAAATAGTCTGAACATTTGAGTTTTATCTTGAGGGCAAAAAAGAAAGGGCACACCACTAACTCCAGCTGAAAGAGCTTCGTCTGTGGAAGGAGCAATGGTCACAGTAACTCAAATTTCAGCCCTGTTCTGACCATTTTAATTGGCTGTAGGAGGCAATCAGAGCTCCAGAACTGCAGGGAAAGTAGATAGCACCTAGATAAAGCAGCGAGGACATCTAGTATTTCATGACAGGAAACCTGAAACGTGCACAGTATCAGGAGAATAAGCTGAATCCTGCATCTCCCCAAATGGAAAATGAGCTCAAAATGTATTTTTGCAACAAGATCAGGAATTTAATAGTGAACATATTCTACAGAAGACTGTAACAGTTACAACTGTAAGAAGTCAGGAGAGCTCAGAGCTAAAGTGAACGTACAGGACACGCAGCTATTTTGTGAGTGGTTCTAGTGATGATACTTTAGTGCAAGAAACACAAGGGACACAGACACAGGTTGTGTGTCAAGCCAGCCAAAGACAGAATCCTCCTGGCACAGGACAAACTCCTGAAGAATACTCAAGCTTTGCTGGGCAAACCACCAGCTCCCCTTCCCTCCCTGCAGAGCAATGTGCTCAGCTTGTTTTTTCCTAGCAAATGCTGGGGCTTCCCAGCCTTCATCCTGCTGCCAGAGGAAAGCAGTGCTGGGAACCTGAGGTGGATCCTGTGCTCACCCAGTCCATACTCACAGCAGCAGCAGCTCTGAGCAGGGCAGGTAAACACTCACTGCTTCATGGTGCATGAAGAGAAACACACGTCAGCCCCACAGCTCCCAAAGCTGGGCCCTGTCCTTCCAATAGTCACCATTTCAAGCAGCCAGAATTCCCCACACATTCCCTTCGAGCTGGGAAGAATCTGGCCTGCACAAAGTCCATCTGCACAGAAGCAGCAAGCAGAGGAGCCCAGGCTGGCCAGCAGAAGCCCCTGAGCCAGCCTGAGGCTGCGTGAGCTCCCCAGGCACGGAAAGCCCAGCACCTGCCCACACAAAATGCAGCTGGGACTCAGTGGGAGGCGGGAGGAAAAAGGGAAAAAACCTAAAGAACCAGCTTCAAAGATTCCTCCAGAGTCCATCAGACAGCACCCATCACCAGGGCAAAGGTCTGATGCCAAGGGAGCAGAACAGCCCAGGCAAAGCCCTGCTGATCACAAACCCTTCCCATCCAGCCCCAGAAAGCTGCAGCTCTTCCAGCTCCAGCACTGCTTAAGCTTTAGCCTTTAAATACCACCAGGAAAACTCTAACAGAACACCCAGCACATCTGAGCAGAGGACTTCTCCCCAGGTAAAACAAAGGCTTAAGCTCACACAGAGTTCATGGGTCACTCTCAGCCAGGGGAAAGCAGGGCCACAGTCAGCCCTGCACAGATTTACCATAGCTGAGAATCCTAATGTGATTATCCAATATTACCAACATAATTATAGGGCCCTTGCTTAATGTCACTGCTGCAATATCTAGGCCATGACAGGACAGATTTAGATTTACAAGCTCCACCCTCTCCTTTTAAATAGGCAGGACACATCACCACGGTTAATGTTGGTGTGGCAGCCCCAGCCAGGAGCGCCTGAACTGTGCAAAATAATACAGCCAGAAACCCCCACAACACCAGCACAGCCTCTGCCTCTCCTGATTCCAGGAGAGCAAGACTGGCTGTCCAGGGATTGTGGCAGTTTTGGCAGTGAACATTCAGTCTATCAGCTGTGATGCTCAAACCACAAACAGACACAAAATAATTAAACAGTCACAGGCATTTTCACTGCATGGACAGCACGGGAAAAGCATAACTGCCTCTTGTCACTTCTCTGGGGCTGCTTTAAAACCACCCAGCTTCGTTTCTTTGCATGTTTCAGGACCCCAACTCATTACAGACCTCACTCCCCACACAATCCTCCTGCAACTCCCTGCCAGGCCCATGGAGAAGGACAAACAGGAAGCTGTAAATCACAACACAGCAGAGAAAGGAGGGGAAGGAAATTAATCTCTGCCATGCAGCAGCATTTTAGAAGCCTAAAATAATCACTGGGCAAGATCCAGGCTGTGCATTAAAGCCACACTGCTGTCAGAAGCTCCAGTCCAAGGGCAGCAGGAGCCTGGCACTCCCAGAGCAGCCCAGACACCCCAAGTCAGGGGCATTGAAGTCTCCCAGTGTTTGCAGTATTTGTGACAGCAATTTCACAACAAACAGCAGCTCACTGGAGGCTCTGGCCCCGTGCTGGCTGCCACAGCAGGAAGCACGTTTAGGTGTTCACGTGGGGGGATTTGCTGGGCATGTGCTCTGTGCACAGCCCTGTGCATCCACTCCATGACTCCCCAACAGGCACACTTGCAAACCCAAAGCTGATAGAACAGTGTTTTATTACTATGCAGCAGGACACGCTGCCTCCAAATAGATTACTTGGCAAGGCAGGCTCAGTCCCTCTCTATTGTAACAATTTTAGTCCCTGAACTTCCACTGTAAGCCCGAAAAAAAATAAAAATTAATGGGTCATGAATAACTCACGGCTTAAAAAAAAATTTAAAAGAATCATTTGTTTAGTTACCAGTCAGCCCTTTAAAAAGCACATTTCAGCTGCTATTATTCCCAGCAGCTGCTAATAGCATCTGAGCCCTTGTTCATCTCCAAGTGAAATTAGCACTGGCATCAACATGCTGTGGAGCATGACGGGCTGAGCCAACACGGCTGGAACTGCAAAGCCAGCAAGAAGCTGCAGCAACTGCAGGCAGCTCAAGAGCTTCCCTGGAAAGGCAAGGAAGCCGTGAATCACATCAGGAGAGCAGAGCAAAAAGCAAAACCAGCCAAGCAGAGAGCAGGGAGAAAGCAGGATGAAGGGCTGGGACTCACTGGGCTGGCTGCAAGGGCCAGGCAGAGCAGGCCGTGGAGAGGTGTCATGGAAACAGCACAGCCCATTTGGGAAGCAATTATGCAAGGATCCTAGGACAGCTGACAGCAACACACAAGTCAGGCGTTCAGGAATCCTGGTTCCTCAGGCAGCACCCGGACGGGCTCCTGGGCACAACTCCACACATGCCAGGAAGAGCCTGAGCTCACAGCCCACAGGATCCTGCCAGAGCTGCACAGCAGCCCATGGAGGCTTCCTCTGCTCAGCCCCAGGAATGCATGGCTCACCTCTCCAGGAAGGGCAGATACCTACAGCTCACAGGTAGCCCTGGGCCACCGAGTGCCACCCCCCTGAGTAACAGGGCAGCACAGCTGAAGGACACATCCCATTCCTCTGCAGGCAGATGCCAATCCAGCCCCAGAGACAGCAGTGAACCTGGCAACTCCTGAGTACACGCCAGGCATGCAGAGAGGTATCCACCATCCCACCGGGCAGCCCCAGGCACAGCCAGGAGCACAAAGGATCCATCATTCAGCATTCAATGGGAAAAAATAGCAGCTCTACATGAAACAGGGCTTTGAGATTTCCACACGTGCACAGGTGAAGAGGGAGAGGCACAAACTATTTGTCTGTTCATTTGTCAGAAGTCTAGGAACAGGAAAAGTTGCAGGGGTCCAGAACCTGCAGTCTTGTGACTGTTACTCACCAAGCCTGGAACCACTGGGGATTGAATCCATCAGTTCAAATGAACTTAAATATCTGCTTTACTTATTTATATCCCAACTTAAATAATAAATATATCACTAAATGCATCAGTTGCAGAAAAACTTTCAAAGGCCTTCTTTTAAGTTAAGTTTAAAACAAAAGCAAAAGGTAGAAAACAACCACCTGTCCCCCTTCAAAACTAGCATCATTTTAATTTTTTAAAAGTCCAATACATTTAATCCTGTCACATGTGCTGCTGAAGGCTGGGTGAGCAAGGCTGAGTCTGTGTTTCTGTGGTCTCTGAATAATGCCAGTCTCCAGAAGCTGCTGTGTGTCAGCTCTCACACCATGATGAGCTGTACCAACCACCACAGCTGCCTGTTCCTCACACCCTCTCTGAACAGGCAGAGCAGCAGCAGCACACCAGTGTGCTCTGGTACCAAGGGAAGGGCCAGGAATCCCCAAGGAGCAGGGACAGGCTTTGTTCTGTATTTGCACTATGTGACACGGGGCCCAGGTCCATGATAAAAGTTCCTGGGTACTATGGTGACATGAATATTAATGACCCTGTGATTAAAACACCAGGCAAGGAGTTCTATTTGCATTTAATACAAGACTGTCCCTGCTCTGCTACACAGCCCTTATCAAATGGCTTCATCTTCATGGGCTCCAGCTTCTCATTTGTGAAATAATTTGATAAGCATCCCTGGCACCATCTGTGTGTCTGCTCTGCTGGGGCACAGGGGCACAGGCTGGGGCACACCTCACACCCAGAGCCTCTGTGTTCTGCAGAACAGCTCAGCACTTCAAACTGCAGCTGGCAGTGCAGCACAGAAACAGCAGGTTTCACATTCCCAAGCTCACGTTTCCATGTGAAATGTTCACATTTCCAAGTACATCTGCTGACTCAGAAGCAACAGGTAAAGGCTGAAAGAAAGGCTCTGACATTCAGCAGGTTTGCTCTTCCCAGAAATGTCCCCAAGGATGACAGGACAGTGTGACCTGCCTGTCCTGCCCTCCCTCCCAGCCCTTGCCACCCCACCTCAGGGCCCTGGGATGCATTTCTTCATTTCCTTACAAACACAGCCAATCAAAGCCACAAACATGGCAACCAGCAGGATCCCAGCAGCTGGGTGAAAAGGCAAGGGTGGCAGCACCTGAGTCCCTGCACACACACAGGTGCTGCCACAGATCCTTCCAACTGCAGAGAGTGTTTCCTTTGCCAATCTCAGGGTATTGCCCATGCCAGCAGCCACCTGCATACCCCTGGTGTCACACACTCCTTGCCAAAGGTCATGAAGAGTCATTGGAGCAGAGCCCTGGGCCAGCAGCAGCCACCAAGAACCTTCCTGTGGCCATAAGGGAGCCTCTCCCATCGATCCAGCTCCCTCCTCACAAGCAGCAGCTCAGAGCCAGAGAGGTCTTTGTGGCCCAAGCCAGAAGCCATTAATCCTCCAGAGGGTCACAACAGGTAACTGAGGTAACACTGAATTAGCAGGTAGGTCATGCAGAGAAGGCACAGAAGGCAAAAGGTCTTAATTTCTGTGCTTCTCACATCAGCACTGATTTCTTGTGTTCCTTTTAAGAATTTCAAACCGCTCTGGAAGTGCACATTTTGCATCACTCTCATGAACACCTGAAGAGCACCCCTCCAGGACCTGGGATAGCAGTGGAGTCACAAAAACACATATAACACACCAAAGCAAGGGCTCCTCCTGCTTGCTCTGGTCCTTGGAGAGAGACTGATGTTCAGTGACAGCCACAGGAACCAGGCACATCGTGTCCTCATGGAGCATTCTGCACATCTTGAGACAAGCCTGAGTTTATTTCACTGCTGCCACTTGTGCAGCAAAAGCACACATCAGCCCTGCAAGCATCGTTGTGCTTGCAGAAGGAGAAACAAGCGAAGATGATATCTGAACAACAGCTGTGCAATTAGAGAGCCCCAGAAGATCTTGCATTTTGCTCTCCTCACACCCTCGAGAACAGCTTGTCAGATTGCTCCAGGCTCACACAGGCACATTCTGGGGCCCCCTACCACAGGCCCATGTGAAGGGAAACTGCAGTGTGACTAACAGTGAATGGAGATCAGCTCTACCTGCCCTCATCACAGCACCAGGCAGCTCCCAGCTCAGCTGTGAGGGGATGCACACGCAAATCCCTGCTCAGGGAACTCAGCTGCTGATGGCTTTTTTTATTTTTAATCTATGAGATCACCCGTCACTGGTACGTAATTTCTTTCTGCAAAATCATGAAGCAAACCAGATGCTATGAGCATCTTGTTCCAGAAATGTCTTTAATCCAATCCTGCAACACATGGCCCAGGGTCCTGGTGTCAGCAGGGGTTCTGCCACAGAGCAAGTGTGAATTCACACCCAAATCACCCGTGTGCCAGGAGCTCCAGTGAAACCACAGCGAGGAAACACAGACTGCAATTCAAGCACCCAGTCTGGAAGGGCACAGATCAACTCCTGACTTGGCCACACATGCTCTGCATTGCTTCACCTCCCTATCTGAGCTCCCAGCAGCCCTAAAAGGGGTGGAAGGACACATCCACAGGCTGTGCCAAGGCTCAGATTCTCTGGGTAGGGAGAGCTCCTGGCATTAGAGGAGCTGCAGCAGCTCCCCTCTGTTTCACTCTGCTGCATCACACTCAGGGCAGCTAACAATAACCTTCATTTCATTTAGTGGCAATTCCTGGACCTCCTACAAAAGGAGAAAGTTTCCATAATGACAAAAAGCCACAAATGAGAATTACCTTGCAGTGCCTCACTTGAGCCTTTCCAAATCTTCTCCTTGTGCTTGTAAATCACTGTCAGTATTGTTCCTGCTCTCAAGAAGCACAGCAGCCAGTATCTGATGCAAGCAGGTTTGTTTCCAGCACAAGGACAGCCTGTGCTTCCCCCACCCAAGGAAGGCAGCACCCCTTCCTGGGAAACTCACTCAGTCACCTCTTGTTATCAGCAGATAACTCCTCCATAAACCAATTCTGCTCATGGCATGTTCTCCTCAGAGACTTCCTGTCTCCTTCCACATGCAGAACACAAGTAAACACTTAGCACAAGAGAAGGCAAATTGGTTGTGACTTTCCAGAGAAGCAGCACCAGCCCTGCAGCTGGCACACTGCCTTCCCAACGGGCACAGCCTCAGCCTGCCCAGAACATCTACCCTGAATAAAGTCACCTTCAAGGGAAGCAGCTCCCAGCCCCAACACGAGTGTGCAGCACCCAGCCAGGGCTGACCCCTTGTTAGCCATGATTAATGCAGGTGGGTCAGCTGGGAAGGCAAGAAGTGCTAAATGCAGAGTGGATTCCAGCTTGTCTTCAGCACATTTGTAACTTCCCACCTGCTCTCCTCGAGCTGCTGACAAGCTCCTGCACAAAGGGGAGAAGGCCCATGCCACCATAAAAACATTATGCACATGCAACCAGAGTTAGCAACCTGTTCCTTTAAAACTACCAGAACACTTCTGCAGGACCCCAGCTGGAGTTAAACCATGTATTACCCCAGCCAGAATCCCACAGCTAGGCTTTCTTATACTGACAACTTCATAGCAGGACTGCTGAAACAGAAACTCCCTTGGTTTCCCATGGAAGCTCCTCCCTGGGCTGGTGCCTGGCTGGGCCAGCAGGGCCTTTAAACCAGCTTTTAGCTGCCATAAGGCACCAGCCCCACAGGCACAACCCAGACCCCTTCTGTGACAGGCCCACAAAGCCCAGTCTCTGGCCCACACAACTTCTTCCACACTTAAATCCACTAACACCTGCTTTTCCTCCCTGATTACATCTCAGGACACAGCACACACTGTCCCAGCAAAAGCTGTGCTGCTAAAAGCACCAAAACACTTGGGATACCTCAGCATTTAGCAAAGAACTCCCTTGGGATTCTTCACAAGTTCCCCTGGCTTCTACTCTCAGAAAAACAGACTGCTAGAACACAGAATCCAACATCCTACCTGGCAGAGCAGAGTACATGTTCTGCCTCACAAGAAACAGGGAAAAAATTAAAAAAAAAATAAAAATCCCATGTGCCATTCCAAGAGGACAAACAGTTTAATTCCTAATCCAAATGTCCCTGCTCAGGTGATTAGCAGCTGGCCCCTGGCTGAAGCTGGAAAGCAGTAACTCACAAAATACACTTCAAAGCAATGTCTGGAACCCAACCACACTGGAACTGGGTTGAGGATCACATAAATCTGCAAAACGTTCCTCAGATGGGGTTTGCTTTAAAGTGAAATTATTTCAGAAGAGGCTCACGTGCGTTTTCAGTGACCTCAGGTGATGGTGCTGCAGGGGAAGGAGGTGCCAAGGGAGAGCAGGGCAGGGGTCAGCAGAAACCCTCTGCACTCAGGGCAGCTCAGGGCACAGCCTGGGCATCCACAGCCTCTCCCAGCTGCTTGCACGTGCGCTGCCCTGCAGGTCTGCTAAGGAAAGCCAAGGTGCATCCCACAATGTCCTTCCTTTCAAAACAGAGGAAAAAATACAGCTGGCAAATGTAGGATGACTCTGTGACTTTGCACTGGTTTGTAATAGCAACCACCAAATGCTTCCAAATCAACACTAGCTACAGCACACAGGCATGGACCTGAAAAACTCCAGCGAGATATCCAACAATTATTAAACCTGAACCCCTTACACACTTGAAGGGGGAAAGACCTTAAAAAAAGTAGAACTCATTTTAAAAGTAACTTTTCCCAGGCCTGCAGAAACTCAGCCTGTGCTTTTTGCTAGAAGCAGAGCAAGATAAACAAAACCCTGCTCAAACATGTGCCCCATCAATGTTTACACACCTTGGCTCAGCTCAGCACTCTCCCACAACACTGTGAGTAAAGTCATACAAAACACAGAGGCCCTCAAAAATGGGACACTGGGGCAATCCCCAACCTGGTTTAGCTCCCCCGTGCCTCGTGGTACCTTGCCACACACACGGCTCTCCCAAACTCCTCAGCAAATTCCTCATTTATGGCAACATCCTTCTCAATGCTCCTGCTGCTTGGACCCCCACCAGAGGGACACCAACCTCCCCAGAGCTCCAGCATGGGGCTCTGTTGTTTTGGTTTTTCCCCTACACACAGGCAGAACCAAAGAACAGTATCTGATTTGGGCCAGCGCTGTTTTGGATTATTTTCAGAAAGAAAACAGCAAGACAGCAGCCTGACTCAGCTCTGTGAAACACCATTCACCCCAAAAGCAGTCACAACACCCCTTGGGGCATTGTGTAACTAAACCTGGCCCTGCAGACCCCAGGGCCAGCAGCACTGTCCTCCCACCACAGATAATCCTTGTGCAAACTTTGGGGGGAATTGTTCAAGAGATTATTTGTGCTATTGCATAGATTAGAGCAGGAGCTCCAAGGACCCAACTAGGAACCACCCATTGCAACACCCTGTTTGTAAAGAACCCACTGCTTCACCATGTCCTAACACCACAACCAGACCCTCAAATTCCTTCTGCATTACTCCCATCTCCTTCCTTCCAAAAGGAGGGGATGTTCCTCCCTGCCCAGGCAGGCAAGTATCCAGACAGAACTGTTTTCCAGGGGTGCAGGAGTTAAACCGAGCAGCTTTACCAGCAGGTATTTTGGGGGATCTACACCAGAGGCACATGGAGCCATTTGGCAGCTGGCACAGGCACTGCTGCAGCCAGGGCACACTCCTCATCAGCAGGGTTGCTCAGCAGAATTCAGGGTGACCAGGCACAGCTCTGACAGGAAGAGCCAAATCCCAACACCTCCATTCCAAAACTTCTGTTTTGTCTCCTCCACACCATACATCACTTCATTGGTTCTCTCTTTTAAGGCACTTTTACAGCTCTTTTTTTTTCCATGTTTCACAGGCTGCACCTAAGCACAGCCCTCCCCATTCCCTCCTAAAGCAAGGGGATGAGAGGTCCTTCCTTCCCAGACAGGATACTCCTCCTACAAAGTGCTTCCCAGGAGACTTTTCCTTTCAGCAGAAATAGCCAGGAGTTGCCTCTTCAGCACTGCTGAAACACCACTGCAGATACAGAGAGGCTTTGCAGCTGAGTTTCAGACGTCAGGAGTGCAGGGACTGGGCTGCCCACGAGCTCCCCAGGTCTCCAGCTGAGTCAGGGAGAAAGGGCTGTTTACCAGCACACCCAGAGCTGCAGCACTCCTGAGCCACGCTGCTCCCCAGCACAAAAACCCACAAAGCAGCCTGCAGACCAACACACCGCCTTGCTCGTGCCCCTGGGAGGCCCCACTCTGCACACAGAAGGATTTCACAGTGCCCACAGCAGAGTCTCAACAGGAGGGAGACACCCGGGCACCACCTTTCACCAGAACAACTCCCTCTGTGCCTCACAGCAACTGTTTCACGGGGCTCAGCCTGCATGCAAGGCACCCAGAGCTGCAGGCCACGCTCCACCCCACAGACAGGAGCCAGGAGACGCAGGGAAAAGCCCCCAGAACCAGCAGCTCCCCCAGGACAGGGAGGCTCTTCCCCCCCAGGCAATCTGTGCTCCCACCTCCACCTCTGCAGCAGCAGGAGAGCCCGGTGACACACGGCTCCTCTTCCCAGGGCAGAACCTGCCAGCACATTACTCATCAGCAAAAAAAGCCTCTGCCTTCCCATGTTACCAGGATGAGGCCATCCTGCATTAAAGGGAGACTGACAGCTTCTCAAGTTTAGCTCATGTAGGTCCTCAGCTTCCAGGGCCAGAAGGGCCTTGGAAATACCAGTCCAGGCAAAGCTATATAGCAAATTTCAAGGGGGAAAAAAAAATCACTGTAGTTGCTAGGTAAAAGCCTGGTTTCAGTGCTCCTCTCAGCAGGACACATCAGAAACCAAGTCTGAAAAACAGCCACAGACCTATTTTCTTGTACACCGTGGTGAATTCTTACAAATCTGAACACAGGCAGCGTACACAGAGTCCCTTTTCCATTTTAGGGCTCTTTCTGTAAAAGCCAACACAGGTCCTCCCACTCAGCTCTCTCCCAGCAGCTCTCCTCTCCCTCGCCATCAAAACAAAACACTGTTTGGACTAAATCTGCCCAGGATGCTGCGCAGGAGGCACCAGGGGCAGGTCTAAAGAGGCCAACATCCCTCTGAAGGTCGAGGCTAAGGTTACCAGGCAGAGCCATTCAGGAGGCTCCTCACAGCCCCAACAAATGAAATGTAAAATGATAGTTCAGGCAGCAGAGCTGGTTACAATTAAACAAATGCCACCAGCAGCTCGCTGCACTGCAAGGCCTGCACACGTCATGAGTTCTGTAACCCCTAGGATTCGTTTTTAGTTTTATTTGGGAAAAAAAAAAAAAAAAGAAAAAAGGCAATTGGGATCACCACTTTGCCTTGCAGACATCCCACACAGAGAGAAATCCCTCATCCCAGGTCACAGCACATAGTCCTGCTCAGCCTACCTATGTGCATAACACAGCTACAAGGAATTTACTCCAGTGTTTTAATCCTCTCTGCTTGAGGCAGGAAAGGAGGTAACAGCTGAACAAAGTTTAAGAGTGAAGGACACTGCTTTCTTTATTTGCAGCACCTTGTTCTGCACCAAAATATTTCACAATTTTGGTTTAGGTGTTTCTTTTGGTTTTTTTAACTCCCACTTTAAGAGAAGTAGGAAACAACTTCTAAATATTCCCCAATTTGTAAAGCATTAAAAGAACTGCCAAATCTAGCAAACCCACACTGGATTTACAGATGGGAATACCAAACACATCAGCTTACAGACACCACTGGACTGCAATTCTGCCAAGGACAATGAAATATTCAGGAATCTGGGGGTCAAGGAGGAGGCTGGGTGCCCGGGACAGCGCAAGGCCTCCCTTCCAGCTTGCGGAGGGAAAGCCGCAGCCGTGGAGCGCTCAGGACGCTCCGGGACCTTACCTTCCGCCAGCACCTCGTCCACGGTGACCTGGTGCCGGCCGATGCTGAAGACCCGGCCGATGTAGCCGCTGCCCGGGCCGCTGCTGCCGCCGCCGCCGCCGCTGGTGCCCGCCCCGGGCCCGGAGCCGCCCTGCTCCCGGCGAGAGTCGAAGAACTTCTTCATGTCTCAGGAGGCGGCAGTGCCGGCCACGGGGCGATGCCGGTGTCGGTCCCGAGCCCTCCGGCTCCTGCCGCGGCCGCTGAGGGGGCCCGGGGCCGCTGACCTGGCGGGGCCGAGCCGCGCTGTCCCCCGGGGAGTCACACCTGCAAAAGCGGCGGGGATAACGGGCCTGCGGCGTTACCCCCGCGGGCCCCGCCGCGAGCCCCGGCCCGCAGAGACCCTGCCCGGTACCTCGCAGAGGGCGGCGGGTGCCTCCATGCGCCCCGCGGGGCCTGCGCAGCCCCAGCGGGTCACGGCGGGGGCCGGCTGCCGGCAGGGCCCGGGGCCCGCATCGCTGCCTGGCGGCGTCACCGGCGACCACCGAGCCCGTCAGGGACAGGGACCGACCCCGCCGCCGCCGCCCCCCGCCGGCCCCATCCGACCAGGAAATGGGCCGTCACAGGAAGTCCCGGCTGCCGTCGGGAGCACCGCCCCCGCGCCTCCGCCAGCGGCAGGGCCCGGCCCCGCCGCCCCGGGCTGTCCCGTCCCGTCCCGCTCCGCTCTGTCCCGGGATGTCGCGTCCCGGGATGTCCCGTCCCGCAGCCCTCGGAGCGCCCCACGGTGCGGCGGGAGGGCGAGCGGGGGCTCGGCGGGATGGCGGCGCCGCGCGCGGCACGCTGGGGGCGGTAGTTCCCCGTGGCGGGCGCAGGGGGGGCCATGCCGCGGTGGGGACTACAAGTCCCGGCATGCGGCGCGGCTCCGGCCGGCAGGGGCCGCTGTGGCGCGGGGCCCTGAGGGGGCTGTGGCGGAGCGCCCGGGCCGGGGTCGCCCCTCAGACTGGCCGGAACCGGAGGCCGCCCCGGGGACAGCGGAGGGGACCCGGGGGCTCTGCGCCCTCGTCGCCCTGAGGGATGAGTGCAGAAATCCTGCCCGTGAGGAACCATGGCCCACATTCGGGCTTTGCATGGTGACGGGTATTTATGTTTATCTTTGAAATAATGCGCTAAATCGATGTTTTTGTGATATAATAATAAAGGGCCACTTCTGTGACCTCTTGGGATTAACCTGAAGCACGAGGCTTATCTTCACACAGGCCCTGCTAGCGCCTGCCTTGAGAGCCTGAGAAAAAATCCTGAAAGCAGATATCCCAAGCCCTTAAAATATCTTTAGTGTTTTACACCTGGTAGCTGGTTTTGTACCAAACCTGTGCCTTGGATTTGCTGTTAAATTACAGCTTCCTCCTCCTTCCTGCCTGGCAAGATGCTCCTCAGGGGCACTGCAGCTCCTCCAGAGCCCAAAGCCACTGGGTCAGGCTTTGGAAGGTTTAGTTTAGCTCAGATCTTGGGAAACTCAGTTTAAATGCACTTTGGGTTCTTCTCAGCATTTTTTCCTCAGAAATGAGGAGATTTTCCCAGTTTATGGCATCCAGAGCTGCCGACTCCTCGTGCACTACTGAAGGCCAGAGCTGGGATTTCAAACAGCAGAGGGAAATGTTAAAATGGCAAAATTTGGTTTTTCCAGAATGAAGCACCAGAATACAAAACCCAAGCAGCACTTGGCTGCCAAATGAATACCTCCATGACAGCACCACTCTCCTTCCTCCCCTCTGACTGGGATGGAAGAGGAAACCAAAGCATGCTCCCATTTTCCCAATGACTATTATTTCCTGTATGATGGTAATAACTACAGCCATCCTTCTCCAGCCCCTGGCCCCAGGGTAGGCCAGGTCTGGTTACTTTGGGGTGACAAAAATGTTTGTCCTTCCCACAGCCCTTGGCCTCACTTTGGGCTTCCAGCAATGCCAGCGAGATTGGATCAGCCTGTTGTAAATGGGTCTAATTGGGTTTTTCCTCACAGTGTTTGAAGGCTTTGAAGATGCATATGGCTCTGAGAACAGGCAGGTAAAATTGCTGGTGGCAACATTTAGCAATACACAGATCTGACAGCACATCACTACAGTTGTTGTTCTGTGCCTCTTCACTGGGGATAATGCTACACCTCTTCCCCATCCTCATCCTCAGCAGGTCCTAAAGGTATGGGCTCACAAGCCCAGCCTGCAGACCCCAAAGTCCTCCTTTGACCACCTTCAGTCACCCATAATTTGTAGGGTGGCTTCTGGCTGCCCCTCATTTCCAAGTACACCCCAAGTCCACAGAGCTGGAGCTGCAGTGATTTCAGCCAGGCTGCCAGCACACGTGTGCAAACAGTCCTTTTTCATTTGCAGCCTCCAATCTGCATGAAACATGCTTGGCTGTGCTTTGGGGCTCTGTGATGAATTAACTTCCAGTGCTCAGTACAGAAGGTTCACATGCCCTTTGGAATAAATATGAACTGAGTAAAGTCTCAGTTGCTTCTGCCCATTATTTTAAATTATTTTTTTATGTGAAAATCCCCAGGCATCTCTCAAGACAGGTAAAACACCCAGTGCAAAAACTGGGCCCCATCACTGGGGATTTCTGGGGACTCTGCAGAACTGAACCATTTCCAAGGAAATTGGGCATCTCTGTACAGTACAGGGAAATGAGTCATTTCCAAGTGAAGAAGATAAAAGCCACTGCATGCAGAGAGCTGCAGATGCACTGCTGAGCCTCCTCCCTGGCTCCTTTTTTTAACCGTACCTGCAGTGCAATGCAGGCGGTGCCAGGCCCACGCGCGGCTCAGCCCGCGGCACACAAACCCCACCCATGACCGTTCTGGGGAGCAGCAGCACCGCAGGAGCCATCCCGGGCTGCAGACGCTGGGGAAATTCATTCTTCATTCCAGCAGGCCCCGGGCTCGGCTGCGCTGCTGCAATCCCAGTGACCTTCACAGGGATCAGAGGGACCTGAGCCTCAGAAAAGCTGATCCGTGGCCACAGCACACACAGGGCCTGGGGCTTCTCCCGTGCCACAGCGGCTCCAGAGCGCTCCCAGGCTCGTCGTGCTGCAGAGAGGAACCTCTGACTAATGCACTCAGTCCTAGACACTGAATTTTTTAAGCTGCTGAAATCCCATGACGAGAGGTTTAAAATATCCGAGTGTGGTCAGCAGAGCTGCTTCCCTGCACTTTGTCTCCCCGATGCCTGCTCCTCCTGCGCTGCTCAGAAAATGCATTCAAATCCCCAGGAAGAAGCACATTAATACAGCTGCATCCCTCTTCATCAAACTTTCCAGACAGCTCAGCATTTTCTAAATAAAAACACAGGCCTGGGCAGGTTTCCTGCGGCCCCCGAAAGGCGAGGGCACACTGGCCCCTTCTGGAGAGCTCGGGGAGAGGCAGCGACAGAGAGCAGAGCTGGCGCAGCTTCCTATGCTCGCTGTCACTTCACCGGCCAGGGGAAACGCAGCCACCGTCACATTTTCCTGAATTCACCCCATAGTAATGAGGTCTTAATCACGCGGCAGTGTTTATCCTGATAAGGATGTTGGGAGAGCCATTTTTACGCAGTGATAGGGGTCACTGTTTCAAAGTAAGGGAAGGGATATTCAGATTGGATATAAGAAAGGAATTTGTGAGGGGGATGAGGCCCTGGCACAGGTGCCCAGAGCAGCTGTGGCTGCCCCTGGATCCCTGCAAGTGCCCAAGGCCAGGCTGGACAGGGCTGGGAGCAGCCTGGGATAGTGGGAGGTGTCCCTGCCATGGTGCTTGGAACAAGATGAGTTTCAAGGTCCCTCCCAACCCAATGCATTCCACAATCCTATGTTTCTTTAAATGTACATTTACTGCAAAAAACTCTGTTAATCTTCTCACCCACAAGGAATAGAGCCACTGTTCAATCATCTCTCTGCTTGTGATTTTCTGGATTTCTTCCCAAGTGCACAGTAGTGGTCCCCAAACACTATTAGTATGACCAGAAAAACCATCACTGATCTCCATCACCCCCAAGAAAAGGTCGGTTCTCAGGCACACTATCATGGAGCTGGGCAGTCATGGCTCTGTTTCCATCCCCTAGAGCTGGGTCATGGCCAAATTACAGAGCAGCTAAGTGAGATTAAACTACATGGAGGCAGATATTAATGAAGAAGAAAAAAGTGAAAGCTACTCATTTCCTCTTCAGAACGATATGTATGCTAATTAAAGTAAACATTGGTTAAGCCCCCTCCCTCTCTGGAGTTTTTGCTGACTCCTGCTCCCCTTTGGGCCACAGGCAGCCAGTGAAGCCACCGATGGCCCGGGCTGCTTGCATTGCCCGCTGTTTATAGCTTTAGTGACTAAAGAAAACAGCAGAGTGAGCCCGTGGCCAAGTGCAGCCCTCGGTTTCTCAGCAGGAGAAAGGCAGAGTGGGTGGGCATCTCCGAGCAGTGTCAGCACAGCATATGCTGGGGGACAGCCCCGCGGAGAGCCCCCGGCGCCGAGCAGCTGTGAGAGCTGTCAGCGTGAGGAGCTGCGAGAGAGCTGGGATCCCCTCCTGTGCCTGCAGAACGCGAGCATGCCCACCTTGGGAACCTGCTGATTGAAGCGCGCTTGAACGGCAATTCGACTCCTGCCTGCCTCATCCTTGCACTGCTCATCGCTGTCTCCCCTTACAGCTCATTGTCTCAGCCGTGTTGGCTTCCCCGTGTCCAAATGGACTCTTGTTTTAAAGGTTTTCTCGAATCAGTTCTGCTCCCCAGTCCCTTCTCGGCCTTGTGTGACATTTATGTTTATGTAATCCACCCAGAGAGCCTTTGACTTGCATAGCAGTGCTGGTATGCCATGCTCAGGGCTCTAAATCCTGCCTGGATTGCTGAAAGGGAGAGTGCTGTGCATTCCCCTGATAATGCTGAGTGCACAAGCAGTGTTTCTAGTGGTTCTGAAGAGTTAAGAACACTCCAGTTTCTTATGTGAGTGGGAATAGTTCAGTTTTCCCACTCAAATAAGCACTGCTTACCTAGGTCTGGGAGTGTTTCATCTTCCTTCCTCTCTTTGTGTTAAAAGGGCTCTACTCCAGTCATGGATCAACAGCTCCAGGCTGCCTCTTCCTGAGTTCTTCCCCAAAACACCTCAGACTTGTGCTGTTTCACCTTCCACAGTGCTGAAGGGCAGGTAAGGACACACCCCTGCTCTAAGGGTCAGAAGTGCCCCTGGATGTCTGCAGTTCACTTTGGGACTATTGTGATATTAATGCACAGAATGAGAATTCACCCTCCTAAAAGCACACAGAACTCAGTGCTTGGGAAAAGCAAGGGCTGGTTTTCAGCCTCCACCCTACCTTTGGGTACTGCTGCTATGGAGACAACACTGACTGAGCTACAGCATCCAACACACTCCCACAGCCCTTGTGCAACCCTTAAATAACCCCATTTTCAGGGGCTGCTTGCAAACTGCCAGTGCTCAGGTATGAAAATGAGCACTTCCCTTGTGAGCCTCCTAAAAACACTGGCTTAATCCCCAAAGGGCCAGATTCTGACCCTCTATTGGTGAATGGCTTCATCAGTGTCAGAATTTGGAGCTCAGTGAGTGAGGTGAGGCTGCTCCTCTAGAGCTAAAGGCAGGTACCTGCTGGTGAAAGGGCACACTGAAATCTCTCCTCCAACACAGGCTCCTTTGCTCTCTGAGATGCACATTTAAAAGGTCAGGTCCTTCAGGCAAAAACAAGTGCTGCCATTTCCTAGAGGTTCAGCTCTGTTCTCATTGTGGGACTGAGGAAATACCCCTACCTGAGGGGCTGCTGCTTGAGCCCCAGTTATTTACTTCATGCACACTGCCCTCCCTGTTTTTCTGTGACCTTTAACTTTCATTAGGTCTCTTGTAGATGGGAGAACAGCAGGATGGAATGGGAATAGGAAGCATGTGTGTAACTGAGTAAAGTCTGGGGGGTCAAGGGCTTTAAACCAAGGCTGGTTAGAATCATTGACAGGACAAATGAAGTATCTGTGAACAGAAGAGCAACGTGCCCTGTCACTGCACAGAGAGGGACTGTGGGCTCGTCCCCTGCTGTCCCTCTTTTCATGCAAGGACAGCAAAGCTATGCCAGCCAGTGATATCCCTCAGCTGGAGGTACTGGAGAATAACCACAGCCTTCCCATCCTCTCAGAGATGAAGACAAAGCTGAAAGTTGAGCAGACCCTGCACAAAGGACCCCTGGAGAGACAAAGCTTTGTCACCTGAACCTTGTCTAGGAAAATACAGCACCAACCCTTCACCTTCCTGGAGGGAGCAGCTCCTGGAGCAAGGTACAGCTGAGTTCCTTAAACCCCCTGCCATTCTATCCACCTTCCAGAGAAGCTCAGACAGCTCTCAGCATGCTCAGAAGCTTTTGTGCCTTTTTGTTTTCCTTTCTGGTCCAAATATCCGTGACTGGATCAGATGGCTTTGGAGCCAGCACCCATAACCAGCCATGATTACAGGGAACTTGGCTGTGTGATGTGTCAGGATCTGGCTGCTGCATGGAATACACCTACATGACTCATTCCAGGCAGCCAAAAACTTCCACACAAACACTTTGTATCTTCAAGTATTCCTCCTACTTGGTGCCTCTCCCAGGGGGAAAGAAAAGGTTAAACTGTGAAAATAATGAATGGTAGGATTGCTGCAATATTTAACTAATTTGTAAAGAAAATTAATAACTTATGGTATTAAATAATTACTATTGCATATACCAGTGATTGCAGTGACAGAGCCTTCCAGTCCTGAGGGCTGAAGAGACTGGGAAGCAAACAGAAGGATGAAAATACCCAGGCTAAAAACATCCCTGGCAATGTAAGATGGAGAAACACAGCAATTCTGCTGGGGGATTAAAATGGGCCCAAAGCAGGGACTGCTGACGTGAGAGGAAGGGCTGAGAATGGAAACTTCCACAGATGTAGGAAAGAGAAAAGTTTCTCCTCAGCAAGAGTTTGTATGGGCTGGTCCACACTGAATCCTGGTCAGGGTCATGTGCCAGATTCTGCAAGGAAAGAGGCTCTGCAGTGCACAAGGAGAGGGCTTGAGGCTTGAGCCTGGCTTTTCTGCTCCCCTGCTCCATCCCCTTGCATCAGCAGTAGGTGCTGGGCTCTGTGGAGCTGCTTTGGGAGCTGAGCTGCAGCAGGAGCTGTAATAAATAACCCACACAGACATGCTCACTGAGGCACAGCCTGCCCACATCCAGGCTGCTAAATTTAGGTCCCTTCCAGCAAAGGAGCATGGCCAGAGAGGCACAGGGATGAGACAGAGCTGTCCTGTGAGCTGGAAAAAGCTGAGAGGCTTGGCTTACCCATGATAATAACAGCACGTTTGGCATCAGAGGAGACCTAAGGTGCTGAGGATAACACTTGAAGACAAGGAATCTCTATTGCAAGGCTGATTTCCCTCTGTCAGCCCTGTGACCATGTCCATGGCTGACCCTGGAAGGGTAAAACTGAAGTCCCTTTGCCTGAAGGGGTTTGGCTTGAGGGCACTGCCATTTATAGGGGCAAAATGAATAATTGTTGTGCAAAGACCCATCCTAACTGAAACCATGGCTGTTTGCGATGCCGAGTTCTTAGACAAGGAGTGAAGGTGTTGAAGAGCCAGAGAGGTGCTGTGGGAGCACGGGAGGCACGATACAGATCAGGAATCCCCACAGACAACACCGGGGGAGGAACAGGATTTCTCGCTCGAGGGTTTTGCTGCCCGTGTGCCCCGCGGCGCCGTTGCCATCGCTCCCCCCTCGGCCGTGCCCTGCTGCAGGCAGGAGTGAGAGACCGGAGCCTGCAGGCACAGCCGCTCTGCTGCGGGACTTGGACAGGGAATCCATCCCAAGCCGCCAGCCCTCCGTGTAACCCCTAAAGTGCAGTTTGGGGTTGCATCCCGAACGTGCGGGGCGAGGGAGGCTTCCCGGGAGCTTCTCCCCGCTCTGGATGGCACCCACGGGCTCAGGGATGGGCAGGGCAGGGCGGGAGCTCCCGCACGTCACTGCCGCGTGTCGCCAGGGCGGGGACTTGGCCACCCGGGGCAGCCACCGCAGCTCTGCCCGCCCGTGCCGGGGACCCGCGGGACAGCAGGTGAGTGAGTGCCAGGCGTTCTCCGTGGCGTGGGCACGGGGCTGCCCGGCTGGCGCTGCCCGGCAGGCGCCGATCGCCCTTTGCAGCGCTCGGCCCCGGGCGGGCGATGCCAGCGCTGCCGCGGGGCTGGGGCAGCCCGGGCCGGGCTGGGCAAGGACAGGGGGCGGTTTGGGATGGAGGAAGGGCTGACCTTCCCCGGGCACAGCGAGTGCGGGCTTTGGTTCCTGGTGGGTGCCGAGGGCACGGCTCGGGGGGCGCGCACAGGCTGAATGGGGCTTACAAAGCGGTAAGAATCGCGTTTTTATTCCTTCTGAGGGCGGTGGACAGATAAAGGTCATTGTGTGGGAGGCGCTGGGATAGCTCAGCTGTCTCGGGGCTCGTGGCAGATCCTGTCCGGGCTGCGAACTCGGGGTCCGACCCTGCGGCGAGCCCCAGCCCCAGCCCGGGCACAGCCCCAGCCCGGGCACAGCCCGGGGGGCTCGTCCCGCACACCGGAACAAGCAGGCAATCCCCGAGCAATCCCCGAGCAATCCCCGAGCAATCCCCGAGCTCTGGAAAAGCTCATCCGGCGCTGGGCGTGGGTCGTGTTTGGGTAAACGTGCACCCAACGTGGGAACTCGTCGGACAGGTCCAGGGTTTGCCTCACAAGGAAAAGGGTCGCCAAGCGGTGGGTTTCCATCCAGAGCCGAGGTGTAGGACTGGCAACGCTGCGAGCTCAAACTGGGAGGGGAAACGCCTGTGTTTATATCCTCTTAAGCTGTTGGAACTTTCCTTGGTTGTTCCTGTGTGTGTGCTCCGAGCATAGTCAGGAAAACCTGACTGTGTGCAAGCCCAAACTTGAACTGGCCAGCACATGTCATAGTGTCAGCACTTTCCTGATAAATCAGGTTTATTCAGCTTTTAGACAATGTTTGATATGGACTTAAAACTGGCTGTTTAGCTGATAAATCCTGCCAGGGAAAGATCATCCATGGAAAAAACATTGAGTAATGGGAGGGATGCCTCCTACACTTGCTCTCTGTCACCTGGGCACGGTGTTTTGAGCTTGTTCTCTGCCAGCTTTATTGTACCAGGCCTTTATTCTGGGGTGAAGCAAATAACATCAGGACCATAGCACTGGCTGGCTGACTCTTGCATGCACAGTTTAATTCTTCAAAACACAGAGTGAAGTATTGTTCCTGTCCTGGAGCTGTTTTTCCCTGACTGTGCTGCACACCAGGAATTGTGTTAAGCTGCTGAGCACTGGCAAATCTGCTGAGCAATTCCCTCTCTCTCTGCTTGCCAAAGGGTGGCTTAGGAGAGTTTCATTCATCGGAAGCCCCAGCATGAGCAGGTCCTGCAGAGCCCTTCAGCTGTGAGGGGGTTACAGGGGCACTGCGGGACAGCTTGGCTGAGCTCTCCCACCTGTAACCTCAGTGCTCATCTCACACAGAAATGCACCAGGAGCAAACCAGTGCTTGCAGACTGAGCAGTGGCTTTGCACTGCTGCCTTGCCAGTGCTCTGCTCTTTCAATTCCCAGTGGTGTTCCCAGGATGAAGAAATCAAGAGTCTTGCAGTCAATATTCAGCAGGGTATTTCTGCTATTAATGGATGTTGTGAGAGGATTTGCCTTGAGTGCAGTACATGCAGCCTCTCCTCATGCTTTGGTTTCCTTCTGCCAGCTCAGAATTTCCCTGCTTCCCTTTCCCTTGACCTTTATTTTGCCCTCTGATTGACTTGCTAAACCAGCCTGTCTGATATTCCTGCTTCTGTGTACAGACCAGCTCCATCACAAAAACAGCAGTGAAATTTGGAGCCCATCTGACTAAAGCAAATAAAATTGGCTTTTTACTTCCGTAGAAAGATTAGAGAAGAGCAAAGATAACTTTTCTGAGGTCTAGGTCATACCGTGATAGCTGGAATTTATGATCAATGAAAGAAAGCACACTCAGCACTAATAATTGATGTGTGTTGCCTGATTGCAGAGGGTGTAGTAAGGTAGAGGTGCACTCAGGAGAGTTACCTGGCCTGAGCAGCTCCTACCTAGGGCCTGAGCAGCTCACCCTGTGCATTCCTGGTCTGTGGGAATGCTGTGGAGCAGGAGCAAACACTCCTGGTCTTGCACAACTGTCTGGGCTGTGGAGAGCACCACGAGGAGAATTGGGGAGAGATGTCATTCACTGCTGGCACCTCTGCTTCTGCTTCAGGACTTTCATGGGAGAACTTGCGCAACCCTGGAATAAAACCACACATTTGGTGGGTGGACTTGACTTGCTGTCACCGTGCTTGCATCTTTTGAGTTTATTTTTTATGAATTCAACCCTACTGTACGTAGGTATCTCTTTGAGTCTGCCTTTCCAACTCCTCTGCTGCGATGCAGAGGAAGTGAACCTTGTCCTGGTACAGCCTGCCAAGGGATCAGGGACTCAGGAAAAGTTGGGTGTGCTCATGCAAAGGCTCTCTGATGGCAAACAAAACTGTGAACAGAACTAAAAACCCTGGGCAGATGGCAGGGAAGCTTTGGGGGTTTGGGAGGGTTTTGTCAGTTAAAACTACAGCCCTACAAGAAAGGACACAGTGCACCAAACTGAGAGGATGTTGAATATAAAATGTCCTATTAAGATGAGAGGGAAAGTCATTCTCCTGCCCAGTGCTCAGGTGAGGTTATCCTTTGTGTGCTCACCTACACCAGGGTGTCTCTGCCTCCCAGGCAGGATCCATGAAGGGTTAGGGCTGTGTGGGCAATCTCAGCCTGCTTATTCCTCAGCCTGCTTCATGCTCAGCCTGCTTCATCCTCAGCCTACTTCATGCTCACCCTGCTTCATCCTCACCCTGCTCATCCTCACCCTGCTCACCCTCACCCTGCTCATCCTCACCCTGCTCACCCTCACCCTGCTCATCCTCACCCTGCTCCATCCTCACCCTGCTCCATCCTCACCCTGCTCACCCTCACCCTGCTCATCCTTACCCTGGTCATCTTCACCCTGCTCACCCTCACCCTGCTCACCCTCAGGCTCTCACCTGCCAAGGTCAAAGCCATGTATTTTGGAGAACATGGGAATCAAGTCTATTTTCTTTGCTCCAGGACATCACTGTCTGCCTCTCCTCATAGCCTCAGCCAGGCTGTCAGACAGGCAATAGAGAATGCCATTAAATTAGCAGTGCTAATCACATCCCTCCCAGCCTGGCCCTGGCCCTGTGCTGTGTGATCAAAGCAGGGCTGGACACTCTGGGAAGCTGCCCTGGGTGTTCACTTGGGCTGCTCAATGCTACTTTATTTCTCAAAGAATTAGATGGTTATTTAACCAGCCTCATTAACCTTCGAGGGAAGGTGTATTCTATTAATAATTTGCTAGAAAACTAACACTCCCTGTGTTTTATTATTGCAGCTGTCAGTGCCCTGGACACAGACAATAACAGATTGAGCAGATCTGAGCAGGATGGTGAGTGAGTGTGTTTGCTGTGCCAGGCTGTGCCAAGCCTTTGCTCTGGCCTGATAAACGTGGGAGTGGAGCTCAGATAAGGACACAGCAGGAAGAACAGTCACTGTCTGCCCTTCATGGGGGTGAATTTATCACTTCTCTCTGCTTCCTCATTCTAGAGGAGAATGACCCACACATACAGGCTTTTGCCTTTGGGGAGTTAATGGAAAACCAGATCAGATATTCAAATAATTCAAAGAACATTAATTTCTCCAGATAAGCTTCCTAGGCATATTATTCTTTCCAGGTTGAGCCTACAAGGCAGCCATTTCTACGGTTGTTATTGCAGAATCTTGGAATGGTTTGGGTTGAAAGGAACTTTAAACATCATCCAGTTCCATCTCCAGCCATGGGCAGGGACACCTCCCACTGTCCCAGGCTGCTCCAAACCCCATCCAGCCAGGCCTGGAACACTTCCAGGGCCAGGGAAACACTTTTTGCCCATTGAATGTTAAGTGGTACTTTTACCACTGCTGATTTTCTTGGGAACATGAAGAGCTTTGCAAGAAAAGTGTATTTCCCCAGAAATTGCACTAGACCAAAGGCAGGAGAAATCTGTTTGTGAGTCACCATTTAGGGTAAAACACTGCACTTCCTGGTGTGTTATTTAACAAAATGATGGTCCTTGACTGCTCTTAGAGAAGCCAGGAATGGGGCTTTGCTGGGAACAGCTTCTTCTGTGATTTACATGGAAAACTGCTGGGAAGAAGCTGGACTGAACAGAGATGTCTGGCAGTGCCCTTATTTAGCTGGAAAACAGATTCTGCATGGGCAGCCACATTAAGGTATTTTCTCTTTTCAGTTGTGTCCCTGTAGCTTATTTCTTATGTGGCTGGGAAGTCCTGCTGGAACAAACCATTTCATTTTTGGAATGGATGGAACCTGGTATAAAATCACTCATGTTTGGAGGGTAGACTTTACTTGCTGTCACTTTCCCAAAGAGATGATTGCATCTTTTGAATTGTCTTTTTTTTTTTTTTTTAAATTCAGCTCTACTCTGTGAATGTCTCACTTTGTGACTACTTTTCATAACTCCTCTCCTTTGGCTTTAGGCAACAGTCAAGGGTGTCTCAGCTTTCAGTGCTGAGCAAGAAGCACAGGCACTAAGGAAGGCCATGAAGGGCCTTGGTAAGTTGTCTCCCTCCACTGCTGAACTTTCTTTTTTAGCTCTGCTGGTTGGGAAGGTTTTTGCTGGTGGTTTTTTTGGAGGGGA
This sequence comes from Agelaius phoeniceus, assembly GCF_051311805.1. NCBI lineage: Eukaryota > Metazoa > Chordata > Aves > Passeriformes > Icteridae > Agelaius > Agelaius phoeniceus. Next base: position 6,588,423 of record NC_135294.1, read on the forward strand.
AGTTCAGCCATTTGCATCACCTCACTGCCTTGTGAGGGCACTGGAGGGAATCGGGCAACTCGAACCCCTTGGAAATCCAAGTCTTGGCCACAGAAACATCTTCAGCCAGGCTCTTGTTTTCTCTGTCTGTGCTGTGGTGCTGCTGGGCTGAGGCCCTCGTGCACAGATGAGACCCAGGTTGTGCAAGGACGTGTGTAAGGTTGTGTGGCCAGTGGCACACCCTGGGCAGGGCCAGAGCAAGCCTCTGGTTCTGCTACAAGCAGCTTGACTGGTTCTGTTTGGTTCCTTCCAGGCACGGATGAGGATGCCATCATTGAGACCTTGACCAAACTGAACGTTTCCCAACGTCAGCAAGTTCTGATCACCTATAAAAGCACTATTGGCAGGGTAGGTGCTCTGCAGAGATCAGTGTGTGCCTCTAGTTGGGAGATGGGGATTTTTTGGTTGTACCACTTGGGTGAAATGTGAAGAACATCCCAGTCTCCACAAGAACAGGATTGGCACTGAGCACAAGCTTTCCTTGGCCAAGATTTTTTGTTCTTGTTCACTTCAGAGTAACTGTTCACCCAAAAAAAGCATTGAACGAGTTCTTCCTCTTCTCAAAGGCCCTGTCTTTTTCTCCTTTCTTCTCTTTCTGATTGCTAGGATTTGATTGATGACTTGAAGTCTGAGCTGAGTGGGAATTTTGAAAGGGTGATCATTGGTTTGATGACTCCTACCATCATGTATGACGTGCATGAACTGAGGAGGGCTCTAAAGGTTTGGAAATCCTTTTTTATGTTATGACTTACGGTCAATTCAGTATGCAATGCCATCATTATATATGAATTATTAATTTCTTATTAAGCCATAGCTAATAAACAGGAGTCCTGGCTGTCACAGTGTTGTCTCTGTGATTCCCTAGGGAGCAGGGACAGATGAAGGCTGCCTGATTGAAATCCTGGCTTCTCGCACCAACGCCGAGATTCGGCACATCAACGAGAACTACAAACTGCGTATGTAGCTGCTCTGCAATTCCTCACTGGCTCAAAAGCCACCTCTGTGTGTGTGCAGGGCTGTGTGGAGAGGCAGGACAAGGGTCTGCCAGCACCAGGGACTAGAATTACACCCAGGAATTGAGTTGATGTCATGGGCTGGGGTGGTTATGTCTGTCAGCCGGAGGTCTATGCATGGTGCATCTTTTGCCAGTTTTATCCTGGCTGTGCTTCTGAATTTTGCCCTGCAGCACTCAATATGATGGCTGGATTGCTGTGATGAAAGCCAAGAAGGGCAAGGGCATCCTGGCTTGTCCTAGTCACAGTGTGGCCATCAGGACATGCCTGTCCCCCAAGGGCATCCTGGCTTGTCCTAGTCACAGTGTGGCCAGCAGGACATGCCTGTCCCCCTGTGCTGCACTGCTGAGGCAATTCAAATCCTGGGGACAGTTTAGGATGTTAGAAGAAGGTTCTTCACCCAGAGGGTGGCTGGGCACTGGAACAGGCTCCCTAGAACAGTGGTCCCAGCAGCAATCCTGATGGAGCTCAAGGAGTGTTGGGCACATGGTGGAACCCCTGAGGATGGTTCTGTGCAGGCCCAGGAGCTGGACTTGCTGATGCTTGTGGGTCTGTTCCCAGTCAGAAATCCTGTATCCTGTGAGCTGTTGGTAACAGATGTGCTCTGTGCAGCAAATCCCATATCCTGTGAGCTGTTGGTAACAGATGTGCTCTGTGTGTGTGTGTGTGTGCTCTGGCAGAGTATGGCTCCACCCTGGAGGACGACATTGTCTCTGACACATCCTCCCTGTTCCGCAGGGTCCTCGTGTCCCTGGCCACGGTGAGTCCAGGGCAGGGCAGTAACAGGGGTCAACATCTGCTGGGCATCCCTCACTCATTTCTTACCTGAAAGTTTGCATACAGATGCTCACTTTGTGAGCCTTCTGTCAGGCTTGGAGAATTTCCTATAAATCCATTTCCCACAGAGGTGCTTCAGGCTGGCTGCTGTTTCACTTCCCTTGTATTTCACCTTGCCAGCACTTCACCCCAGCTTCTGCAGGGAGAGCAGCCTCACTCTGCCATGCCTTAATCCCATATGCTCTTTCTATTAAAGTGGATGGCTGCCTGTTCCAAAAAAAAAAAAAAACAATCACATCTGAATTATGTTTTGCTGTATTTGTAACTCATTACTCAATGTTAAGAGTCCCATTATACATCTCCAGTAACTGGTTTTGAATGGGGAATTAGCAGGACTTACTTCCATTAGTTGCTCTGTTGAAATGAGTTTTTCATCCTTGTATTACTGCAGGGCAACAGAGATGAGGGAACATTTGTGGATGAGGCCCTTGCTCAACAAGATGCTCAGGTGTGTAGCAATTTGCTCCCTGGTAAGAACTGTCTGGGTTTGTATGTGTGATGTGTGGTGAATCCCTGCTGTTTATAGACCTCTTTTTCTCAAGGTAAATGAGTAAACCTGAAGTTGTGCTAGTCAGCAGTGCCCCAGGTGAAGACTTGATTGGATATTAGGAAATATTTTTCCCCCAAAAGAGTTGTCCAGCTCTGGCACAGTCTGTCCAGGCAGGGGTGGAGTCCCCATCCCTGAGGGGATTCAACAGCCATGTGAATGTGGCACTTGGGGACATGAGTTAGTGGTGAACTCAGTGACCTCAGAGGGCTTTGCCAGCCCAAATGGTTCTATGAGTAAAAATCTCATTATATACACCTGGTGTCCTCAGTTAACCCCGCTTTGTTCATGTCTTGCAGACCCTGTATGAAGCTGGGGAGAAGAAATGGGGAACAGATGAGGTGCAGTTCATGTCCATCCTCTGCACAAGGAACAGGTGCCACCTGCTCAGAGGTAGGACCTCTCTGGTGTCCTGGGCTTTTCCCTGCTTTGAGGACAGTGCTTTTGTAGGAGCTTTTTACTTGTTCATTAACTGGTTGTGATCCCTTCCTGAGACAACAGATACTCTCAGGGCCAGTTGATCCAAAATGGGAGTTGAGTAAAACACCCATCCAACTTCCTCTAGCCTGTGAATTGGAGATAATGAAGTGTGTCTCCCATGGGACAGAGCTAAGCATAGAAACTGTCTGCATTAAAGAGCAGTTCTGGAAAATCCTTGCAGCAGTGGTAGGCTAATTAGCAAGACAGCTGATAATTAAAATGAATTCTTTCTGAGGGGCAGCCCTGATTTAGTTACAATGTCAGGGTAATGGTGCAGTGTTTGTACAGGCTCTGAGGAGCTTGATCTTGCAAAGTGATCCTCGGGGGGTACACACTGAAGCAGCTCACTGGGCTCTTTTATCCAACTCTTCCCCCTAGTTTTTGATGTGTACAGAGTGATTGCTAATAAGGACATCACAGACAGCATTAAATCCGAGATGTCAGGAGACCTTGAGGATGCTCTGTTAGCTGTGGGTGAGTTCCCTGCTTTTAATCTTTGTCTACAAACTAATTAAATAATTAAAGATACTGTCTCTTGCCCTGACTGTTTGCACAGCTTCAGGAGGCACATTCTTTTTCACTATTTTACAAGCCACAGTGTTTTAATCTTTGCAGATGCAAAGGCCTGGTAAGAAGGCTCTGTGCTTTATATTTCTCTGCCAAGGGATGCTTTGGCAGAGGGCATTTGCTGTGTGGAAGTTTTAAATCCTTAAAAATATTTTATTGCTGTGCATGGACACATCAATTGACAGCAGGTCACTGACTCTGATGTCTGCACTGTGCTTGTTGAGTTGCATTTTTACAGAATAAATATCTGCACTGAGAAAGTGCTGGAAGGGTTTGGAAGACTTGATCCTTCAGTGTTTATTGATTTTAATTATCTTGTTCTTGTCTCCCTTACAGTAAAGTGCATGAGGAATAAACCTGCTTATTTTGCTGAAAGATTGTACAAATCTATGAAGGTAAAGAGATTTTGCTATTTTCCCCCCTGCCTCTCCATGCTTAAGTCAACAGCATGACAGCAATTAGACAAAAAGAAACTGTGTTAATTGGGGGAAAAATGAAAGAGGTCTGAGGTTTTCTGTGGATCTCTTTTCCTTCAGGAATCTCAGAGGTTTTCTGTGGAGCTCTTTTCCTTCAGGAATCTCAGAGGTTTTCTGTGGAGCTCTTTTCCTTCAGGAGGCTCAGAGGTTTTCTGTGGAGCTCTTTTCCTTCAGGAGGCTCAGAGTTTTTCTGTGAGCTCTTTTCCTTCAGGAATCTCAGGGGTTTTCTGTGGAGCTCTTTTCCTTCAGGAGGCTCAGAGGTTTTCTGTGGAGCTCTTTTCCTTCAGGAATCTCAGGGGTTTTCTGTGGAGCTCCTGTCCTTCAGGAATCTCAGAGGTTTTCTGTGGAGCTCTTTTCCTTCAGGAATCTCTGAGGTTTTCTATGGAGCTCCTGTCCTTCAGGAATCTCAGAGGTTTTCTGTGAGCTCTTTTCCTTCAGGAGGCTCAGAGCTGGCAATGGATGCCTGCATTAATGCACAAATGGTCCCGTCAGGAGTGGGTTGCAGGGCAGGCCAAGGCTCGGTGCCTGTCCCTGCGTGTCCCTTGTGTCCCCAGCTGCTCTGTGTCCCCTCAGGGCCTGGGCACTGATGACAGCACGCTGATCCGGGTGATGGTGTCCCGTGCTGAAGTAGACATGCTCTACATCAGGAGGGAGTTCCTGGCCATGTATGGAAAATCACTCCACTCCTTCATTAAGGTGAGCTCGGAGTCTTACACACACCTGGGTTTGCTAAGCAGCACCAAGGACACCCTCAAAACAACAGCTGAGGATTGTAGAGGAGGTGGAATTAAGGAGACTTTACATTTATGTACTGAAAATCTTCCTGAATGTTCCTGGTTATTAAGTTGTCAAAGAGGATACAAACACTGCAATAAGTCATTTATGGTGAAAGGAATCCTGCTTGCCATGGAGCTGCAAAACTAATGGTGTTCCCTTTTTCTGCTCTCTCTAGGGAGACTGCTCAGGGGACTACAGGAAGGTTCTGCTCAGGCTGTGTGGTGGGGAGGATTAAAGGAGGCCTGGGGAACCTGCTGGGTGATAGGAAGCAGCTGATAACAGAATGATTTAGGTTGGAAAACACCTTTAAGATCATCGAGCCCAATCATGATAAAGATTTCTTTCTTTTTTTTTCTTTTTTTCTCCAATGCCTCATTAATTACTCTGATTATTGACCTAGGTTAGTTCATGTTCTGGTTAGATAGTGGCCATTCTGGTCGACCCTTTTGATACACTTTTATGCTTGGAACACCCATTTGCCTACTAACTGGGCTGGTGAAGCCCAACTTGCACAGAATGCTGTAACCAAAGGTATAAAAGTTGTTTCCTGAGCAGCTGCCCCTCTGCTGTTGTGCTCACCAGCAAAATGCATCAATCAACTAAAGCAAACCTGAGAGTGAGAGGCTGCACAGGGAAAAGCCAACCTCATTGGTACATGGAGACTGCAGAGCTGGGTTTGCTCCAGTTTTTCAGCAGAATTAAAACACAAAGAAACCAAATATCTAAAATACAAACACGTTTACATGTTAACTTGCCTCTGTTAGTGTGGAGCATTAACAGCCTGGCTGTGCTGTGTGTATATATTGCCTGTAGGCCTGTAGGTGGGGAATTGTCACTGGTGACATGAGAAAAACCTTTTTGTGCCCTGGTTAGAGCAGCCCTGTGTTTTTGGTCTGTCTGCTGGATCATGGGAGTATAAATAATATGGGTTATATTATAAACCCTGCTGTGGATAAAGTGATGTCATTGGAATTGTGCCTTTTAAGGAATGACCTGTCCCCAAACCCCACATCACCTGCCTGGTGCTGGGGCAGCTCCCCAGATTTTCCTGGGACACGTCCCCAAATGTCCCTGAGGTGGCTGCCCAGAGCCACCTGGGACAGCTGCCCACATCTCCCACACTGAGTGGCACCTGCCCCATGTCACAGTCCCAAAGGGGACCCGTGTTTGTGCTGGGCCTCACGTGGGTGTCCCCAGCAGAGACTTCTCCCCCAGACCCTGCACACTGCTCACTGTTTGCACTCCAAAAATGGGACCCTGCTTTGGCTTAGCAATGTATTTTTTACTGCTGGTGAATAATCCTGTTCTGAAGGATCCTCCCGAGGCTGCATTGGCAAAGCTCCAATGCTGGGGTGGCTACACCCCAATTCCATCCCTCCTTTTCCTCTAAAACCGGCTGGACTGGGAGATGCCTCTGTGGCCTCCAATAAAATAATTTTCTTCTTATTATCTGGGCTGCCTTTAGAGACACATTCCTGAGTTTTGCCAGCAGAGGAGGCAGAGCTTTATTCGGTTCTTCTGAAGGGGAAAGCCCAGCACAGCAGCTGCAGAGGTGCTGCCTGGGGTGGGTTTCAGTGCCTTGGCTCAGGTTGGGTTTCAGAGTGTTGGAAAATGAATAAAGAATTTGTTTCTGTATTTCCCGTTGCGATGGTGTGTTCTGGGAGGGGACACAACGAGCCTCTGGATGGGGAGTGGCTGCAGTGCTGCTTCTTATGCTAATTCATCCATGGTTTTAGTCTTCTTTGTATCCTTTTCCTCCGGTAAGGACTTTCCAATGCATAAACTCAGTCTGTGTCTCTGCTTTATCTTCTGGTTTCTGGAAATTGTCCTTGTCGTCCACACATTCTCCAGTCCAGATGTCCAACCTCAACAATACATTTCTTTCCCAGGTTTTGTTCATTGAACTCCATCAGAGTTTGTTTATGTTTCAATAAGTTTCAGTAAGTTTCAGTAAGTTTCAGTGAGTTTCCCGAGCTTTCTACTAAAGCAGCTTATGGGAACTTTGCTAAACGCTGGCTAAGAGTAATTTAAGAATAAAGATAGATAGATAGATATGGATATAGATATAGATATATGTAGTGCTTTATTCTTAAATATATAGATATATACTATATATAATATAAAAATATATAATATAAAAATAAATATTTATAATATATAATATATGTTATATGTTATATTATATATATATAAGAAATATATATTTCCTAATATATTTCTTAAATAGATTTCTTCATATTTCTTAGATATATATTTATATTTCTTAATAATCACCTATCTATATAGACATACATAGGTTATGAGTGTAGATAGATAGATAGATAGAGATATATATAGATATATATATATCTATATATATAGCTGATAATTAAGAACATTATGATTAAGAAAAGCAGGGCAGAATTCAATTTAACGCATTAACTGCAGTCCTGGCGGGGCAGTCCCGCTCGCGTCACCGCGGCCCGGCCGGGCCCGCCCGCGCAGGCGCGGAGCTGCGGGGCCGCGGAGCTGCGGGGCCGCGGCCGCCGCCGGCCGGGGCTGCTGAGGCGCCGCCGCCGCTCCGGCCCCGCTGCGCTCCGGCCCCATGAGGCGGTGGAGCGGCCATGGGCTCGCTGGGCAGCCGCGTGCTGCGGCGGAAGGCCGGGCTGCCGCGGGGCGAGGCGGCGGCCGCGGGCAAGGGCGGCAAGAGGAAGCGCGGCGGGGCCGAGGGAACCGGCGACAGCGACAGCGACGGCGAGGCCGAGCGGGAGGAGCGGCTGCTGCACCTCCGGGGCCGCAGGTCTGAGGGACGGGCGCTGGGGGAGCTGCGGGGCCGGGCTGAGAGGAGCTGGAGGGATGCGGGGCCGGGCTGAGGGGATGCGGGGCCGGGCTGAGGGGATGCGGGACCGGGCTGAGGGGCCGGGGGGATGCGGGGCCGGGTCGCAGCTCCCAGGGGACACCGCAGGGCCCGGCCCGGCCGCCCCTCGCAGCCCGCCGGGGAGAGGTGTCGGGGTGAGGCCTCATGGGGCGCCCCGGGTCGGGGGAAGGCCACGGGCGACACGGGGGACACGGCAGCCGGGCCGGGCTGGGCAGGACCGACCCGCCGAGCGCTGTGGAGCGACTGTTGCTGCTGTAAGCGGAGAATCTTAGGGGTGTGTCTCACTGTTCGTGGTCTGTTGTTTTGTTTTTACTAGGAAAAAATTGAAAAGCACGTCAAAATATATTTATCAGACACTGTTTTTGAATGGGGAGAACAGTGATATCAAAATCTGTGCTCTGGGAGAGGAGTGGAACTTGCACAAGATTTATTTGTGTCAGGTAAGTGGCTCCTTTCTAACTCCCAGTAGGAACTCAGTTTCTAATAAAAGGATGTCTGAGAACTCTGAAGTATGACTGGTGATCTTTCTTTTTTTTTTTTTTACACTTTATATTTAGGACTTTAACTCTTTCTGTAGATGTTAACAGTTACCCAGCTCCTGTTAGCAGCAGGAGTTCCTCTTGGGAAGCAGAGCTGTAGGTTCATATTTCAAAATTTTTTTTGTTTCTCATACCGCTTAGTTATGTTGTTTAATTTATTTTATTCCTAATCTTGGTGCATTGTCTGTGAAAACAGTCCTGATAGTTGTCTTTGATGTCCTGAGAACATGTTCTTGTTTGCTGACCAAGTGGCTGAGAGACTCCTGTGATGTGAATGTTCTTGCAGGGCAAAGGAGGGATTCCAGAAGGAGTTTGTGGTGCCCCAGCTCAGTTTTATTGTCCTGCAGGGAAATTGCTGCTGCTGGGTGTCTGCAGGCGTTAGGTGATTGTTACAAATCACAAAAGGGTTCCTTGGAGCATCCCTGCTGCTGCAGGAGCAATATTTTCTCAGGAGCTCTGAAAAGCAATAAACCCCAGTGCATAGCCCAGAAAGGATGCTGTTTCCACAAACATTTCCTGTTGGGCTCGTGTTGAGGTGCAGTCCTTTGTGTCTGTGTTGTGGGAGCTCAGAGCTGCTGGTGGCTTCCCTGTCTGTGCTGTGTCACAGGGAGGAGCCCTGGCTGTGCCCTCAAACACCAAATTCACTTGTGCCTGTGTCTTTCAGGGGTGCTGGCCTTGGCAGGGGTTGGTGTGAAGGCCTCGGGTGCTGTGCCTGGACAGGAGGGCACTCGTGTGTCAGCTGCAGTGGGAGCCAGAGCAGGGCTGTGACACTGTGGCACTGGGAGCTGCTCCACACGTGGCTGCGCTTTCTCTGGTGCAACAAGTGACAGGAAGAGCCAATTCTGGGGTTTTTGTGGCTGTTGCTGTGTCAGTGCCCGAATTCCTGAGCAGCTTCAGCAAACACTTGTGTGGTCCCAGCAAGGGGAGTGTTCCTTTGCCTTCTTGTAGGAAAAAAGCCTTTTCTTTTTGGAGTGTGAGAACCTTTTACAAACAGGAACAGCAGGCAGGAGAGTCCTTTGTGTGAGGCAGAGTGGGAGCACTGAGGGGCTGTGGGGTGTGTGACAGGGGCAGGGCTGGCACTGAGGGGCTGTGGGGTGTGTGACAGGAGCAGAGATGGCACTGAGGGGCTGTGGGGTGTGTGACAGGGGCAGGGCTGGCACTGAGGGGCTCTGGGGTGTGTGACAGGAGCAGAGATGGCACTGAGGGGATGGGGACAGGCAGCCTGGGAGGTGCAGGGTGGGCACAGCACTGCTGTGGCTGCTGTTTCCTGTCACTGTGGCTCTGCTGTTGCTGTGTCTCAAGTTGCTCAGGTTGGTGAAGCTTTTCCTGAGGCCTTAGCAGGTGTTGGTGACTGAAATTGGGTGTGAAATCCCTTCTGTGGGTGCAGCTGTGTGGAGGGCTTTGAAAGTTGAGACCTTGTCTGTAGAGCCCTTGTAGGAGCAGTGGTTTTGGGACATGGGCTTTAGGGGCAGTTGACCATTCTCCTCAGGCAGGTTCTGTTCCAGACACACTCCTGCATTGCAGTTGTGTTACTGGAGGTAAAGTGGAGGTCAGGAATAACTCCATGTGAATGACTCTTAATGCCACTGTGTGCCCCCAAGCAGACTCAGCCTGGCTGTCCCTGCTCTCCCCAGGCTCTGCCTCAGGTTCCAGGAAGGACAGTCAGGTGCTGCTCACAGCAGCTCTCAGAAATGGGGCATTTCTTTCTCATGATGCTGGTACAAAATAATAAATCCTTATGAACCTGGGGAGGTGATCTCTGTGGCAAAGCTGAGGCAGCCTCATGAGGAGGACAGAGATATCTGAGTGAGGCCCTGGCTTGGATAGGAGCAGGTTGTGGGTTTCAGAGTTAGGGATACACCAAGGGTACAGAAATACTGACCTGGTCAAATGAAATCAAAAGTGGGTTTGGTGTTATTTGCTGCCCTGTGCTGAAATGCTGAGGGAAGAGGTCAGGGAATGTGGTGCTGTACAAATAGACTTTATTTTTTTGATCTCTCAGGTAAACTTCATTGATAGCATCTCATAATGGGCACATCTGCTGCTGGGAAGGAAAATCAGGAACCCTAGTAGAGCATTATCTTTCCCTTCCTTTGGATGGAAACCTCAAATTCTAGTTTTATGTGCTTTTCACTTAATAATAAAGGTATATTGCCGTAAATGGTGTGTGTGTCTGTGTCCTTGGTATGAGGCTGCAGCCTTGTACAGTAATTTGTATGTCTTGCATGCCTTTTTTTTATTTTTTTTTTCACCCCTAACTGGCATTCCCTAATGCCTGCAGGATTTGTTGTTTGCCAGTAACCTTAAGGACTTCGTTTTTGGACTAATTCTGTCCCCACTGGTGATGTGGTTTGTGGGAAAAAGAGCTTGTGTAGCTTTTCTGGCCTTTTCAAACTCTTTCCTTATTCTGGTTACACACACGTAGCCCAAACTTTCCTGTAGGCATTTTGAGTGTCAGAACCAGCAGCTACAGTCAGCCCCTCGAGTCTGTCAGAACCTTTTAGCTTGTGAAAGCTCCCTTAATATATTTTGTTCTGCATAAAGGTAAATATTAACCGTGTTTGGTGCTGCTTTTGGCTGTTCTAAGTGGGATGAAATCTCTTAGTTGAGTTCTTTTTTCTCTCTTCCTTCATACAGTCAGGCTACTTTTCCAGTATGTTCAGTGGCTCTTGGAAAGAATCCAGCATGAATGTCATAGAGCTGGAGATTCCTGATCAAAATATTGATGTAGAAGGTAAGTGGGAGCCTTTTATTTTAACAAAACCCTGAAGGGAGAGCTTAAGTTAAACCTGGTGATGTTCAGAGAAGGCTCATGAGGTTCAGCTTCTCTTTGTGCAGTTTTTTAACTCTCAGGGGTGCTGGAGAGTTTGTTTAAATCCTGGGAGCTCAGAGCTGTGACCGTGTTCACAGGGGCTGAGGATGAGGGAAGAGACAGGATCTGACTCCATGTTTCACAAGGCTGATTTATTATTTTATGATATATATTACATTAAAGCTATACTAAAAGAATAGAAGAAAGGATTTCATCAGAAGCCCAGCTAAGAATAGAAAAAGAAAGAATGATAACAAAGGCTTGTGGCTCAGACTCTCTGTCCGAGCCAGCTGGGCTGTGATTGGACATTAATTAGAAACAACCACACGAGACCAATCCCAGCTGCACCTGTTGCATTCCACAGCAGCAGATAACCATTGGTTACATTCTGTTCCTGAGGCCTCTCAGCCTCTCAGGAGGAAGAATCCCAAGGGAAGGATTTTCCATGAGAGATGTGTGTGGCAGTCACCCCGTGCTGTGTTTTCAGTCCGGTCAGTCGCTGTAGATCCAGAACCAGCACCGGGACACAGAGAATGTGTGCAGTGAGGGGTTTGGTTGTGTTCGGGGACTTCGGGGCTGTGTTTAAGGCTGTGTTTAGTGTCTGCCTGTGCCTCGTGTTCCCTCTGCAGCCCTGCAGGTGGCCTTTGGCTCGCTCTACAGAGACGATGTGCTGATCAACCCCAGCCGCGTGGTGGCCCTGCTGGCGGCAGCCTGCATGCTGCAGCTGGTGAGTCAGAAACGCCTCGGTGCCCTGCTCTGGCTCCACCTGAAAGGAACACAGCAGCTCGGGGGATCCTCGCCCGCGTGGCCGTTCTCACCCAGAGGAATGAATCAGCTTTTTGGGCTGACTGGGGAAAAAGCCAAACACAAAGCAGTGGGTTTATTGAAAAATGCTGTGACTAAGGTTGAGGTGTGAGATTAAGTGATTTGTGAGAGATACCTACAAGTAGATTAAATAGGTTTTGGAGCTCGCTTGCTATACCCTGAAGGCATTCAGTACCCTTTCCTTTCATGGGAAATACTCTTTAGGAACATATGAGTTTCTGAGGAATGATGGTTTAAATGGTTTGAACAGTGTAGCACCAGTCACTGTGGGACTTGGGGGATGGCTCAGGCATCAAAATCTGTGTGAACAGCACAGTGTGTGACATTTCCTGTTGGGAAGTGAACACTCAGAATGTCTGTGTGTTTTCTCCTCCCTGCAGGATGGCTTAATCCAGCAATGTGGTGAAACAATGAAGGAAACCATCACTGCCCAGACTGTGTGTGGTTATTACAATTCTGCAGGGACATATGGGCTGGACTCCGTGAAGAAAAAGTAAGAATTACTGTCTCCAAACTGCCTTGCCAATTAACAGTGAATTGCCAATTAACAGTGAATTTACACACAGTACTTACATAATGACCAGGTTAATTGCTTTAATATGTCTTTAGAATAGAATCTTAGAACATCAAAGTTGGAAGAAACCTTAACATCATCCAGTCCAGCCACCCACCCAGCACTTCCACTGAAACCACTAAACCACATAATCCAGAGCCAGATTCACACCTCCAGGGTGGAGATGTGAATCTATTCCAATGCCTGACCACCCAAACAGGGAAAAAAAATCAAGTCCTAATCTGAATCGATTGAGTCTGTCCAGCTCCTTCTGCAGAGCCCTTCTGCCTTCCACCAGATCCACAATCCCACCCAGCTTAGTGTTGTCTGCAAATTTACTGAGGGAGCAGCTGTTGCAGCAATGTTGACACAGAGAAGGAGCAAGCAGAGGTCCTAACTCCTTGCTTTCCTTGCAGGTGCCTTGAGTGGCTCTTGAACAATCTGATGACTCACCAGAGTGTTGGACTCTTCAAGGAGCTCAGGTACTGGGGCTGCACTTGCCTGGCAGGGATGAAGGACAGTCCCTGCCCAAGGCTGGAGCCCACTGCAGATCACTTTCTGGCCATTGCTGTTGCCTGTTCCCTGCCTCCCCTTCTCCTTTTTATCTTCTGTGTCTCACTGACCTGTTACAATTGATTTTTTCCAGCATAAACCTCATGAAGCAGCTGATCAGCTCCTCCAACCTGTTTGTGCTGCAGGTGGAGATGGATGTGTACACTGCTCTCAAAAAGGTACTGGCCTGGGGCTCAGTGCAGTGCAACCTTTGTGGGGTTGACTGGAAATATTTAATAGAATAGCAGAACTTCTATAGAAATGAGTGCACTGTGGAAGTGTCTCTTATTAGCATGCAGATTTCTTACCTGAAACCTTCAGCTGACTCACTAGAATTTACTTGTTTTGCCCAGTGGATGTTCCTCCAGCTCGTGCCTTCTTGGAATGGGTCTTTCAAGCAGGTGCTGACTGAGGCTGATGCCTGGTTTGCTGAGCGCAGGAGAGGTAGGAGGAGCTTTGAACACCAATAATTTCTCCATTTTAATGCCAAAAGCCATTCAAAAACCATCATAAAATAAAAGACACTATTCCCCCTAATAACTCTCTCTAACCAATAAGTAAAACCTGCAGTACAAGCAGGGTCTGGGAGGGATTTGGGGAGGCAAACCACGGTGTGGGTGCTGTGTTGCAGAGTTTGGGGGCGACGTTGCCTTCCTGGAGTCAGCGCAGGGCAGCGCCTTCGCGCCCGTGTTCGCTCACCTGAGGCTGCAGTACATCATCAGTGACCTGGCCTCGGCCAGGATCGTGGAGAGGGACGCCCTGCTGCCCTCAGGTGAGTGAGGGAGGGAGGGCTGGGCCAGCTGGGGCCTCGCCTCCGCTCCTGCCTTCGGCTTCTTCAGCCCGGGAGAGACAGGGAGGGCTGGGCATGTCCCAGAGGGACTGAGCTGGGGAGGGGTCTGGAGCACAGGGCAGCTGGGTGGCACTGTGGTGACAGGGAAAGGGACACAGGGCAGGGAAAAGGGGCACAGGGCAGGGAAAAGGGACACAGGGCAGCTGGGTGGCACTGTGGTGACAGGGAAAGGGGGCACAGGGCAGCTGGGTGGCACTGTAGTGACAGGGAAAAGGGGCACAGGGCAGGGAAAGGGGGCACAGGGCAGCGAAAAGGGGCACAGGGCAGGGAAAGGGGGCACAGGGCAGGGAAAAGGGACACAGGGCAGGGAAAGGGGACACAGGGCAGCTGGGTGGCACTGTAGTGACAGGGAAAAGGGACACAGGCCATGTGGTGCAGGGAAGGGGACACAGGGTGGCACTGTGGTGACAGGGATAGGGGACAAAGGGCCTGTGATGTAAGGAAAGGGGACACAGGGCACGTGCTGCATGCAGGAGGATCTCTGTGCTGGGATCTCTGTGCTGGGATCTCTGTGCTGGGAGGTGCTGTCACAGTTTGGTCCTTCCTGCCCCTGTAATCTGCCCATGCCAGGGTGCAGCTGTGTTGAGATCAGAACTTTGGCTCCTCATTTACAAGCAGGGTGAGATAAATCCTGGGCTGCACTTTGGAGCAGGCTGGTGGCTGCCAGCATTCAGTACTGGAGGGGATGCTTTGTACCCGAGGGGCTGCAGGCAGGGCCTGTGCTGGGTGGTTTGTGCTCTGCTGGAAGGTTATTCCACATGAAATTGTTCTCAAGGAGGTCGAGAAGCAAATCACACTGAGTAGTTTAAAGTAGTACTGTGATTATTTATTTATTTTTATGCTCTGGTGTGTAGGTCCTGGGAGGGGAGAACTGAAATTCTGTGTTAGGAGTTCCCAGCAGCCTGATCTTTGTGCAGAAAAGGTGCAGGAGACAGGAATACACAATGTGTGTGTCCATGTGGGCACGGTGTTTGTTGTTCTGTTTTATTGGTGGCTTGTGAGCATTTCCTCAGCTGTGCTTTCCCTTTCCATAAATCAGCAGATGAGCTGCAGCTGAAATGTGAGGTAGGAAATGGATACCTGCAATACACAAATAGAGAAGATGCTCTCCCTCCTGATATTTCTTCCTTCCCTTCTAGCACATCCATTCTCTGTTCCTTGCCTGTGCAGGTTTCCTTAATTGATTTTTTATTTTCAGTTGTACTTTGGTTGATGCCCAGTTTCTCCTATCACAGTCTGTACTTTCACTCTAGAGTCAGTGGGACAAAGGCTGGTTTGAAGTTTTCCATCCATGGCCTGGCCTCTCCTCCCTTCTGTCCCATTCACCAGCTTCCTGCGTTGGTTTTGGTCACGTTGGCTCTCCCTGTTCTCTCACCCAGCCCATTTCCCAGAGGTGGCTCTCATTTCTGACCTTGCCCCCTTGCCCCATTTGTTATCTTGACTAAGAACTTCTTACACCCTGTGATGTTGGGATCCCTTTTGTGTAACTGCCTGGCAAACTACTGAGTTTTGTTCTGTTTTATCTCTTGGTTGCAACATTAAATTTACACAGCCAATAAAATCTTTGTGTGTTCTCCAAGGAAGACATGATTTATGTTTATTCTTAGCAGGGTACAACTCGTGTTTGTTTTGCCATATTTGTGTTAAGTCACTGTTTTCTTTTATCCCTTGATTGTGTTTTCTTCTTCTTTAGCTTACGGAGAGTTCCCCGGGGGTTCAGAGCACAGCACCCTCTCCCCAGAGCTTCTTAACAGCTCCTTGGCTGAGCAGAGCTGTGTGTGCTGAGAAAACATGTGGAGTTGCATCACTTGTGGCAGCAGTGGGTGTTGGGGAGATGAGCACAGTCTGGAGTGACTGCTGCTAGCTGTGGATGTTTGTCCCTGTTAGCTGTGGATGTTTGTCCCTGTGCTTGGGGCTGGGAGCTGGAGAGCACAGGGAATGACAGGGGTGGGGTGCATACACTTGCCCAGTTCATAAGTGTAACTTCATTATTTCTATCTGATTTTATTTCTCTGTCTATGATGTATATGACCATCCCTTTCCCAGCTCCAAAGACAACACCAAGCTCTTTTCTTTTTTTTTAATTTTAGAATGGCTGTCCTCTGTTTACAAACAGCAGTGGTTTGCCATGCTCAGAGCAGAACAAGACAATGACATTGGGTAGGTATATTACAGGCTTTATTTCTCTCTTAAATTAGAAACCTTCCTCTCATAGAAATTCTGACATGAATTATTTTGGAGTTTACATTAAGAGGAGGGGGTAAGCACACTTCAGTACTTTTGAGCTCTGTGGAGCTCTCTGTTCCCCTGGGCTGGCTGCTCTCCCCTCCCT
Organism: Agelaius phoeniceus; assembly: GCF_051311805.1. NCBI lineage: Eukaryota > Metazoa > Chordata > Aves > Passeriformes > Icteridae > Agelaius > Agelaius phoeniceus. The sequence continues at coordinate 6,604,479 of NC_135294.1, forward strand.
CAACCAGCAGAACTCTGGAAAACTGATCTGGTGGGACCAGAGGGAAATGCTGGGTGGGGGACACGAGTTCTGTACTTTCCTTCGTGTGGGTTAATGCTTCTCAACAGCACTTCACCTGGAAATCTGTGCTGAGGCTGTGAAAGGGGGATTTCTGAGCCTTCCATTTTAAGGATGCTTTGGCCATCAAACTGTTCCTCTCCCTTCTGTTTGCTCTTGGCCGTGCTGCAGTGAGGCAGGTCCTGGATTCAGCACCAAAACGATGGCCAAATGTAGCTGGGGGAGTTGGTCCTGCCTTTGTCTCCTCTGCTGGCTCCTAGAGTGCTTTGAGGAGGAAAAAAGCCAAGGCAGGCAGCTGCAGAATGCCTGTCACCTCCCCAGACCCAGCAGGCTGGCTTGCTCCTTTGTCCTGTCACCCAGCAGGTGACACTGTGGGCAGGGACGGGTTGGGTTGTAACAGCAGCTTCAGAAAGGCCCCAAACTCTGCTCTGAACAATAGCCAAGATCTTTAGGAAGTTGTTCTCTCAGGCAGCAGTGCTTTGGGAAGTGGTGGAGGTAAGGTGCAGAGTTGTGGCTCACATTCAGCTCCTGCAGGTGGATTTTGGGTGGCTGGGCCCTGTTTCTGATGCTGCTCTCTTGGGAAGGCTTTTGCTGCTGTGGCTGTGGCTGAGAGCAGAGTCACCTCCTGGCTCGTGGGGAAACAGGCTCCATAGGGAAGTGAGTCACCAGATGCAGTATTTGCTAATTTTGGTGTGTTTTGGTAGTTCAGTGCAGTGGGAGCATTGGAACTGTCAGCCACTACATACACATGCTTCTGGAAAAGGAGTTCCCACAGAGTGAGGATGATGGGGGTCATCCAGCTTGGAAAAGAGCAATTTCAAAATTCAGCTACAGCTGAGGATTTCAATGGCTCTCAGAATGGGCACAGTATTTTTCCCCTTTTTTTTTTTTTTGCTAGTTTAGTTTTCTCTTTTGCAGTATGGGTTGATTATTTCTTTTAAGACAGTGAAAAGCGAAGGTCTCAGCCTCAGAAGGGCAGACATGCAGCTGTTCCTTTGTGTTAGTGCAAATGTTTTGGCCATTTGACCAACGTGTAGCTGCAGGAAAAGAATTCAGGTTTTATAAGCCCATGGTTTATCCAGCTCTGCTGCTCTTCCTCTCACACCTCCTGCCCGTGTCAGCATCAAACACATGTTTTCCCTCAGGGGTAAGGAGGCAGACTTAGGAATCAGAGCAAGACATGGATCTGACTCCTCGGAGCTGAAGTAAGGCTCTATTTCCATATCCCACCTGGTGCAGGGCAGAATTGCACCTGCTTCTTCCAGCACTGCCAGCATGGAAATGGCACTGCCTGGAAACTGTCATGTGCCTTTAGAGAGAGGAGAAGAAAGTGTTTCCCTTCTGCTTTGAGTTTGCATTTAAAAGGATTAAACATCTTATTCACTCTTCAGAACTGGAGAATTTTTTAGTGTTAGGAGTGGAGTTTGTGGCTTTGAACTGTAGCTGCTCAGGGTTTACTTGTGTTAAAGTGGATCACTTTTTTTTTAAATTAAACATGTGTTTTGTGGCAGAAGCCAGACAGATCTTTCAAGCCTGGGACTGGAATCACTTCTGCTCTTTGGCAGTGTGTAAGAAGGAAGCAGAATGGCTCCACTGTTCACTGTGTGGCAGCTGGTGGAAGTGGTTCAAGCTGAAGTTCTGCATTGTCTGAGGCTGCTCGAGGGATGGAGAGGGGAATGTTAATGTCAGTCTGAGCATTATGGACTAATGTTTGTGAAATTTGTCACTAATTAAACAGAAATAAATCCTTTATCACCATTACTGCATTTAGGTCAGCCACAGAACCAGTTCAGCTGGAAGATGTGGAAAAGCACACGGGAGGTTCCTGGGTGAATTTGTTGAAGTGTGATGAGTTGTATGCATAACCTGTTCTTGGAACACTTCACCTCCCAGGATTGGGTTTTACAGAGAGACCTGGGCTGAGCTTATAAAAGATTTAGCTGTGAGTTGCTGTGGAGTGAGCAGGGGGAGGAGAACAGAGGCTGCATCTCTTCTGCCTTGGAGGGCCCTGCTGGGTCTTGTGGCTTTGCAGTTGAGGCTGTGGGGATTGATGTCACTGGGATTAATAAAGTTCACGGCCAGCCCTCAGCCTGGTGCAACTTGGACGCTTTCTGGCAGTGGGTGTTGGGTTAATGCTGTCATGGTGAGTGGAGCAAAGTGAGTAACACAAGTGTGGAAAATCAGGGCTGATCTCACTCGTGCTGGCTCTGCAAGGCTGTTCTACGTGCTGGACACGGGGCAAGTGGTGGGTGAGAGGAGCTGCTCTTGCTGTGGGATGACACAGCCAAGGGCTCTGCGTCCCAGGAGCTCTCATTTCTTGAGCACTGAGGGGAAGTGGGTTGTTTTATGAGCACTGGGGGGAAGTGGTTTTTTTTAGTCAAGTTGCATAACCAGCCCCTTGAGAAACCTCTCCCAGTGTCTCGTGGCTGCTGCTTCATAGCACTGCTCTTGTGCAGAGCCCTGCAGCTGTGCCCCAGCACTTGTCTCTGGTTGTGTCTGAGAAGTCAGCCTGCTGTGTTTAAAAAACACTTGGGTTTTTACAAGGCTGCGAGAATGTATTGCATTGCAAAAGCTATCATTTTATCTGGAGAAGTTTTTTTGTAGAAGTCCTGCCTAACTGAGGTGTCACAGCCTGGTTTATATTGCAGTTTTGTAGTTTATGGGACAGTTTGGGATGGAAGAGGCTCTGAGAGCTCATCCAGTCATGCCTCTGCTCAAAGGGTCAGTTGTGAGTCCCTTCCACCTCAGGGTATTCCATCACTGTGTGGTCAGACAAGTTTATTCCAGTCTGTTCATCTTCCCCACATTAGGGTATCATACAAAGCTGTTGAAGTGTCCTTAAAGATGCTGGTTTGGGTTTTTTTCAGGCCTCAAGAAATCAATAAGGAGGAACTGGAAGGCAACAGCATGAGGTGTGGTCGCAAACTGGCCAAGGATGGTGATGTAAGTGTGGCACGTGGCAAACTGCAGGGCTGGCATGGCTGAGACAAGTCAGGCATTTCCAAATCATCTAAATCCTCATTGGCAAACTGCATCAAAGGATGTCGTGGAGAAAGACACCATTTTTTTTCTCCCCAGAGAGATGGAAGTCCTGTCTCAGCAAGGAGCAAGGAACTGGAGTTTCATTGTGCTCTTGTGCTGTGAGACTGGGAAAACTGTTAGTCCAGGCAGTTAAACAGAGCTCTGATCACTTATCAGCTGGAGAAGGAAGTTCTCTAGATAAAATGTGTAACATTCAGAGCTAGGGCCCCTTGGTGACTTTAGGTAACAGGTCTTGTGAAATGAACTGGGAACATTCACTTTTCCCATTGAGGTCACATCGCCCAAGGTGTGCTCCGGGCATGGCTGTGGCTCACAGATCAGCCCCATTACCCAGTGCTGGTATTTGATACCCACTGCTGTGACGTGTGTCCTGCCTGTCTGGGAGGCAGCTGACCCTCAGCTGCTGTCACACACACAGTCCCCTGCCGTGCCCAGTTGTCCCCACCGAGTTCTGTGTCCCAGGAGGTGCTGGCAGGGGTCCCTGAGCGCCCCGGTGCAGCTCTGGAGTGACCCCTCCTGTGGAGCTGGCGTGGGCCCCGTGCTGCGTGTCACAGCCCATCCTCAGGCTCTGTGTGTCCCCCTGTGTGTGTGTGTGTCCCCCTGTGTGTGTGTGTCCCTGTGTGTGTGTGTCCCTGTCCTGCAGTACTGCTGGCGCTGGACCGGCTTTAACTTCGGCCTGGACCTGCTGGTGACCTACACCAACCGCTACATCATCTTCAAGCGCAACACGCTGAACCAGCCGTGCAGCGGCTCCGTCAGCCTGCAGCCCCGCCGCAGCATCGCCTTCAGGTGGGCCTGGCCCAGCTCCCTCCCTGCTGCCAGCCCTGCTGGTTCTGTCACAGCATGTTCCCACCCTGCCTCCTCCTCCAGGGAGGCGCTGAAACTGGGGAGGCTGAAGTGGCCTCGCTCTTGTGCCCCCAGGTTGCGCCTGGCCTCGTTCGACTGCAGCGGGAAGATGATCTGCAGCAGGACAACGGGGTACCAGATCCTCACCCTGGAGAAGGACCAGGTGTGTCTGTGGGCTTGAGTGCTGCAGTTCAAGGCATGACAAAAATGCCGAGAGGTCACCGGTGCTTTTGAAGGGGAGTTGCTGTTCCTGTTGGCGTTGCTTATGTGGAATCTCAGGCATTCCTGTTAGAAGTAGTGGGTAATTAAGCTAATTTGTGAAGTGGATCTAGAGTAAGGTAATGTGGGTTTCATGAGTGTTGATAATATGAAATTAGTTCCCATATTAGTGAAATGAGTGCCTGTGGTGCTGCTGTCTGCTGCCAGTGTCATGTTCAGCTGCTCTTCAGCACTGCTGGCATCACCCTCTGCATAATCTGGCCATCAGACTGCTCATTTAGAGGCAAATTCAGAATGTGAAGACTCTCATAAACTGAGGAGTTAAAAGAATGTCTGCAAGTTGTTTAAGGGTTGAATTTATTACTCTATTAAATCAATTGAAGAAAGCCCCAGAGAGGAATGGAGTTTTCTTAGAGCAAGTGCCCTTTTCCACCCATTGCAGGATTTAGTGATGCGTGTGTGGGACTTGTTAATCAAGTTTCTCAAATCCCAGCCAACAGTGATACAAAGGTGATGAGAAAACCTTTTCTTGCCAGTGCCATCCTCACTGGAGGGTGAAGTTTCAGTTTTGAAGTTTCAGTTGTTTTGCATCCTCACGAGGTTGAAGTTTCAATTTTGCTTCCCTAAAACCCGTTCCTAGAGTGGAACCAAAAAAATTCCTACCCACAAACTGAAGTTTGCTTTCAGTTGTGGAATACCTGGTTGGTGGAATCTCCCAAATCTGAAAACTGTCCCTTTCTCCCCAGCATGCTGGAGGGGAAGTTTGCTCCAGCATTCCCCTGTGGCTGTTCCTGTGCTGCACAGGGATGGGAGCTGTGGGCAGGCTGAGAATGTGTCAGTCTTATAAACTTGAGCTGAAGGGGAGCTGTCTTGGCTCTGTGTTTATATTCTGATTTCAGTCTGTAGCCCTGAAGCTGTGCAGAGTGGGTGCTGTGTCAGTATTGTGCTTTCTGCTCCCCTTCCCCACACAAATATCCTGTGTGTGCTCCAGGAGCAGATCGTGATGAATTTGGACAGCAGACTCCTGACCTTCCCCCTGTACATCTGCTGCAACTTCCTGTACACATCCCCAGAGAAGAGGGCAGACAGCGAGGCCCAGCTGGATCATCTGGAACCCTGAGACCTCCCTGGGGCCTGGGGCAGCCCCTCCACCCTGGCTGCTGCTCCAGGCCTTACACTGTGCCAGCAGCCCTGGCCTTAGTGCTCTCCTATGCAGCTCTGACATTAGGTAGGCCAAAACCAGTCATCCTTTTTAATTTTTTAAAATTTTATTTCTGTTGTGCATCGTCAGGCAGGAGCCATTCCACGTTTGAGAAGCGTTGTCACACTTGGGCTTTTCTGGGTGAAAACTGAGCCAAATTGGAAATAGGGAATTTGTGTGGATGACAACTTAGGAAATTACCTGTTGGACTCTGAGCACACGTTGTAGCTTGTGTGGGTTTTGTTAGTGTTGGTTTTGGTTGTATTATTTGTTGGGTTTTTAAATAACTGATCTGTAAATACCAGATCCATATTTTGCTTTTTTTCCTGGTCCTTTTCTCTTAGGGCCAAATAATCTCTGTAAATGTGGCATCTCAACTTTGGTTATTTAACTGCACAGCCTTTCCCACCTGGTGGGTTTAAGCCTTTTTTTGCAGCTCACACACACACATTTCATTCTTGGTGTTGTTCTAACACTGCAGCCAATAATTCTCTGTCTTTTAGCAGGTTAATTTACTAATAGGAATGTTCATAAATGAATTATCTTTTCCATGTACAGCAAATACTCCAATGTCCTCACCATTACTTGAGTCCTGTCAGCAGCAGCAGCTCTCAGCTGGAGTCTGCTGAGTGCTGACTCTACTCACACAAACCAAATACCAGTTTTTAAACATTTTCTGTGGCTTGTTTTAGCTGTTACCTTGGGAATACATCCCATGTTAGCTCAGGAACTTGTGACTTTCGAGTGCCTTTTGAGTTGTATGTGTAACACCAATTTCACATCAGTTCAGCAAGGTCACAGGATCCAAAGGCAGAGCTGGGAACAAGAGATTCCTCTCCACTTGGTGTGATGGATGAGTCGTGTCATGGTACACTCTGTTCAGTCTTTGTTGGGTTTTATGTTTGTCTCTTACAATTCTCAATTCTTAGAGCAGGATTTTTTGATTCAAACTGGGAATTTTTGCCTCGTTAGCCTATTTTTTTAATGTCAGAAAAATATAAAACCATTTGTACTTTATAACAAGGGTAAAAATATGCTGAGCGAGATAGAAAAACATGGCAACGTGTCAGTAAATGATTTCAAGTGGAATATTTGTCCATGTGTGTCCTTTCCTGCTGGGAACAGCTTTTTGTGCTGGATTCAGCACCTCACTGTGATCTTGGGTTGTGTCACAGCTTTGGCAGCAGAGAGCAGAAGCATTTTCAGCTGTTCAGCTGCTGCAGCATGGAATTATTTATAGAATTAACTGTATTTAGGTACTTAACTCTGGTTTTAATTAGAAGTACACACTCCTCAGATTGATTCCATGGAAAGCAGCAGGGGCAGCTGTTAGTGGCAGAGGGAGCAGGTACCTCAAAGCCAGGTGGTTTTGTGCAGCACAGCAAAGCCTGAGCTGGGCAGGGCTGTGCACCCCTGCCAGGGCCTGATCCTGCTCTGCCCTCTGAACGCCAGGGCTCCCCCCAGCTGGGTCCCCCCCAGTGTCACCAGGATGTGGGATGTGGAGCAGGAACCTCATCTTGGTATTTGCTTGCCAGGCAGCAGCCCCTTCCCTTGACCCCTGGCTGTCCTGGCTGTCCCTGTGCCCTCCTGGCCATGGGGACAGCAGCAGGGATTTGGGGTGGGCTGGGGGGCACAGGGCAGCTCAGGGGCCCAGACACACGACACTGAGCCCAGCAGTGGGTGGTGGTTGTTTTTCTCTGCTTTATTGTCACTGAGGAGCAGCAGTGGTGGCCGAGGGGAGCTGAGCAGTACAACACCACACTCAGGTATGAAAAGTACAAAAATAAGGAAGCCTATATATAATATCATTGCAGTCAATTGCTAAAATAAATATTGTAAACACGAGAGAACAACATCAGGTGAATCTACAGCACTCGTTTCTGCCAGCAGCCACACAGTCTTTGGCTTTAGGACTCCCCTGCCCGCACGGAGCCAGGCCCACATCCAGGTGCATTTTCTTTGCTTCAGGCCAGAAGGATTTCAGGCTGGTCAGGGATGTCACAAGAGAAAGAATTCTCCTCTCTCCAATTTACCTTGAGACAGGAATTGCCTCTTTTTGCCATTTTTATGACAGAGCAAGCGACTGATCTGCCCAAAGCAGGCATTTTCCTTGTCTGGAGGGGGCTGGGCTGAGGGCTCCCCAAATTCCAGGTTATTTTGTTGTAATCTTGTACCCACAGCCCCCGCACAGTGCACTTGGCACCGTTGTGCACCTCTCCCCTGCTGTGCACTTGGACCTTTCACCCCCTTATCTCTGTGACAGCCAGATGGGTTTGGATTGCCTGATAAGGGAGGAGAGGAGGCACCGAGTTATCTCGGGTCAAACTGCACCTGAGCTGCTGCCAGGCCAGGATCTGTGCCCCACTGATACCCTCGGGCCACGGAGCTTCTCCCTGCCAGCCTGGGCTCCAGGAAGGAAACAGGCAAATTCTGCTTACAAGTCTCAGTAATTTGCTGATTGTGTTTATATAGATGTACACATATTTCAGAAGCCCAATAAAATCCTGTCCAAAGTACCAAGGAGGGGAGATGGGCCAGGGAGGGAAGGGCAGAGACTCTGCTCCCTGCTGCCTGCGTGGCCAGGGAACGTTCCAGCACCCCGGAAAGCAAAGAAAATGCATCCAGATGGGAACAACCAAGCAAAACAAAACATCCTAAACCCACAAAGCAGCACTTCTTGCTGCAGGGAAGACAAATCAGGCTGAGCAGTCTGTCTGTCTGTCCCCACAGATAATCATTTGATCTTCCCTTCATATCAGTAATTAGGATTTAATCTTCCCTTCTTCATTTTAAACACATTCACAGAACATCCCATGGCGACGTTTTTGGCGTGAGGTTCTGCTTCCAGCTGGGCTGGACATCCAACACCTGCAGGGCTGGTCCCCCTGGGGATCCCAAACCCCTCCAGGGGATCCCAAACCCTCCAGGGGCTCCCCAAACCCTCCAGGGGCTCCCAAACCCCCCTGCAGCCCCAGGGAGGGTGGGCCTGCACCCACAGCTGTCCTGCAACGCTTTGAACCAGGAGCATTGCAGAGCCTGCCTGATTCTGAGCCTAAGCAGAAGCTTCCCAGCCTTGGGGGAGCCCTGGGGAGCCAGGGGGAGTCCCTCTGACCAAGCCCAGCCGAAAATCCAGCACCCACAAGGGTGATCTTCCTCCTCCTCCTCCTCACCCCTGTGAGCTGCAGCCCCTCCTTCAGCCCAGGCAGGTGAGGGGACTGTGCTGCCCCTGCTCCAGGCCAGGCTGCTCAGGTCCCCACCCTTTCCATTCTGCCCCCAAAACTGTACAATTGCACTCACTAACAGATGAAAACACTATGGATTTCAGCAGGGGCACAGCTGGCTAAGAGTAAAAACAGCCACTAATGCAACTCTGCACAGTGCAGCAGCTAAAAAGATTTCTGGTTTGATTTTTCAGTAGGCAAAATGCTGGTTTTCTGAGGAAAAAAAAAATCACACAAAACTGCTTGGTACCAGATTAGAGGATTTCTGTATCATCCTTCAAAGATTTATTTGACAGCTTCTAAAACTTCCACTAAACTTGGTTTCTTACATCATTTCTATACACAGGTTTTATTTGTTATAATTGTCTTGAGGCTTATAAAAAAATAAGCATTTAAAATGCCCAAAAGAGTAATTTTCCTTTAAAATTGTGCTACTGAACTTTACCCCCAACACAGAAGAGAGACTTTTGGTAATGAGGTTACCCCAAGCAGTATAAAAATATACATAAAAATAGACAAAACTCTATCCTCCAATCTGAAGGGCTGTTTGTGGGGTTTATTAGTTATATATTTTTTTTTTGTACATCACTGAAATTTCATTAACTTCTGCTAAATATTTACAGAAAATCCCCCCCACCCTCTGTCTGCCTCCTCTCACTGCAGCTTTTAGTTCATCCAGAGTTTCCTGTTGGCAAAAACGGATCCCTGCACTGGGCCATGGCACACAGGTGATGCTGCGGGCACAGGGGCACCTGCAGGGCCCTGGCTGTGTCACACCCCCATGGATGTGACCTTCCAGAGCACAGCTGGGGAGGGCAGGGGACAAAACAAAACCTCTGCTGAGGTTAAACCCAGCCTGAAGCCACCAGCATCACCGCAGGGCCCCTGCACGCCCTGGCTTCCTGCTGCTTTCCCTTTTGTCCTGGTGATAAAGTCAGAATGCCCAAACCTCTTGTACAACAGTTCCTCAGGTATTTGGGTCTCTTTCTCCAGTCTACCCCAAGAAAATTTTAAATTAAAAAAAAAATTACATGACAGAAGAAAAAAAAAAAAAAAGAAAATAATTACTCTGTACTCTTCTTCAACAACATGAAAAGGTGACATTAAAACTAAGTGATACAACCCCCCCAAGACTATGTACATAAAAAGACATCAGATCTCTTAAAACATAAATATACAGTGTATAAATCAGGTGCCACCTAAAGGCTGCAGCCGCAGAACTATTTCACAGACACAAAGCAAACCAGACTCTGCACGCCAAGGGCAGACACGGCCACGGGTGTGGGGCTTGGCAGGGCAGAACTGACCCGTGGCTCCTGGAGCCCACGTGTGCACCAGGGAAGGGCTGGAGGTGCCCGGGGGGAACACGACCCTACACACGCCACATTCCTACACACTATTGCAGGGGAGAGGTCAGGAAATGGGATCAGACCCTGAGTCCCCAATTATTTCCAGGCACGTGCTCTGCTGGGGTGGCTGAGGGGCCCTGCAGCTCCTCTGGGGCCGCTCACCAAGGGAGGCACGCGGTACCTCCAGTGCAGCCACAGCCACGCCCGTGGAACTCTGCACCCTGTGCTTTAAGAGTTACCATGACTTTCATGGAAATAATACAGCCTTGATCAGGGTAAAAGACGAGTGGAGGTCTTTAGCCCAATCTTAGAGGTTTGCTTCTACAGCACGGACAGCTACGGCTCCGACACACATAAATAGGTTCTGTTAAAGTGACAATGCAGTGTCTGAATTATCCGAGTGTTATCCCTACTGCTGCTAGGGGAGGGCCAGTGGCGGGAGGAGAGCTGGGGTGTGACGGAGGTGGGACAGCTCCAGCTCCACCTGGGAATGCAGGGAGAAGCCAAAGGACACTGTGAGCTTTACTCGACAGCTGGTTTTATGGCATGCAAGGAAACTCCTACGACAACACTTGGTACAGAGCCCACGGCGGCGTCTCCAGTCCCGCCGTGGCGCCCCGGAGAACGAGTAAAGCTACGAGTCTGCTTGGAGGGGAGGGGGAGTGTGAGTGTGTGCAGAGGGAGGAGGGAGGGGCTGGGTGAGGAAACGTCCTGTTCTGCTGAAACCAAGCTCTGGGGCAAACCTGCTTCCCTCTACCGCTGGCCGGCCTCGCGGATGCGGCAGGCCACGGCCGTGATCAGCGCGGCGCCTTTGCCGCTGCCGTCCTCCGACTGCAGGAAGGTCACTTCACACTTGGGGGACAGCTCCTTCACTGTCTCCTGCAGCACCGTGGAGAAGCTGCGGGGCAAGGAGAGGGAGAGGCTCTGAGTTGACCAGCCACAGGGTGAAGGGGTCAGTCCCAACCCCTAATGTGCCTTCACAGAGCCTCGAAGAGCAACGCAGACCCCGAGGGGAGGGACGGGTGGGTGGGTGGGTGGATGGATGGATGGATGGATGGATGGATGGATGGATGGATGGATGGATGGATGGATGGATGATGGATGGATGGTCAGGGATGAAGCTTAGAAAGCCCAAGTGTCCACACTTCAGCCCAGGCCCATGGTTACAACAGGACTGTGCTGTGCCTTCACTCAGGACTAAACCCAGCCCCATCTCAAGGCCCACCAAGCCCTGGGAGCACTACTGAGCCTCAACAGTCCTGACCAGCCCCACCTGGGGGGAGTTTTCAGTGCCTCCCTTTGCCCATGGGCTCCTGAGCCCTATTTAAGCTCAGCTCAGTGCCTTAGTCCCTGTCTGAGCTCCAGTGCCCAGCAGCACCAGCTGGCCAGCTCTGGCATGGGCCATTTGTGTGGCCATGAACCTCCATGACCCATCCCCATGACCTGGAGCCCTGGCTGAGCCTGGTCACCATGTCTGGGTCAGGCCCAGTGGCACTGGAGGAGCCCCTGTCCCTAAGGGAGCAGCTGAGCTCCTGGCATCCCTCAAGCCCCCAGAACACCTCAATCCTCCCCCATTACCCCCTGAACCGAGCCCCCACCTGCCCGGGGAGCACAGCCAGAGGCACTCACTGAGGGTGCAGCTTGTAGAGTGTCCCGTCCACGCCCACGGTGACCTTGAGGAAGTCCAGGCCGCGGTTCTCGCGGATCTTGTCCACCACGGCGGCCATGCCGGCGCCGCAGAGCTGGGCCGCGCGCCGCGCCACCACCGTGCACACCTCCTTGACGATGATGCTGTCGTCGCACGTGGACTCCAGGCCCAGGTGCTGCAGGATGGAGCGCACCTGCAGCAGGGCCAGGCAGTCGCTGCGGGGACACGGGGTGGGGGCAGCGTCAGGAGGGAGCGGCTGGGACGTGCAGCCTCCCCTTCCTCATCCTCATCCTCACCCTGCCCAGCAGTGCCTGGGGGTGGCCCTACAGCCCCCCAAAACCTCAGCTTTCAGACCTGGACGTGGCCTGGTGTCACATCCTGATTGGGGAGGCTGTTTCAGGACAAAGCCAGCAGAGTGTGACACCCCTGCAACCCTGCCCAGGGCAGTGGATAAAGAGTTATCTGTGCTGCCAGCCCCAGGCAGCCTCTCCTTGTCTCTGCACACAACCAACCACGTGGGCTCTGCTGATTTATCTGTGGGGCACCATCCTGTATTGCCCTGGCTCCACACCAAGCACGGGGGCACGTCCCCTACATTCCATCCCTGCTCTGACTGACTGGCAGCTGGTGCTCGCTCACCTCTCTATCTGGGACAGGAACTTGGTCTCAAAGATCCCTCTGGTCTTCAGCCTCTCCGAGATCCGTCCCCTGAAGAGCAGCCCTTTCTTGGTGAAGTCCATCAGGATGTTGCGGACGATTTCCCCCAGGTACATCCCACTGATCATCTTCTCATACCTGGGCAGGAGAGGATGAGGCTGGGCATCAGCACAGGAAGGGACACCGGGGCTGGCTGGGGATTCCAGCTCTGCCCTCTGTACAATCCCCTCAGCAGCACGGCCCCCACCCCGGGCAGGGGACAAGGGACACCTCGGTGTCCTGCTCATCATGCCCTGGATCCACCAAGGAGCTGCTGGGGCAGAACTGCTCAGCCCTCAGCCCCACTGGGCCCCTTCCAGCCCCCCAGAGCCACCACCCACCTCTGCTTGCCAGGGTTGAGGGACAGCTCATCCACGGCCACGTCGAACTCCGTCCGGATGTCATCCAGGCAGCCGCTGTCCCCAAAGGCCCCCCACTCCATGTTCACACACATCCTGCCCTCGTCCCCTTCCACCAGCTCCACGTTCCTCATCTCCTCCATGTAGCAGGCGTTGCTGCCCGTGCCTGCGGAGAGGAGCGGGATCAGGGGACACCTGGGACACCTCCTGTGCCCCCCAGGGCAGGGCAGGGCAGGGCAGGGGGGGCACCACGGAGCAGGAGCTGCACAGGGAACGTTCAGTTCTCACCGACAATCAGCCCAACTTCACAGTAGGGATCCTCGTAGCCACAGGTCATCATGGTGCCAACGGTGTCATTGACCACTGCCACCACGTCCAGGTCGAATTCCTGCAGAGGGATGGATTGCAGCAGTTATTCCTGGAGGGTTTGGAATTCCTGCTGAGTCTACTCCCATGGCTGGGAAAGGACCTGGCTGGCTGGTGAGTGTGGCAGTCACAGAGTCACAGAATCGTGGAATGGTCTGGAAAGGTCCTTAAAGCTCATCCCATTCTCCCCCTGCCATGGCAGGGACACCTTCCACTGTCCCAGGCTGCTCCAAACCCTGTCCAACCTGGCCTGGGACACTGCCAGGGATCCAGGGCCTGCCCACCCTCACAGGGAGGAATTCCTCCCTAACATCCAACCAAAGTCTCTCCTCTTTTAGTTTAAAACCGTTCTCCCTCGTCCTCCATGACCATCCACCTGCACGGACACAGAGGCACCACGGCCTTGCCCCAGCCCCAGCTGCCTGCAGGTAGAGCTCAGACACCTGCAGCCGGGTCAGCCCTGCCAGGAGCAGCCCCTGGGCAGGAGCTCGGGGTGGTCTGTGCTGAGGAACTGCGCCGGTGTCTCCTGAGCTCAGGGCCAGACAAGTCTGCTCCAGCCCTGGCCAGGGGCCAGCCCGTAGCTCCAGGCTCTGAAAATCCAACCTCAAGTGATGAGTAAGGGCGGCTGTGAGAATTCCGACACTCATTACGCTGAGCTCAGCCCAGTAATTTGTTTTACAGGCCAATTAATGATGCCAAAGAGAGCCAGGATGTGGGAGCAGCCCAGCTTCTCCCAGCCCTGTGGCTGCTCACCTCTCTCCTGTGAATGGCCTCCTTCAGCAGCCCCACCACGTCCTCTCCCTCGCAGCCCGTCGCCTTGAAACCTTTTGTCCACTTCAGGAGAATTCCCTGGTGTGGGGAAAAAGCGCCCAGTGAGTCCCCCTGAGGAGCAGGTGGGAGGCACAGCCAGGGAAGCTGCCAGGAGGGTGGGGTTACCTCGTCCAGGTTGTTCTGCTGGCAAGGGAAGGAGAAGGTGAATCCCAGCGGCAGCGACACGCCCTTCATCCCCATGTACTCCAGGAAATCCGAGATGCAGTGGACAATGTGGTCAAAGAGCTGGACGAGCAAAGCCAAAGAGAGCAGTTACCACCACAGCCAGAGCCCAGCTGGAAGCCAAATTTCTGGGGATTCTGACCCATTCCCAGGCCTGCTGGAGTGTTCAAACTGCTCCCAGGACTTGGAACAGAGCAGGACGTGGGAGGTGAGCAACCCCAAAAAGCTCAGCTCTCCCTCTTCCCCACCCACAGCGCGGCCAATCCCTGCATCATCTCCACCCACGGGTCCCTGGAGGACTGGGGGCCAGCAGGGAGGGGACACAGGAACCCAGTTCCTCTGCAAGGGATCCCCAGGGCCCTCCAGCCCAGTCTGCTGGGATACTCCCAGTCCCCAAGCACTGCCTGGAGGGCTTTGCAAAACTTTCCGAACATCTCACTGCTTGTGTTGTGGTTTCCCTATCTGGGAAATGGGGATGATGCTTATCTGCCCTTGTGGAGTGTGTGGGATTCAGGAAAGGCTCACTCATGTCTGGGAATAACACCATTTCTAACCTAAAAACCAGGCTCCAGCTTCCCAAACTCCAGAGCTTTGGGCACAGCTGGCTGTTCTAAGGCCAGGAGAGCACCAGCCCTCCCCACTCCTGGTTTTTCTCCCTGCAAAGGCAAGACCAGCTCCGTGGTCAGCCCTGCTGCAGCCAGCCCAGGGAAGAGGCCCCTTCCCCTCTCCGTTTGCCCACACTGACCTCCTCTCCCGTGCCCTGCATGATCTCCACGGGGATGGAGTAGATCTTGTTGTGCATCTCCACCCCGCGCCGCATCCCGTTCCTGACGCGCACCAGCAGCACGCGGAAGTTGGTTCCTCCCAGGTCCAGGGCCAGGAAATCTCCCTTTTCTGCAAGCCAAGAAGGATCATCAGGAGAGATCCCAGCACGGGGCATCCAGGGCAGGGCACGGAGCAGACAGGGACCTGCCCTCCTCCAGGGAGAGGGATGGAAATGCAGACATGACTGGGGATAGGCAGGAACAGGGGCTGCAGGTAGGAGGAGGATGGAGAGGTTTGCTCCACACTCGGTGATGATGAGGCTTCAAATCATAAACCTGAGTTGGAAGGGACCCATGGGGATCACTGAAGTCCAGCTCCTGGCCCTCAGCACCAGCTTCAAGCCAAGGCCAGGCACTCGCCAAGCCACAGGAAGAGCCAAGAGCACAACCCAGGATGAGGGAGGAGGGAATGCTGTGGCAGGATTTGTGGCCAGGCTTTGTGTTAAATCAGGTGCAGAACGCCCCAGAGGCTCAGTGCTCTGCCCAGTACCAAACTGGAGGTTTGTGCCACTCCCACCACAAAGAGGAACCCGCCACAGCAGAGGATGCAGACCCTCCCAAGGATGCAGGACCTGCACAGGCTCACACACAGGGCTTTACACAGGACACATCACCTGTTCCATCGGGAGTGGAGCACACGTAGGTGGGCAGCATCTTCACCGTCGCCTCCGCGTGCGTCTCCTTGCCCAGCCCTTTCTCCATCTCTATCCTCATCCTCTCCTTCACCTCCAGCAGCTGCTCGTGGCTCAGCTTGAGGGGCTCCAGGATCTTCTGGCGGGCCTGGTGCTGTGCAGCCAGCCTGTAGGCCACAGCTGTCACCATGGCCGCCCCTTTGCCGCTGCCGTCCTCGGAGCGGATGAAGCGAATCTCGCAGTCGGGCAGCAGCTTCCGCACGGTCTTGTGGAGGCGGCGGGCAAAGCTGGGCAGGAGGAGGAGAGGGGACCTCAGTGTGACCCTCTGGGGACACCCTGGGGTCCAAACGAGGGGCCCGAGGGGACATTTGGGGGCGCTTCTCTTGTGCCGAGCTGTGTGCACTGCTGGCAGCAGCAGATCCCTCTCTGTCCCTGTGCCCAGCACCCCAGAATCCATGGCCCTGTCCCCAGATCCCTGTCCCTATCCCCAGCACCCTGAGATCCCTCTCTGTCCCTGTGCCCAGCACCCCAGAATCCATGGCCCTGTCCCTGTCCCCAGATCCCTGTCCTCATCCCCATCCCTGTCCCTGTCCCCAGCCCCTGTCCCACACTCACTGAGGGTGTTTCTTGTACACAGATCCATCCACGCCCACAGTGGAGCGCAGCCTGTCCCTGTCCCTGTCCCCAGGCCCCTGTCCCTGTCCCCAGCCCCTGTCCCACACTCACTGAGGGTGTTTCTTGTACACAGATCCATCCACGCCCACGGTGGAGCGCAGCCTGGCCCTGTCCCTGTCCCCAGCCCCCTGTCCCTGTCCCACACTCACTGAGGGTGTTTCTTGTACACAGATCCATCCACGCCCACGGTGGAGCGCAGCTTGTCGCCGCCCTTGTTGTCGCGGATGCGGCGCAGCACCGCGGCCAGCGTGGCCCCGCAGAGCGCGGCCGAGCGCGTGGACACGATCTGGCAGATGCGCAGCGTGGCCACGCAGTCCTCGTGCGACGGCTCCAGCCCCAGCTTGCTCAGGATCTCGTGGGCTTTCTGCAGCCCCTCCTTCTCCCTGGAACACAAAAAGGGAGTTCGTACCTGGCAGCGCAGCTTCTGTGAGTGGCAGCCTGGGCTGGGACACAGGAAACCCCTGGGTCCTACTTACTTCTCAATGGCAGACACAAATCTGGTCTCAAAGTGACCCGTGGTGAGCAGATCTGGCGTGAGCCTTCCCCCAAAGAGCAGCCCGTCCTTGGCCATCTTCACCAGGATGAGCCTGACCAGCTCCCCCATGTACATCCCGCTGATCATCTTCTCAAACCTGCCCGTGGGGAGGCATGGGGTGGAATCAGGGAATGGTTTGGGCTGGTTTAGGACAGTCCTGGCTTAGTACAGCCCCGCTTTGGGACACAGCCCCGCTCTGGGACACAGCCCCTCTCTGCACCAGTGACAGAGGACACGCTGACCCAGTTAGCTGGGCTGACCTCCCCGGTCCCAGTAACTGTGGGAGGATGGACAATGCAGAGCAAACCCCGAGCCCGAGCCAAGAATGTGCTCACAATTGTTTGCCAGGGTTGAGCGAGCCCATGTCGATCTCGCGGTCGAACTCGGTGCGGATGTCGTTGAGCACCCCGTCGTCACCAAAGGCTCCCCACTCCATGTTGATGCACATCCTGCCCTCGTCCCCCTCCACCAGGTCGATGTGCCTCATCTCCTCCATGTAGCAGGCGTTGGTTCCAGTTCCTGGGCCAAGCGGAGGCACAGGGTGAGCGGGGACACTGCCTTTCCTCACTCCCATTATTGCTTATTCCCATTATCCCCCATTTCCATTATTGCTCATTCCCATTGTTCCTTATTCCCATTATCCCTTATTCCCATTATCCCCCATTCCCATTATTCCCCATCCCCATTATTCCCAATTTCCCTTTGGCCACAGCCCAACACACCAAAGCACAAAAACTCTGGACAATGTTGGTTTTCCAGCACTGATATCCCCCTCTCTTTTCCCCCCCCAGAGACCCTGAGGCCTGCAAGAAGCAGGATCTCCCTCTGGCTCTGCTGGAGCCCAGGAAACACCCCCAGACCATCTTTCTCCTTGCTGCAGCTCACCAACAATGAGGCCAACTTCACAGTTGTGGTCATCGTAGCCACAGGTCATCATGGTGCCCACGGTGTCGTTCACCACGGCCACGATGTCGATGTCAAAGTCCTGACGTGGTGGAAAGGAGAGAGGCTGACCCAACAGAGACAAAACTGGCCAGAACACCTCCAGGGAGCCCAGGTGTCCCGGCCAGGAGCCGTGTGCCCCCAGACCAGGCTCTTACCCCTCTTTTCTTGATGGACCTGCGCAGCAGGGACACCACGTCCCTGCCCTCCACGCTGCTGCACTTGAACCCCTTGGTCCACGTCACGAGGATGCTCTGCAGGGGAACAGCAAGAGGAGGCTTGGAGGTGACCCCTGGCTCCCGGCACGGGGCACATGTGGCCCTGCAGGGGGGAGCCCCCCGTTATCAGCTCACCAGCTGCGCTATCAGCCGCAGCTTCCGTGCCAGATAAAGTTTATGGCCACCAAACAACATGTGAGCTGCTCGTTGCTGCCCCAGCAGCAGGAACGTGCTTCCCATGACCGGCTTTGATTGAGCCCTGCAGCAAAACTTGTTCACGAGCCCAAGGAATGCTCCTTGACCCATCCCTGAGGGGCGGATGGCTGGCTGTGCCTATGGAATGCTCCTTGACCCATCCCTGAGGGGTGGATGGCTGGCTGTGCCTATGGAATGCTCCTTGACCCATCCCTGAGGGGTGGATGGCTGGCTGTGCCTATGGAATTCTCCTTGACCCAGCCCTGTGGGGTGAGGGCTTCCCTGTACCTACAGAACAACCCCTGAGCCAGCCCTGTGGGGTGGGGGGCTCTCTGTGCCTTTGGAATGAGCCCTGTGGGGTGGGGGGCTCGCAGTCCCCTGTGGCCAGAGGCACCTGGCCAGGGGCTGAGCTGAGCCCTGGGGGGAGGAAAAGAACTCAGTTTCAAAGATTTGAAATCTCCAACCAATTCCAACTCAATTTCAAAGATTTGAAATCTCCAACCCTATGGCCACAGCCCCTTAGGGAGGCAGACACCGGCCCAGCCTTAGAGCTGGGGAAACTGAGGCACTGAGCGCTGTGACCCCAAGCGGGGCCAGGGGGCACGGACCCTTCCTCCTGCATTTCTGCATTTCCCCATCCCCGGGCCTGCAGGAGGAGAGCATTAATCCCTCCTGGAGCCACTGGGGCTTCATGGAGTGCTGGGAGAGAGAACAGGGGGACGTGCTGGGGCTGCCGAGCTCCATGGAGCCACCCCCTGCCCTTCCTAGAGGGGAGACAGAGAGGCAGCATCACCCCCTGCCCCTGCAGATCCCATGGGGAGATAAGGGCAGGGAGAGCCAGCATCACCCCCAGCCCCTGCAGATCCCATGGGGGGGGGATAAGGGCAGGGAGAGCCAGCATCACCCCCTGCCCCTGCAGATCCCATGGGGAGATAAGGGCAGACAGAGCCAGCATCACCCCCAGCCCCTGCAGATCCCTTGGGGGGGATAAGGGCAGACAGAGCCAGCATCACCCCCAGCCCCTGCAGATCCCAGGAGAAAGGGACCCACCTCGTCCAGCTTGGTCTGGTGACATGGGAAGGAGAAGGTGAAGCCCAGGGGCAGCTTCTTGTCTTTGATTTGCAGCTTGTCCAGGAAGTTGGCCAAACACTCAGCAATGTGGTCAAAAAGCTGGAGAAAAGGCAGAGAGTGACAAAAGGCCCCACTGTGAGGGGACGCCACATCCCTGTGCCCAGCGCTGGCTGCCAGGATTCCCAGGAGCCCCCCAGGAGCCCACCTGGACCCCACTGCCCCTCATCAGCTCCTCGGGGATGGCGTAGATCTGGTTCTCCATCTCCACCTTGCGCAGCCCGTTGTCCGACACCTTCACCCGCAGCACTCGGAAGTTGGTGCCCCCCAGGTCCAGGGCCAGGAAATCGCCGTCCTCTGTGGGTCAGGACAAGGACAGCCCGTTCACTCCTCTGTGCACAGAGCCCTGAGCTCGCCACCCCCTCCCAGGCACCAGGGAAAGGTCAGGCTTTGAGTATATTTCAGTATTTTATCCATTATTCTATTGTTTCGGTGTTTTATTGGAGCAGTCGCTGCATTCCCTGCCCGCACAGAGGATCAATATTTTGACCATCACTGATGCTTTGGGGCAGGAATCCCACCCAGAAATCCCAGACCAGCAGGGATCTGAGGGAAGATGAGCCCCAGCCTCAGGCTCCATCATCAGGAGAAGGCAGCAGAGCCATTCCCGACCCCACTGATGCTCCTGGAGGCTCCTAAACCTCCCTCCCAAGGGGTTAAACCCTGGTGGCAGCTGCGGGAGCTCCTCAGCCTGGTTTTTGCTGTGCTAAAACCCCTCAGCCCAGCCCAGGCTCCCTCCCTGCCCCAGGAATGCCACACGCCCCTGGAACGTGGCTGCGGGAAACCAGGGAGGGAGAAAATCCCAAAGTTCTGGGGCCTCGCTGCTGCCTTCTCCAGGGAGAGCTGCTGTGGAGTCTTTGCTTCTTTTTTGGCCAGGGCTGGGGTTAAACGTGCAAGGCAGAGTTTCTTGTTGGGACTCAGATGTTTATTGGCTCTTATCTCTGTCACACTCTCACAAACCCTGAGCTCTGCAGCACTTCACTCCAACAAACTAAAAATGGAGCCCTGTCTCTCCCTCTCCAAGGCCTTTTAAGGATAAACTGTCCAATTAAGAAATGACACTGAAATTATCTTTACTTTTAACCCAATAACCAACCACCTGTGGCCTGCAATGGGGACTTTTTTATAAAATTACACAAAACCACCCAAACCCATGGAGAAGGAGGTGAAGGAGAAGAAGGAGAAGGAAAAGAAGAAGAAGAAGGGGAAAAGGAAGGGGAGGAAGAAGGGGAGGAAGAAGGGGAGGAAGAAGGGGAGGAAGGTGAAAAAGAAGGACCAGCCTCCACCCTAAAAACTCCCTCTTGCTTTATAGATTTTCCTATATTCTAAAATCTTAAACTCAAAGGTTTTTTTTTATGGTATCACACACTTCTATCCAAACCCCACAGTCACAATCCCAGTGCTATCACTCAGTTTTGGAAGTTTTCCCCACAGCCTCAGCTCAATGCAGAGTTCTCCTGCCAGCACAGAAAATCTGAAATTCCCAGTCCCCAGGGCTCCAACGAGGCTCCTCCAAGGGCAGCCCCAGGGCTGTCCCCTGGCTGTTCTGGGCAGGGAAAAGAGCCCAGCTGGCTGTTCTGGGGCAGGGCAAAGCCTCTCTCAGCACTCAGAGCCCCGAATGTGCTGCGCTGGCTGCCGGGGCCGCTTTGTGAGGCACAAAGGGAACAAAACCCTCGGGCCATCGGTGCCATTGGTATGCAGAGACCAGCAGCACCTCCAGGCACTGCGGCTGGAAACAGCCCCAGAATGGGCATCTCCAGTGATCCCAGCTGGAAACAGCCCCAGAATGGGCACCCCCAGAGATCCCAGCTGGAAACAGCCCCAGAATGGGCATCTCCAGTGGCTGATCAGTACCAACAGGGCACATGGAACACCTCAGGGGGCTGATAAATCCACTGGGGATAAGATGAGCAAAGAGGGGCACAAGGTCTCGGCTCCTTGGGGGTAACCCAGCAGGATCCCAAAAAAAGGGGCAGTTTGGGGGAAATTCCTGTGAATTCCTGGGTGGAATTGCTTTGCAGCAGGAACAGGGCAGGGAAGGCTCCCTGGGAACATTCCCAGCCATGCCTGGAGCGCGTGGTGGGTGCCAGGTGCGGGCACTGCCCCCAGTTTGGGCTGCCTGGTCTGTGATAAGGTATCAGCCCTGGTGCTGAGCCCACAAGCCAAACAGGCAGGGCAAACACAGAGCCCTGGGCCCAGGGGCTGTTTGCTCTTGGCAAAGGGTGAGGGATGAGTGCCTGGGGAGCCTGGTGTGCTCCTGGTGTGGGGGATCCTGTCCCAGCACCTCAGGGATCCCCCCTCAAGGCTTCCAGCCCAATTCCCAAGGAGAAGCTTATTTGGGACCTGTCTCCCCATCCCCTTGCTGCCAGCAGGGCATGGAGCTGCTCCAGGGGGTGCCAGAGCCAGGCAAAGCAAGGAAAGTTGATTTTAGAAGAGCTTCTGCTTTCAAAGCAGAATTCCCCCCTCTTATCACCACAGTGGAGTGGCAAAGCCCCCGAGAGCCAGGGCTGGGCTTTGGCTTAGCCTGCAGGTGTGACCTTGTATTTCCATAAGCCCCTCTCATCCCCCTGGAGCTGGGCATTAAACGGGGTCTAATCCCACCCAGGGACATCCCACAGGTGAATGTCTGGGAGCCCTGGGGCACAGCAGGGCAGGAGCAGAGCAATAACCCAGCCTTGGACTGGGAGCAGCCCCTGGCACCTGGCACGGGTGCCCAGCCCAGGCCAGACTTTGCCCAGGAGCTTTAAAAAGGGGGAAGGAGGAAGGACACAGCCCTGGGCACTGAGATCCTCCCCAAGGATCTGGCACCAAGCCCCCAGCCCCAATTTCCCCCTCCCCAAAACCCAAGGGACACTGATGCCACTCAGAGCTGGGTCCAGGGAACCCCAGCTCCCATTTCCCTGGGATTTGCTCTAAACTCCCTCATTTTCCAGCCCCCTGGGCAGCTGCAGGGCCGTGACTGCCCCAGCATCCCTCTCATGTGACATTTTCCATGCTGCTGCTCCTCTCTCCCCCCTGCCCCGGGTGAGAAATGCCAGCTGGGGCACTGGAGAGGCTGGAAACAGGGAAGGGAGCCAAGGATCTGTCCTGTAAGGGCATGGGCAGGGGCTGCTCCCTCTCCCAAGGCGGGCCAGGCTGCTGGAAGTGCTGACACACACTCCACCTGCACCCAGCACCTTTGGCTGCACCAGTTCCTGTGCCCAGGGGCGGCTCCTGGCCGTGCCTGTAATTAAAAATATCCTCCAACATTTAAATAGATGGGAATCTCAATGCCAGGGCAGGCAGCCAGGCCCAGCTTTGGGGTGTAGGTGCAGCTGGGGGCCAGGATCAGGGGATGCTCTGAGGATTAGAGGGGCTCAGAGGGAAGTGGAGACGCTTTTAGCAGGGCTGTAGTGGGACAGAGCAATGGCTTCACACTGGAAGTTTGAATTACAAACATTTAAATTGTTGGGGAAATTCCTTCATGGAAAGGGCAGCCCAGGCCTGGCACAGCTGGGTCAGGTCACCCTACCCAGGGTGTAGCCATGATATTTTCTGAAAAATCCTTTCCTTAGGATTTTTTTCTCCTGAGAAGCTGAGAGGCCTCAGGAACAGAATGTAAACTATGGTTATCTGCTGCTGTGGAATGCAACAGGTGCATCTGGGATTGGCCTCATGTGGTTGTTTCTAATTAATGGCCAATCACAGCCCAGCTGTCCGGACTGTCTCAGTCAGTCACAAACCTTTGTTATCATTCTTCTATGCTATTCTTAGCCAGCCTTCTGATTAAATCTTTTCTTCTTTCAGTATAGTTTCAATATATATTATATATTAATTATATATATTAAAATAATAAATTATATATTATATCATATATAATGGTATATTCAGACAATATATAATTATAAAATAATAATGTTTTCTATAAAATATTATTAATATAAAATATCACAATATTATAAAATTATTTGTAGTGTATAATTATTTACAATAATATTTATAAAATATTATTAATATTGTACTATTATGAAATGATTGTAAAATATTAATAATGGTTATATGTTAAAATAATAAATCAAGCCTTCTGGAACATGGAGTCAACATTGTCATCTCTTCCCTCATCCTCAGAGCCCTGCAAACACCATCCCAGGAGGGAGCAGGGGAGGAGGATGTGCCCGGCTGGAGCGCGGCCTGGGCAGCTCGGGAGAGGCAGAAAGGCCACATTGTGAGGGCCCTGCGGTGCCCAGGGCCCTGTGGCACTCAGACAGTGCTGGCACTGCTGCCCATGAAATCTGATGAGCCGGACCCGTGACTGTCCCTGTCCTGCCAGCAAGGGCACGCGAGGGCGGCTTCCCTCCCTCCTGCTCCCTCTCTGCTCCCTGCTGCCAGCAGGAACTGGGATCCCCTCCAGCCCCAGCGCGGAGCAGGGAGCCAGGCCTGTCCCCACGCTCAGCCCCAGCAGGGAAGGTGGCTCTGGTGGCGGTGCCACCCCTGCTATGGCGGTGCCACCCCTGCTATGGCGGTGCCACCCCTGCTATGGCGGTGCCACCCCTGCTATGGCGGTGCCACCCCTGCCGCGGTGTCCCCAGCCCTCCCTCTGGCCTCGCAGTACCTGTCCCATCCGGGGTGGACCTCACAAAGGTGGGCAGCATCTTCACGGAGGCCGTGGGGTTGGTGTCTGCCCCCAGCCCCTTCTCCATCTCCTTCTCAAAGCGCTGGGACACCTCCTGCAGGGTCTCGTCCGAGAGCCGCATGTGGTACAGGTACTTGTCCACCTGCAGGGGCACAAGGACATGGGGTCAGGCTGGGGACAGGGGACAGGGCAGCTCAGGACAGCTCAGGACAGTGCCCAGCCCCTCCTGAGTGGACACAAGGAGCTGGAGAGCTGAATGTGGTACAGGTACTTGTCCACCTGCAGGGACACAAAGCCCAGGAGTCAAGACAGGGCAGGGCACAGGGGCAAGGACAGCTCAGGACAGCTCAGGACAGCTCAGGACAGTGCCCAGCCCCTCCTGAGGCTGCTGGGGTGCACACAAGGAGCTGGGGCAGGCCCTGAGCCATCCCCAAGTGCAGGGCACAGCAGCTTGGCTGGATTGCTCATGGCAGGCACCACCCAGCCCTGCTCCAGCCCCCTCCCAAGGCCACCCTCATCCCTGCCCAGGCTCTGCCAGCTGGGAGTGCTGAGCCACAGCTGCTCCTGCCCGCTCAGGCAGCTGCAGACACCCAAACAGGGGCACCCAAACAGGAGCCCCAGCTCAGGGGTGACTCAGGAGGTTCTCCAGGTGCAAAGCCCTTCCCAGTGCACGGCACCAGCACACCTTGACCTTGACCCCCAGGGCCTCTCCTGCACGGGTTTGCTGGGCAGGAATGCAGTGCCCTGTCATTTCTGCACTGCTGAGATCACCCCAGGAGCCCAGAGCCACTCCACAGCCTGGAGCAAACCCCGCTGCAGTGACAGAGGTGGCAGCTGCAGTGACACAGGCCGGGCTGGGATGACACAAGCGCGTGGCCAGAGAGGGAAGAAACCCACCCCACCTCCCCGTTCCTGGAAACTGCTCTCCCCTTGAGCTGATGGTGTGCAGAATGCTTCTAAAAACGGCATCAAAGCCTCCTGTCCTGCCTGGGAAGGTGTGGAAAGGCTCCTCCCCAGGCAGCAGCAGCACTGGGCAGCCTGGCCGGAGCAGGGAGCAGGGCAGGCAGACACTGCCCGCTCCCAAACCGTGCCCTGCTCCAATTAGCTCCACTCAGCACTAATTAAAGGGCAGCTGCAAGCCCTGAGAAGTCAAGGAGGAAAGCTCCACCCCGCGTGCTCACCTGTGTGCAGGCACGTAAGGCCGGGTCACCGGAACCGGGCCCGGGCTGCGCTTTATGGGGCTGAGCTGCAGGAAATGGGCATTTTGTGGGCAAATAATTGCACCAGGGCCAGGATGACCTGGCTCAGGGACGTGCCCTCCCACCCTGGGCTGGACACAACAGCCCTGCTGCGGCTTTGCCTGCCTGTGCTTCGGGCTCAGGGTGCTCCAGCACATCCTTTGTTCCCCCACCCTGGGTTCTGTTGGAAATTTGGGAGCTGAGATCCCCCTGGGGAGGTCAGGGGATGGAGGAAAGCCCAGCCCAGCGCATTCCAGGAGTGATGCTGCATCCCCTGATGCTCTGAGTAAAACCTCCTGTCCCTTCTCCTGGTGCTCCCAGCTCCTTCCCAAAACCAGGAGCTGAACACGAGGGAAAGGCCAAGGAGAAGGAAACCTGGAGATTTCCTGGCACCAGGTGTTTACCAGCCTCCCCTTATCCAGCAGGAAGTCAAACCCTCTCCTCCCTGCCCTCCTGTTTGCTTTCACCTGCTGGAAATTCCCTCCCGAGTGCCAAGGCTCTGCTCACTGGCACCAGTAAGCTCCAGTTACTGCTCAGGAGGTGGCTCTGGGGCTCTGCTCCACGCCAGCCCCGGGGTGGGGAACCTGCCCTGGAGCTGTGCCAGGGTCCTCAGCCCACGCCATCCACCCCGAGCCCACAGTGCTCACCCCAGGGAAGCTGGCTTGAAGAGCAGGGAAGGCCCCTGCCCAAAATTCCCAGTGCAGGGAAACCCCCCTGGGCTTCAGCCGCTTCCCCCAGGGCAGGCCCTGCTCAGCACGTCCCCCATGTCCTCCACACCAGAATAACCCCAGCCTGAGCAGCAGGGCCACCTCCCCCTAATCTCCAAAGCCCTTAAAACCTGGATCATCTTCTCCCAAGGTGGATCTCACCCCACTTGGCAGCTAAAGCAGGTCAGGGCGTACAGCAGGGCTCCTTCCCCGCTGAATCCACCCTGGCCCCACCAAGGATTGTCCACGGCCACTGGCCTCCCCAAAACTCCCTGTGGCATGCTTGGTTATCCCAGGAGAGCCCCTCAAATTGCTACAAAGATGGGATAAAATGGGGAATTCAGCCTGCAGTGCCAGATCCTGAGCATCTCTCAGCACAAAACACCTTCCCAGTTGCTTAAAGGCTTCTGAAGTGCAGGGAATAGTTTAGGTCAGGTTGCCAATTCCAAACAAACAAAGCCACTAGGTTGGGATCCTGAAGGGGGCAATTGAGTTTCTGGAAAGCTTCCAGCCTAAACAGCGGCGTTTCCTCGAGGAAATCCAAACAAACTGAAGAGGGAGGGAGGGAGGCAGGGATTTAGGAATTTAGGAATTTAGGAAGGAAGGAAGCGCCAGGAATGCCCCAGCCCAGGACGCCGCGTTAGAGCTGCGGATCACGGAGCAGCTGTGGGTGTAATGAGCTCAATGCCACGTTTTTGAAGCGAACCCCAGCAAATCCCCATCCCCTGGCTCAAGGCTGTCTCCAAGGTTCAGCTCATTGCCACGCCGGATGCTGGAGCAGAGCCCAGGGTCGCCTGTCCCGGCTGCACCGCTGGGAAACCTCAGCCTGCCCAAACCCTGCTGCTGGGGCACCGGGCTGAGCCAAGCCGAGCTCACAGCACCCCAGAGAAACAGCTTGGGTTGCCAGCCTCCCCTCCCGGGCACGTGGGGCTGGGCTGCTGAGGGGCACAGCCCTCCTGGCACCAGCAGGAAGGGGAAGGGGAAGGGAGGTTTGTTCCTGTGCGTCCCAAAACATCTTTCCCACTACTGACCCCGGTTCTGGGAAGAGGAAGCTGTCTGCCCTTTGTTTTCGTTTTGATCTGAGCCCTGTCCCAGAGCCACGTGGCTGCCAGGAAGCTGGGCAGGAGCACGTGCTCCCCATCCCTCAGCATCTCCCGATGCAGTTCTCAGCTGGATGTGCCTGATTCCTGCAGATTTTGGACAAAAGCAGAGCACTGGGAGAGGGTGGCGGCTTCCTGGGACAGATTCTTTACCTTTTTGGCAACCAAGCCAAACATTTGTTGACTGCAAGATGACAGAGCAGTGCTCAAATCTGGGGAATGCTGCAACACCCCCAAACCCACAGCATGTGCTGTCACCCCTCTCTCCAGGGAAATTTGTGCTGGGAATTATATTTCCTTTAAATGACTTCCCTCCCCATGCCAGCCTTTAACTTGGAGCATGCTGTTGTGCAAGAATCCCTGAAGTCTGAGGGGATGCTGTGTCCCTGGGAGGGGGATGCTCCCCTCCACCACCCCCAGTCCCTGTGGGACGTGATGGATTTGGGGAAAGCCGGGCAGAGGGAGCAGGGGAAGGCCTGGGGGATTCACCCCCTGCTCCACATGCCCAGTCCCTGCCGTGCTGCCCATGCCTGTCCCCATTTCCCACCCCTCGGGGTGACTCAGGGCAGGGAACCGGCTCGTCCCCTTGCCCCGGTGACACAGGGGTGATGCTGGGCTGCCCCCACCCTGCTGGCACCCACGGCCTTCCAGGACAGCTCCGAGCCCACGTGTGTGCCCTCCTCCCTGCCTGCCTCCCTCGCTGCTGCCTGGGATGACACACGCCCGGAGTCATCCTCACTGGGTGAGTCAGATGTTTCCTGCTCGGCCGGTTCCTCCTCATCCTCAGCCCCGGGCCAGCAGCTGGATCCAGGCCGGAGGTGGAGCCGGGTGCTGATGGTGAGGAAGTGACACCAGGGAGCATCCACCAGCCCATCCTCAGGTGACCCCGCTGCCCCAGAGCCCCAGTAAAACCCAGTTCGGCCAGGGGGATGCTCTGCCCTCTGTTCTGCACTGGAACTACCCCAGTAAAACCCAGCTCAGCCAGGGGGATGCTCTGCCCTCTGTTCTGCAGCTGGAACTACCCCAGTAAAACCCAGCTCAGCCAGAAAACGCTCTGCCCCACAGTTCTGCAGCTGGAGACATCCAACTACCCCAGTAAAACCCAGTTTAGCTGGGAAAACGCTCTGCCCTCTGTTCTGCAGCTGGAACTACCCCAGTAAAACCCAGTTCAGCCAGGAGAACACTCCGCCCCACAGTTCTGCAGCTGGAGGCATCCAGCCGCTGCTGTCCTGCCCCTCATGGTCCTTGCTAAACCCACAAGGTCCTTGGGATGCCTCGCTGGCCCCAGGGCCCCCCTGGGATGGTGGGAGCGTCCCCTGTGCAGGGGAAGCTGAGGCTGGGGAGCTCTGGTGGCTCCCAGGGTGGCTCCCCCAAGGTGGGACGAGCTGGCCTGGCCTGGCTCCTGCCCCGGCCTGGGCAGCCTCGGGGGAAGATGCTGGGTTGGTTTTCCAGGAATTTGCCAAAGGTGCCCCTCCCACACCCACAGAGGCAGCCGGCAGGGAGGAATCAGCTGGGTAAAACTAATCCCTGGGCAAAGGAATAATAAATTTAAAAAAAAAAAAAAAAAAAAAATAAAAAAAAATTAAAAAAAAAAAACACCTAAAAAACTAACTAACACCCTGCCCCTGCTTTCCAAATGCAGGAAAATCAATTCCATCCCCATTTTTTCTCCTTTTGAAGGAGGGACGGGGGAGAGGAGAGGCTCAGCCCCCCCCTCCCAGTGACGAGGATGAGGATGAGGATGAGGAAGGCCAGGGTGAGCTGGCACATCCCAGGGCAGCGGCGGCAAACTTTCAAGCTGGGATCTCAAAGGACGCTGCCGAGGTTAATTAAAGTTTGCACAATCCCTTGGGGCTTAGATAAGTCTGGACAACTCACTTTGCAGGCAGGAAAAGGGCAGGAGCTGGGGAGGGAGGGAATATGCCCCCAGACAGGTGACAGAGCAGGTAAAGCTTCTCCGTGGCAAGAATGGAGAAAAAAATCCCATTTTTGAGGCTATTTTCAAGGCCTTGAAGTGGACACAAACCACAGCCATTGGAAAAGGCACTTTTCTACCCCAGCTGAGCTCCTTTTCTCCCTGACCCAAAGGGAAAACACATCCCAGGCTACCACCTACAGTCTTTTGTCCCAGATACAGGGGGTTGATAAGAAGACCAACCAAACAAATTGCAGCTTTCCAAGGATTTCACCCCCTGTGCTGGGGACTCCCTGGCTTCTCCCTTTGCCTGGGGAGCTCTCTATAAGGCAGGAGTGATTTCTCCAGCCCCGGTGGAAGCAGCCAGGGCAGACAGCTGGCTTCTCCCCCCTCTCCCCCAGCTTCGCCTCACGGGAGGATTCACGGGAATTTGTTTAAAAATATCCCAGAAAATCCAGTTGTGGAGGCGGCCAGGAGGGCAGTGCCGTGTCCCACTGCATCCCCAGCTCATGGATATTTTTTTTTCTCTCCCTCCCTCCCATCTCAACCTTTTTTAACTGGGGTTTGGGCGGCGCGAGGGGCGCGGAGCCGGTTCCCGAGGCTTCTCGCAGGGGGTAGGGAAGGAGAATTCCCCATCCCGGCTTTGCCCCTGCACCATTCCCAGCCATTCCCGATAAGGAAGGCGTGAGCTGCGCCGCTGGCCTATTTCTGCCAGGGTTACACAACACAACCCCGTCCCTACCCTGGATGTGGCTGTTGCACAACCCCGGGGCCAGCGGCGAGAGCAGGGAGAAGCCGAGCCCGTATTTCCTTGCGGATCGCTTTGCCCTGGGAACTTTTCCCTGCACTTTGTTTAGCTTGGGGTTGGGTCTGGTTGGTTTTTTTTTTTTTTTTTGTGGGGTTTTTTTTTTCGGTTTTTTGTTTTTGCTTTGGGGTGATTTTTTTGTTTGTTTGTTTGGGGGTTTTTTGGGCTTTTTTGGGGGTTGTTTTTTTTTGATTTGGTTTGGTTTTTTTGGTGGGTTTGTTTTTTTTTTTTTGGTTTTTTTTTTTTTTTTGTTCGTTTTGTTTTTTGTTTTTTGGGTTTGGGGTTTTTTTTTGGCTTTTTTCTTTTTCTTTTTAAAAGTTCTGCCTCGGTTTCCTTCCGATCTCACCCCGCTGAAGGGCCAACGTGGCAAGTTTCACTTCCCCGCGAGCAGCATCTCCAGGGTTATCCCGGGTCTGTCTCTCCAAGCATTTCCCTCGGTTTTTTTTTTTTTTTTTTACGGCGATTTTTGCAAATCCCGACCGCCTCGCACTCTCGGACCAGCAAATCCCAGAGCGGGGAATCACAGGCAGCTCCTCTCTGCCCTATACCCAGATGCCAGCAGAGCGCTGCAGGAGCGGCCTGAGCCTCCCACCCAGCATTTCTCCTCCGGGAATAATTTATTAAGCCCGGCCTAAGCGCTGTCCTGGCCAGACAAAGGCCGGGGCCATGGAGAGCAGGAACACCCGAGCTTTTCCTGTGCCTGAGCTCCGGGACGGGGGGTGACCAACAACATCCCAAGGGCTGCCACTGTGGGAACGGGCTCGGGGAGCTCCGGACCCCAGAGCAAGGATCCAGCACCCCAAATCCGGGATCCAGCACCCCAAATCCGGGATCCAGAACCCCCAAATCCGGGATCCAGAACCCCCAAATCCGGGATCCAGAACCCCAAATCCGGGATCCAGAACCCCCAAAACGAAAGGAACGGGACACGAAAGGGCGTTTTCCACCCCTGTCAGTGCGGGGACGGGGGCACACGTGCGCCTTGGGGACACCGCGTGGGGAAGGGGACCCGAGGGACAAGTGCCACCTCCGGGCTGGTGGCCCGGGCTGACCCCGCTGCCCGCGGGGCTCGGTGCCCCGGCTCGGTGCATGTCCCGGCTCGGTGCCCCGGTGTGTGCCCGGCTCGGTGCATGTCCCGGCTCGGTGCCCCGGTTGGGTGCCCCGGCCCGGTGTGTGCCCCGGCTCGATGTGTGCCCCGGCCCGGTGTGTGCCCCGGTGCCCCGGCCCGGCGGGGAGCGGAGGAGCCGCTGCCGGGGATGCTCGGCGGGAACGGCGACACGTGGAGCGCGGGGCGGCCGCGGGGTCCCGGCTGCGGCGGGCAGGGACAGGCGCGGAGACCCCCCCGTTCCTCCCCTTCCTCCCGTTCCTCCTCCTCCTCCCCCTCGCCGCCCGGCCACGCGGGGTCCCCGGCACGTACCGCACGCGGCCCCGGCCGGGCAGCGCCGGGGCCTCCGCCCGCCCGGCCCCGCTTCCCCTCCGCCGCCCGCTTATCTCGCCTCCTCTTCCCTTTTGAAAAGTTTTTTCTGTTTTCTTCTCCTTTTTTTGTTGTTGGTTTTTTTTTTTTTCCATTTCGCCTTCCCTTCTTTTTTTCCACTTTCCCCCTTTCTTTTTGCTCTATTTACTCCTTTCCTCTCCTTTATTCCTTTTCTGCTTTTTTCTTTTTTCTCCTTCCTTTTACTTTTTTTTTCAACTTTTTTTCCTCATCTTTCTTCCTTCCCCACTTATTCCCCTTTTCACTTTCCTTCCCTTTTCTTTCCCTCCTCTTTCTCCCTCTTCACTCTCCCCTTCTTTTCCCTCCTTTTTTTTTTGTTTTTACTTTTACCCCTCTTTTTTTTTTTTTTACTTTTACCCCTCCTCTCTTTTTCTTCCCTTTTTCTCTCCCCCCATTTTGTCCTCTTCCCCTCTTTTTTTTTTTTCCCCTTTTTCCTCGTCACTTTCCCCTTTTCACCTCTCCCCTCTCCACTCTTCCCGCTCCCCACGGGACCCCCCTCACCTTCTGCGCCTGGTCATGGTTGAGCTCGGTGAAGAAGTAAGCGAGGAGGTGCGATGCGATCATGGCGGGAGCGGCACGGCACGGCACGGCACGGCACGGCTCGGCACGGCTCGGCTCGGCTCGGCTCGGCTCGGCTCGGCTCGGAGCGGTCGGAGCGGAGCGGCCCCGGCAGCGCCGCGCGCTCCCCGCGCCAATCGCGCTCATTGAGGAGCTTCCCCCGCGCCCGTGACGTGCCCGCGCCGCCGCGCCCCCATTGGCCCAAAGGCGAGGGTGTGTGCCCGGCGCGCGCGGGGGGCGGGGCCTGGCACCGGCGCGGGGGGGTGAGGGGGCACCGGGGGGACAATGGGGGATCAATGGGGGGACACCGGAGGGGACAATGGGGGATCAATGGGGGGACACCGGAGGGGACAATGGAGGGGACACTGGAGGGGATAATGGGGTGATACTGGAGGGACACCGAGGGTGCAGTGGCATTGTCCCCCCGGGGGGACAATGGGGGGACCATGGGGGCATTATGGGCGGATAATGGGGGGACACCGGGGGTGCAGTGGGGTGATACTGGGGGAGGGCACTGGGAGGACACCGGGGTGACAATGGGGGAATAATGGGGGGACACCGGGGGATCAGTGGGGGAACATTGTGGTGATACTGGGGGGTCATTAGGGTAATAGTGGTGGGACACTGGGGGAGACAATGGGGTGATAATGGGGGCACAATGGGGTGATACTGGGGGGACACCGGGGGGGACATTGGAGTGATACTGGGGGGACACTGGGAGTGCACTGGAGGGGTGCATTGGGGTGGGTACAGAAGGGGCAGGGAATGCACTGGGAATGCACTGGGAGTGCACTGGGAGTGCGCTGGGAGTGCACTGGGAGTGCATTGGGAGTGCACCGGGAATGGACTGGGAATGCACTGGGAGTGCACTGGGAGTGCATTGGGAGTGCACTGGGAGTGCACTGGGAGTGCACTGGGAGTGCATTGGGAATGCACTGGGAGTGCACTGGGAGTGCATTGGGAGTGCACTGGGAGTGCACTGGGAGTGCACTGGGAATGCACTGGGAGTGCACTGGGAGTGCACTGGGAATGTACTGGGCGGTGCATTGGGCGGTGCACTGGGCGGTGCATTGCGGTGTGGGTGCAGTGGAAGGGTGAACTGGGAGGGCACTGGGGGGCACTGGTTTGTACTGGGGAGCTGCACGGGGCAGGGCGGGGTGCGTGGCTGGTGCCCTGGTGCAGTGAGCGTGTCCAGTGGGGTCTAATGGGGCGCTCGGGGTGTATCACACGTGTGCTGCAGCCTGTGTGCATGTCCGTGTGTCTGTCCATGCCCGCAGTCCGTGTGTGCGTCCGTGGCTGTGTCCGTGTGTGCGTCCGTGGCTGTGTCCGTGTGTCCGTGGCTGTGTCCGTGTGTCCGTGGCTGTGTCCATGTGTCCGTGTCCGTCCCCGCAGCCCGTGCCCGCCGCCGCCGCCCCGCCCGGTGTGCCCGGCGCTGTCCCTGTCCCTGTCACATGCGTGTGAACGTGCTCGGCCCTGTGCACCCGTCAGGTCGCATCCATCATGCGCGGCCCGTGGCGCTGCCGCTCCGCCCGCGTGTCCCGCTCCCCGTGCGCGGCCACGGACGGCGGGGGTGCCCCTGCTCCCCAAAACCTTGGGAAGCGCCGCTCGGGAGGGCCCCGCGGCTGGGCTCTGCCTGCTCCATCCCAGCTCCATCCCAGCTCCATCTCTGCTCCATCCCGGCTCCATCCCCGCTCCATCTCTGCTCCATCCCTGCTCCATCCCTGTTCTATTCCTGCTCCATCCCAGCTCCATCTCTGCTCCATCCCTGCTCTATCCCAGCTCCATCCCAGCTCCTTCCCAGCTCCATCCCGGCTCCATCCCTGCTCCATCTCTGCTCCATCCCTGGCTCCATCCCTGCTCCATCCCTGCTCCATCCCAGCTCCATCCCTGCTCCATCCCTGCTCCATCCCCGGCTCCATCCCAGCTCCTTCCCAGCTCCTTCCCAGCTCCATCCCGGCTCCATCCCTGCTCCATCCCTGCTCCATCCCTGCTCCATCCCTGCTCTATCCCTGCTCCATCTCTGCTCCATCCCTGCTCCATCTCCAGCTCCATCCCAGCTCCATCCCTGCTCCATCCCTGCTCCCTCCCTGCTCCCTCCCTGCTCCATCCCCTGCTCTATCCCTGCACCATCCCTGCTCCATCCCAGCTCCATCCCGGCTCCATCCCTGCTCCATCCCAGCTCCATCCCTGCTCCATCCCGGCTCCATCCCTGCTCCATCCCGGCTCCATCCCAGCTCCATCCCAGCTCCTTCCCTGCTCTATCCCTGCTCCATCCCCGGCTCCATCCCTGCTCCATCCCTGCTCCATCCCAGCTCCATCCCAGCTCCATCCCGGCTCCATCCCAGCTCCATCCCGGCTCCATCCCGGCTCCATCCCAGCTCCATCCCTGCTCCATCCCAGCTCCATCCCTGCTCCATCCTTGCTCCATCCCAGCTCCATCCCAGCTCCTTCCCTGCTCTATCCCTGCTCCATCCCTGCTCCATCCCAGCTCCATCCCTGCTCCATCCCTGCTCCTTCCCTGCTCTATCCCTGCTCCATCCCTGCTCCATCCCAGCTCCATCCCAGCTCCTTCCCTGCTCTATCCTTGCACCATCCCCGGCTCCATCCCAGCTCCATCCCTGCTCCATCCCAGCTCCATCCCTGCTCCATCCCTGCTCCATCCCAGCTCCATCTCAGCTCCATCCCTGCTCCACTCCGGCTCCATCCCAGCTCCATCCCTGGCTCCATCCCAGCTCCATCCCAGCTCCATCCCTGTTCTATCCCGGCTCCATCCCAGCTCCATCCCGGCTCCATCCCAGCTCCATCCCTGCCCCATCCGGGATTCCCCGGCCGCAGCCGGGCGTCGGTGGCCCCGAGCCCTACGAGGGCCGCGGCACGTCCTGGCCCTCCGGAGCGGCTCCGCTCGCCGCTGCCGGCAGAGCCGGTCCCGGCAGCCCTGGGGCAGGAGTTACCCAACCCGTCTGCCCGCTCCCGCCGCTTTCCCAACCCGGCCCGAGTAGCTCCGGCTCTTCCCCCTCTCCGGAGCCCTCTCCACGCGGCCATTTACATCGTTTTGGTGTTTCTGCTCAGGGAATTGTAACTCCTTTTTTCAAAGGAAAGAGGGGGAGAAGCAACCCGAGCCAGGGACGAGGCTACGCTGCCACCAGACACCTTTTCCTGCAGGATCCAGTCCTGCCAGACCCACCACGAATCTGTCAGCTCAACCCCCAGATCGTGACCTGATGCATTTCAGTATTTGGA
This sequence comes from Agelaius phoeniceus, assembly GCF_051311805.1. Taxonomy (NCBI): domain Eukaryota; kingdom Metazoa; phylum Chordata; class Aves; order Passeriformes; family Icteridae; genus Agelaius; species Agelaius phoeniceus. The sequence goes on from NC_135294.1 coordinate 6,639,292, forward strand.
CTCAATGATCCTTGTGGATCTCTTCCAACCCAGGATATTCCATTAATCTTTGTCGCTGGCCCTACATTTCAATTCACCCTCTGATCCAGCTTTTTTTTTTTTTTTTTTTACCCCTGAAAAGGCAAATTCTCCGTGGTCATGTTGAAATTAAAGCAGCGTTTGAGCCTAAAAATAGCTGGACACATCTGTCTGCCTTCCCCATCTGCTGCCAGCCTGGCTGGATGAAGGGAGGGACTGTCTGTGCAAAATGAGGGACCTGTCTCATCCTTCTGTCCCATAAAATCAGTTTATTCAGGGAAAATAGTCCCCAACACCCCATTGATTCCCCAGATAACGCCCTAGTCAAGGAAGGACAGGAGGAGCTGGGCTCTGCTCAACCAGCTTCTCTAAATAAAGTAAATTTTTTTTTTTTTTTAATTTGAGGTTTTTCAGTTGGTTTTGGAATTCCTTTCATGGAATAAAGCTCCCAATGGGAATCCTTTCGAGGCACCCCAGCTCCACATGGGCTCGTAATAATCCATCGGCATTTAACGCCGCGTTCCTGGGGTAAAGGAAGCTGCTGATTGCAGGGATTGGAGCTGGAACCGGCTCTAATTTCTCGAATGTGATTCCTCAAGGACGAGTGGTGCAGTAATAACAGCGTGGAGCGGGAGGAAGAGCCGTGCCCAGCGGCCAGAGCAGGGCCGGAGCAGCCTGGAGCCCTGGGACCAGGCAAGCCCCCATCCCACCGAGTGCTGCTGCTCCTGGGGACCCCCAGGACACCCTTGGGAGCCCATAACCCCCGTTCATGCTGGGGAAACTGAGGCACGGGTGGCTCCAGAGGAACGGGGAACCAGCACGGGGCAGCTGGGCTGGGCCTGGAGCTGCTCCAGGAGAGGCGTGAGCTCATCTGGCATCACCTGCCTCGTGATTCACCACGGCTGCAGCGCTGCTCCACATACTTCCCAACGAGGTTTCATTGGCTGCAGGGGCGCCCACGGCCCCACAAACCCGCTGTGACACCGGTGACCAGCTGGTGACTTTGCCCTGTCACCCAACGCACCGGAAACCTCCGGAGCTGGGCTGGCCCCAGCCCTGCACGGGGCCGGCAGCGCAAAACCGGTCGGAGAACTTTTCTCCCTTCCTTGGGCAGCCGCAGGACGAGCGAGCGCGTGACCCCGGGCTGAGCCTCTCCCCAGCCTCTCCCCAGCCTCTCCCCAGCCTCTCCAGCAGGGACGGGGCTCACCCAGCCCCAGCTGCCCCATGAAGGCAGAGGGAGGTGAGGGTTGGCTTTGGGATCCATCCTTCATCCATCCCTCCGCAGATCTCATGGTGCTGGTGCCGTTCCCGGCCCATCCCAAACCCCTGTCCCCCACACACCTCACCCCAAGAGAGCCGGGGGGTTCCCCCGGGTGTGCCCAGGCTGGGCTGCCCCACAGCCTGGCTGCCCACCCCACTGCTGGGGCTAATCCCCAGGGAACGGGCGGAAAAGGGGAGATTAAATTAGATTAGCTGGAGCCGCCTAATTTTAGCGTCCTCACGTGTCACTGACACACTGCTCCAGCTCTTCCCCTGCTCCCCCAGCCCCGTGTGACCCCCAAAGCCACCAGGGCCACCAGCCAGGACAGCAGGCACCCAAAGGGGCTTTGGCTGGGTGGTGGCACCCAGGGTGGGTGGGCATGGGGGTCACCAGACCTGTGCCAGGGGGGGACTGGGGGTGATGTCACCTTCCATGGCCATGGCCATCCTGCAGTGGGGCTGGCCACCCTCCTTTAGTGACAGTCACTCTCTATCGGTGACAACCATCTGCCACCATTCCTGGATTGTGGCCGCTGTCCCCTCGTGGTGGTCACTCTCCCCTGGTAATAGTGACCCCAGCCTCGGGGTCACCTCCACCCCAAGCAGCCCCCTCTGGAGGGGGACCCTCCACTCTGGCACATCCCCTTTTCCCCCTGCACTCCCAGCTCCTGCCCTGCACGTCCTGTTCACCACACTGTGAAGATGACCTTGGCCTGACCAGACCTCCCTCGGGGCAGTGCCAGCTCATGCAGCTGTGCAGGAGCCCTCCAGCTCCATCAAACATCTCCTGATCCATTGGATGTTCCACGGGATCGGCCTCGTGACACCACAGCGGGAGGAGATGTCTGGCCCCTTCCATTCCCAGGAGCCACACTGTCCCCAACACCCCAGCAAGGTCCCCAACACCCCAGCAAGGTCCTCAACATCCCAGGAAAGTCCCCAACATCCCAGGAAGGGCCCAAAAGTCCCAGGAAAGTCCCAAAAGTCCCAGTCCAGCACCCAAAGCCTGGATGCTGGAGCTGGCAGGAGCTGTGGCAGGAGAAAAGGTGTCCCCAAAAGCCGCCAGGGCCAAAGGCAGGGAGGGCTGAGGACCATCCTGCACCCCAGAGGGGCCGTGCCAGGTGCCACCAGACCTGGCACAGCTCCGAGGTCAAAAGTCCCGGTCAGGACACGGGACCCTGAGTCAGCCAGCGCTGGCATGAGCAGCTCCCGTGTGCAGCACTTTCCCAATCCCAGCGGAAAGGGGAGGTTTCTCCTGCCTCCCTGGGGCTCTTTCCGTGGGCACTGCCACGTCCCACGGCGTGGGACACGCCACGTCCCTGGTGCCACCAAACTGGGGCAGGCACATGCGCAGGGGGCCAGGGTCTTTTCCCCACCTCTGCCCAGGGCACCCTCATCCTTCCTCCCAGCGCTGGGGGTGTGAGCAAGCTGGACCCTGGTGCTCCTGTGCCACAGACGCCTCCAGCTTGCCCCAGCCCTGAGAGATCCTGCCCACCCCATGGGGAAGGTGAGATCCTCCCCCCAGATTTGGGGAAGGTACAGCTGTGATGGAATGCCACCCTCACCCCGTGCTGCGCTGGCAGTGCCCACGGCAGCGTGGCAGAGCCACGTGCGGGTGGATGTGGCTGCCAGCCCATCCTCGGGGCTGGGGGAGGCACAGGGAACAGGGGGAGAGGGGCTGGGAGCCCCCTCCTGACCCCCCAAATCCCAGCCCAAAGCCACAGCGCTGCTGGGGCAGGGAAGGGTTGAAACCCCCCAGTCGCCAAGGCCAGAGCGATTCCTGAGCCCAGCCCAGAGCTCTCCTGGGATGTGGGAGCAGAGCTGGGCTCTCCCGGGATCCCTGCTCAGCACAGGCACGTCCCTCGCTCCCTGGCACGATGATCACGGCTCAGAGACCCCAGCCACATGCATTTCCACCAATTCACTCTGCCAGGCAGAAAACCACCCCGAATACTCCATCCCACCTTGCTCCGGTGTTATCCCACCTGGTGGAGGCTGGGGATTTGAGGAACTCCCCTCCACCCTGCCATCAGTCATTCCCTCGATCCCTTGACACCCTCAGCTGCTCCCCTCTCACCCCTTTGTGCTTCACCCACCGCAGATCCCAGCCAGGCACAGTGAGCACAAATTCCCTCCCCATCCCAAGCCCAGGGTGCAAATCCCTTACCTGGGCGAAGCTCTCCTCGTCCATCCCGTTCTCCGCGAGCGTGGACGCCATCCTGGTGGCACCCACGGTGGTTTGCTGAGACAGAGCCGCGCCGAGCAGGGTCTGGGAGGGCTTTATCACCTCTGATCCCCGCGGAGGAAGGCCCTGCGTGCCAGCGCCGAGGTCATTGGCTGGGCACGGCGCGGATGGAGACGGGATTTGAGCAGCAGCGCTGTAATCCCGGAGCCCTGGGACGGCCCTGACGGAGCTGTCTGGGCTGGGATGCTCTGCCGAGGGGCTGGGCTGCTGCTGCCCCACCCTGGCAGCCCCACGGGGCGCCCCTCTGCCCCAGACCCCTCTGCTTGGCACCCCTGGGCACGGCGAGGAGGAGCAGCCAGATCATGGACCGAGCATCGCTCTGTCCTGCAGGGCGACCCTGCCTGCCCCCAGCCCCAATTCCAGAGCAGAGCTCGACTGAGGAACCCTCTCGACTGAGGAGCCCTCTCGACTGAGGAGCCCCCTCTGCTCCCTCTCAGAGGAGGCAATAAATGGAGAAGCCCCCAGGAGAAGGGTGGGATGGATGTGGAGGGGCTGGGAGCCCTGGGGCGGAACGAGGCCGCTGCTGAGCCTTGCTGCAGCCTCCTCATGCGTGTGCAAATGTGTGCTGCGTGTGAGGGCACACGTGGGACGGGCACACGTGGCCTCCCCCGAGGCTCTGACCCGGCAAAGGGCTTAATGGGGATCCGCAGCATCTGCCACGGCGGCTCCCGGCGCTCAGGAGGAGCTCTGAGAGCCCCGAGAATCCCAAAAACCCGGATGGGCGACAAAAGAGGGGCAAAAGAGAGGGAAAAGAGGGGGAAAGAGGGGGAAAGGAGCTGCCTGGCTCCTCCTCCGGCGCGTGGCTCCGTGGGTCCATCCCTACGTGACAGTGGGCACGCAGGGCCCCGTCCCTGCTGCTGGAGAGGAGCTGCAGGGCACAGAGGGTTAAGGTCGATTCATTTATTCATTCTGACGGAGATTATCCAGCCCAGAGGGCCCAGCAGCACCAGCAGCCCGTGCTGGGGGGTTGTCTGGGATGGGAAAGGCAGGAATTGCTGGCAGGGAGGAGGAGGAGGATGGAGCTGCAGCCCCTGGTTTTCCCATCAGAGAGAGGCATGGACTGGAGAGAAGGGGTAAAGCTCGGATTTGGGAGCAGCAGGCTCCAGGCTGGATTTAGGAACCGCCTGGATGGGCTAAAGGTTAAGACCAGACCTAAATGTTCGTCCAGGTGCTGAGCTCAGCCCCAGCCCTTGGTCGGGTGCTGTGCGAGCTGGTGGGGCAGGGCAGAGCTGAGCTCCAGCCTTGGTCCCATCCCCGTCCTCATCCCTGTCCCTGTTCCTATCCTGATCCCTGTCCCTTTCTCATCTCTGCCCCAATCCCACGCCCATCCTCATCCCCGCCCTGTCCCCATCTGCATCTTCATCTCCATCCCATCCCAAACCTTCTCCCATCCTCATTCCTGCCCCAATCCCTGCCCCAATCCCACGCCCATCCTCATCCCTGCTCTGTCCCCATCTCCATCTTCATCTCCATCCCCATCTCAAACCTTCTCCCATCCCCATCCCTGCCATCCCATTTCTGTCTGGGTTCCTGTTCCCACTTGGACTCCATCCTGATCCCTTCCCCATCCCATCCCATCGTACCCCACTGATCCCATCCCATTATCCCATCCCATTATCCCATCCCATCATCCCATCCCATTATCCCATCCCACGGTCACCAGCGACAGCCCAGGGCTCACCCAGACCCTGGCACAGGGACCCCCACCCCGAGCTTTCCCCCCATCCACCTGCCTCATGCCGGGGCTTTGGCAGCGCCTCCATCCCACGGAAACTTCTTCTATCCCCCAAAATTCCCCTCCTGGGACGGGAAACTCGGGCAGCTCCGGGCTGGGATCCTCCCCGCGCCGCCGCAGCTCGCACAAAGGCCCCTTCACCGCACGGACAGAGCCACCTTTGTTCCCCCGCATCCCCTTCCCTCCGGGGAGCCTCCAGGAGGGAGAAACCAGCGAACCGCGCCGGGAGAGGAGCGCCGGGCATCGCCCTCGCCCCGGACTGAGCCAGCCCCAGCGGGGTTTTAGCGGATATTTGCATTTAACCAAGCCAGGGTTGTTTGATATCCCCCGGGATGAGGGTGGGGTGGAGGGGATCCAAGAGATGCCCGAATCCTCGGTGCCAATAAATCTATTTATTGTGCCCCCTCCTGAGGGATAACCCGGGCACGGCGGGGGGAGACCGGCCCGGGACCCCCGGGAACCGCGGTGGGCGGCGGGGACAACTCCCACCCCCGGCCCTTCGGACAAACGGGGGAAAAATAATCCCCGCACAAGGGGGGGGAGTCAATAATCCCTGCACAAGGGGGGGGATCAATAATCCATGCACAAGAGGGGATCAATAATCCATGCACAAGGGGGGGGAGTCAATAATCCCTGCACAAGGGGGAGATCAATAATCCCTGCACAAGAGGGGATCAATAATCCCTGCACAACGGGGGGATCAATAATCCCTGCACAAGGGGGGGATCAATAATCCCTGCACAAGGGGGGGATCAATAATCTCTGCACAAGGGGGGGATCAATAATCCCTGCACAAGGGGGAAAAATAATCCCTGCACAAGGAGGGGATCAATAATCCCTGCACAAGGGGGAGATCAATAATCTCTGCACAAGGGGGGGATAAATCATCCCTGCACAAGGGGGGATCAATAATCCCTGCACAAGAGGGGATCAATAATCCCTGCACAAGGGGGGGATAAATCATCCCTGCACAAGGGGGGGACCAATAATCCCTGCACAAGAGGGGATCAATAATCCCTGCACAAGGGGGGGATCAATAATCTCTGCACAAGGAGGGGATCAATAATCCCTGCACAAGGATGTCCCCGGGATACCTGGGAGGAGCAGGATGGAGAGGTGGAAGTGCCACAGGCGTTGCCACATCTCCATAAACCCCCTTTGGAATATTTCACTCCCCATAAAATATTTCATCATTTCATCCGGGCACCACGAGGCTGGCACGAGGCTGGCAGCCCTGGCAGGCACTGAACTCTCCCGGGGCATTTGGGACCGTGCCAGGAAAGATTGGGTTTAATCCCGTGCCAACAGCTGCCCCGGGCCCAGATTAGCCCTGGCACCTTCCCTGGCACCTTCCCTGGCACCTGCCCAGCCTCGGTGTCAGAGGGGCCGCTGGCGTGGGGGGCTGAGACCCCCGGATTTGGGGAGCATCCGGGGATGGAGGGGGGGAGCTGCTCCCAGCCCTGCCCGAGCTCGGAGAGGGGAAATGGGAGGGAAATTGGGTTTGGAGGGGCGGGGAGCAGCGTTCAGGTTCTGGGCTGGTGTTTCACCGGGGTTCAGCCTTTTCCCAGCTCCTTTCCCTAACCAGGATCCCCTCATCACCCTGTCCCTCATAACTGTCACCCTAAAACGCAGAACCCCTGAAAATGAGGCTCCTAATAACAGTGACCCCCAAAAAATAGGGACCCTTAAAAATGTGGGCCCTTAAAACCATGATCCCTAATCAAATGCTAATTATTGTAACCCCTAAAAATGTAACCCCAATTGTAATCCCTATTGTAACCCCTAAAACTGTAACCCCTAAAACCCCTAATAACCCCAAACCCTATTAACAGTGACCCCTAATAAGTGTGTCCCTTAATAACCCCAAATGTTAATTATTGTAACCCCTAAAAATGTAACCCTTATTGGAACCCCTATTGGAACCCCTATTGGAACCCCTAAAACCCCCAATAACCCCAAACCCTATTGAGAGTGACCCCTAATGAGTGTGTCCCCCAATAACCCCAAATCCCAATAATTGTGACCCCCTTAAAACTATGATGCCAAATAACCCCCAATTCTGATTGTTGTGACCCCTAAAACCGTGACCCCTGCAAACCCCATTTCCCTCAATATTTAATCCCCTCATTTTCCCTTCAATATTTAATCCCCCTCTGTTGAACCGGGAGCGTTTCCCAGCTTTTCCCAAAGCCCAGAAGCTCCCAGGGGTGATCCCAGGTGAGCAGCTGGGCACGGGCACATTTTTGGGGTGACTTTGCACCTCCCTGCCCTCAGATTAATTTGTCAGGCACCAGAATTGCGCCCAGATCGGGGCAGGAATAATGGGATTATCCCGAGCCTGCTGCGGGACAGGGAAGCTCATTAAGGGGCATTAAAGAGAAGGAAATTGGGTTTTTTCTAAGTTCTTAGGGACAACCTCCATTAACTTCCAGGTGCCTCTCATTTTAGGGTCATTTGGGGTTTTTTTGGAGTTTGCTCTGCACTCTCACTCTCCTGATGGGCACAGAAGGAAGCTCCGGGATCCCGGAGCAGCTGGGGATGGTGCCCAGGTGTGGGGAAACTGAGGCAGGGCAGCCCCAGAGCCCCCGGGAACCGCGGGCTGAGCCCCTCGGAGGGCTCAGGGTCGGGAAATCCACCCCGGTGCTGGGACGAGGATCCCCCCACGGCCGATAACGCGAAGTGAACTGAGCTTTTTTGGACAAAAAAGGGCGATTTTACCATTTTATTTCCAGCCTCGCCGCGTTTTGCGGCATCTCAGGGGCTGACACTGCCACCTACCGAGCCAGGGCCGCTGACATCAAACCTCTTTTTTCTGCTTTCCCACCCAAAAGCGGCTTTAGGAGCACACGAAATCTCTCAAACCCAACTATCCAGGTGCCCCTCGGTGCCAGGACCCCAAAACATCCCAAAATATCCCCAAATATCACGGTCCCAAATATCCCTCAGAGCGCTTTTGGGACCTTTTTTGGGTTCAGGGCTTTGTGGGTACCAGGGTGGGATGGTGAGTGGGGAAACTGAGGCACAGCAAGAGATTGGGATTTTGTGGTGGTGAGCAGGGAAACTGAGGCACAGCAAGAGATTGGGATTTTGGGGTGGTGGATGGGGAAACTGAGGCACAGGCAGGGATCAGGATTTGGGGGGTACAGGCCGGGACAGTGGGTGAGGGAGCCCGGGCACAGCCCGAGCTCGTCAGGCCCAGATGGGTCCCACCTGTGCCTCGTTAGCCCCGGGTATTTCAGGGCCCTTTTGAGCATCGGCTCAGCGGGTGCAGCCTTGGGTCCCTTTGTGGGGTGGGAGAGCCCGACAGAGCTGGGGGGCGGTGGCTGGGGGTCCTGGAACCTTCAGGGGTCTCACAGCCCTCAATGGACCCAGAGCCCTCGGGGGTCCTGGAGCCATTGGAGCCCTCAGGGACCCTGGAGCCCCCGGGGGTTTTACAGCCCTCAGGGGACCTGGATCCTCTGGGGGTCCTGGAGCCATTGGAGCCTTCAGGGGTCTCAAAGCCATCAGAGCCGCCGGGGGTCCCAGAGCCCTCGGGGGTCCCGAAGCCATTGGAGCCCTTAGGGGTCCTGGAGCCCCCGGGGGTCTCACAGCCCTCAAGGGACCCAGATCCACCGGGGGTCCTGGAGCCCTCAGGGGACCTGGAGCCATTGGAGCCCTCGGGGGTCCCAGAGCCCTCAGGGGTCCTGGAGCCCTCAGGGGACCCGGAGCCCCCGGGGATCCCGGAGCCCTTGGAACCGTCGGGGGTCCCAGAGCCCTCGGGGGTCTCGAAGCCACCAGAGCCGCCGGGGGTCCCGCAGCCCACGCCGCCCCCCGAGCTGCTGGGGGCGCTCCTGCAGCAGCGCTTCGGGCCCCTGCCCCAGCCGGCCCCCATCGTCCGCCTGCGCCGCGGCCCCGACGGCGGCTACGAGCCCACCGGGGACCCGGCCGAGGTGCTGGAGCGGCGGCAGGCGGCCAACGCCAAGGAGAGGGAGAGGGTGAGGTACCCAAAAAACCCCAAAAACCCAAACCCCGCTGAACCCCCAAAGCACAGCCCGGGGTGGGGTCACATCGGGGGGACACCCAGGGGACACTGGCGCTGCCACGGGGGGACTTTGCTTTTGGGGTGGGTTTAATCCTGGGGGGCCCAGGTGAGTTTTAGGAGGGCCTGGTTTAATTCTGTGTGGGTTGGTTTAGTCCTGGGGTCAGTTTAATTCTGAGGTCTCCGTTTAATTGGGGGGGGGGGGGGTCATGTTTAGTCCTGGTGAGCCCAGTTTAATCCTGGTTTAAAGGTCCCAGTTTGATTCTGTGAGGGACCCACTTTAATCCTTCGGGGCAGTTCAGTCCTGGAGTGGGATTTAATATGGGGGGGAACCCCAATTTTGGTTATGGGTGGGTCTGGCTTGATCCTGCTGAGCCCAGTTGAACCCTGGGGGTGGTCCCAGTTTAATCTTGAGAGAGCCCAGTTTGGGCCTGGGGGATCCAGGTGTAACCTGGGGGTTTTGGGGTAACCTGGGGGTCTCTGGGCTCCCTTTGGGGTCTCTGACCGGGTCCCTCTGTGCCCCGCAGATCCGGAACCTCAACAGTGGCTTCTCCCAGCTGCGCTCCCTGGTGCCGCTGGTGCCGCGGGACCGCCGGCCCAGCAAGGCGGACACGCTGCGGGCGGCGGCGGAGTACATCCGGCTGCTGCGGGGGGTGCTGCAGGTGAGCCCCTAAACCTGCCCCTGAACCCCTGAAACATCCGGCTGCTGCGGGGGCTGCTGCAGGTGAGACCCTAAACCCGACCCTAAACCTGCCCCTGAACCCCCAAAACATCCGGCTGCTGCGGGGGGTGCTGCAGGTGAGCCCCCAAACCTGCCCCTGAACCCCCGAAACATCCGGCTGCTGCGGGTGAGACCCTAAACCTGGCCCCAAACCTGGCCCTAAACCTGCCCCTGAACCCCTGAAACATCCGGCTGCTGCAGGTGAGCCCCTAAACCTGCCCCTAAACCCCCGAAACATCCGGCTGCTGCGGGGGGTGCTGCAGGTGAGACCCCAAACCTGACCCTAAACCCCTGAAACATCCGGCTGCTGTGGGACTGCGAGGTGAGACCCCAAAACTGCCCCTAAAACTGATCCTGAACCCCCAACACATCTGGCTGCTGCGGGACTGCCAGGTACAGCCCCAAACCTGATCCCTAAACTGACCCTAAACATCCGGCTGCTGCAGGTGAGCCCCTAAACCTGACCCTAAACCCCCAAAATATCTGGCTGCTGCAGGACTGCCAGGTACAGCTCTAAAACCGACCCCAAAACTGACCCTAAACCCCCCAAAACATCCAGCTGCTGCGGGACTGCCCTAAAAGTGACCCCAAAGCCCCCCTAATGTAGGATTTTGCGCAGCTAATGGAGATTTTGTTGCTCTTTTTCATCTTGGAATTGATAATTCAATTTATTTTTAGTCACTAGGCTTTTGTGGGGTGCCCCAAAACTGATCCTGGGTTCTAAACCGCCTTAGAATTGGGATTTTGGGGGGCTGGTTTGGTATGGGTACATGGAGAGGGGACAGACTTCCTCCAATTTCTTCTGATTTTTTTTTAGTTTGGGATTCAGTCTAAGATTAACAATAAATATAATTATTGGGGGGGAGCATCCCGAAACTGACCCTCCATTTCCAAACTCCCCTACAGTGCTGAGATTTGGGGAAGCTCGTGGGATTTTTCTTGCTATTTTTCAGCTCTGAATTAATTTAATAATCAAAATCCAATGGAATTATTACCTGAGGAGGGACCTTAAAACTGACCCCCTGTAAAGTGAGCTTTTTAAAGTGAGCTTTGGGGGATTTTTATTCTTATTTTCCAGGTTGGAATTAATTTTAAAATTTAAAAAAAATAGATTGAATTATTATTGAGGGTAAGCCCCAAAACCCCCCTATAATTTGTGGGCCTGGTGGGGATTTTCCTGCATGAGTTATTTGAGGTTGGGATTAATTTAATGATTGAATTTATTTATTTTGGGGGGATTATTACTGGGGGGGGATGTGTTATTACTGGGGGACACCCCCCGATTCTGATCTATATTTTTTATTTTTTACATTCCCCTTTTCCCAGGAGGTCGGCGCTGAGCAGGAGTTGGGGGGCACTGCCGGGGGGGCCCCTGAGCCTGGCCTGGTCGGGCCCCCCCGTGCCCCTGGGGACCCCCCAAACCTGGGGCACGGTGAGTGGGGGTGTGGGGGGAACCCCGGGAATTTGGGGGCACCTGGAGGGGTTCACAGTGGGGTCTGGGTTTGGGGGAGCATCTGGGTAAATAAACCGAGGGAGGCTCGAAATCACCTTTTCCCCAAAATATTCCAATTATTCTAAAATATTCAATATTCCTTATTTTCTCTTTTTTTTTTTTTTTTAGGTGTTTCCTGGCGCCCCTAAAAGCCCGGGGGGCCCCCCCCGAAGGCCAAGCTCAAGGCTCCAGCCCCCATTTCCCATTTTTGGGGTCACGCTCCTGTCCTGGAGCCCCGCACCCCATAAAACCCACACCCCAAAATTAATGGGGCGGGGGCTCTGTCCCCCTTAAAGCGCAGCGGTTGGGGAGGAGGGGGGGGGGGGGTATAAAATTAAACCAGCTGTAATTAATTTCTGTATGAAATTGTAATTAGCGATTAGCTCCTCCCCCCAGGTAAGGGCTTATTAACGGCTGTTAATATGACCCCAATCAATGGCGAGGGGGCTGCGGGAGCAGCGGCGCGGGGTTCGGGGTCCCCCCGTTGTTCCTGGGCGGGGGTTGGGTTCCGGGGGGGGGGCGGGGCGGGGGGAGGCGCGGGGACACGCGTGGTGCGCGGGGGGGGCGGCCCTTTGTCAGGATGCTCTGAGGAGGAGGAGGAGGAGGAGGAGGAAGGTGGGTGATGGCAGCAGCCCCCGGCCGCAGCCCCGAGGGGCGGGGGGGATTTGGGGGCAGCCTGGGTGACCCCCACCCACCCCCCCTTTCCTCGCCCACCCCCCCAAATTGGCCGCATGCAGGTGGGTGGGGGGGGGGCTGCATCCCACCCCTCCCCCCGTGCTGGGCCTTCATCCCCGGGTGGTACCGAGCGCATCCTCCTCCCCCCGGGGCGGGGGCGATGCTGCGGCCCCCCCGCTCCATCCCCGGTTCCATCCCCGGGTTCCATCCCGGTTTTATCCCGGTTCCATCCCGGTTCCATCCCGGTTCTCGCTCCCCCCCCGCCCTGCGGCTGCCGCAGCGGCGCTGGGCGCGGCGCGGGCGGAGGCGGGGATGGGGGGGGTGCGGGGGATGCTGGGAGGGGGAGCCCTGGGTGGGGGGTCCTGGCCCAGCCTCCCCCCGATCCCCCCTTGTGCCCTGCGGGGGCCAGCGCGGCCTCCCCGATTTACCGCGGCCCCCCCGCCCGGTGAGACAGGTGCGCTCCGAGCGGCGGGATCGGGGGGTCCCCTCCTGTTCTGAGCGGGGGGAGCGGGACTGGGGGCACCCCCGGGGGTGGGGGAGCGGCCCCGCCCTGGGTTTGGGGGGGCTTTGGCGGCAGCGTCCCCGCAGTGATCGGGGACGGTGACCGGGAGGGGAGAGCAGGGTCCTCTGGGGTATTATTGGGGCCGGTTTGGGGTCCTCGGGGGTCTTATTGGGGCCGGTTTGGGGTCCTCGGGGGTCTTATGGGGGTGTTTTGGGGTCCTTTGGGGTCGGTGGGGCGGGGGCTGCCTGGGAACCTCCCCCGTGTGGCGGCAGAGTGGGGCCGAGCCCCCCATAGTGGGTGACCCCAATTTGGGGGCGCGCCCATGGGTGCCCTGAGCTGTGCCCGGTCTCAGCCCCATCCGTGCCCGTTCTCAGCCCTCTCCGGGCTGTCACCCAGCCCGGCCCGTGTCCCCTCCCGGTGTCCCCACGCTGTCCCCTCGCCCCGGGCAGGGCGGTTCCCCTCCGCCCTTATCAGCGGGCCGCAGCCGCTCCGTGTTTTCGGTGCTTTCTCCCCAATCTGTACCGGGGCTGTGACGCCGCGTGTCCCCGCGTGTCCCCAGGATGAGCACGGCCGCCAGCCCCGAGCCCCTGCCCGAGCCCCCCGCCCCGGGGCCGCGCTGTCCCCCCCAGGAGGACCCCGAGTTCCTGCGGGCGCGGGGCGGGGCCGGGGACCTGCGCCAGGACTTCAACCTGATGGAGCAGAAGAAGCGGGTGACAATGATCCTGCAGAGCCCGGTGAGCCCGCCCTGGCCCCATTCACCTGTCCCCAGCCCCGTCCCGCCCGTCCCCATCCCGATCTTCCTTTCCTCAGCCCCATCTGTCTGTCCCCGACCCCATCCCACGTGTCCCCAACTTCTTCCTTTACGTCCCCAACCCCGTCCCATCTGTCCCCGTCCCATTTGTCCCCAACCTCTTCCTTTACGTCCCCCAACCCTTATCTTCTGTCCCTACCCCTGTCCCGCCTGTCCCCAAACCCCTTCTTTGTGTCCCCAGCCCCTTCTCTTCTGTCCCCCATCCAGCCCAAATCCCGTCCCTCCTGTCGCCAACCCCTTCTTGTCGCTGGCCCCGTCCTTTGTTGTCCCCGCCCCATCGCTCCTGTCCCCAAGCTCATGGATGTCACCACACGGTGTCCCCACCTGGCAGTGCCACTGCTGCTGTCACTGAGCTGCCAGTGCCACTGTGCCAGCAAGGCAGTGGTGACACCGACACCAGGATGGCAATGCCACCGTCACCGTGCCACCAATCCGGTGGTGCCACCATCACCACTGTGGCACCAAGCTGGCGATGTTACTGCCACCAAGCTGGTGATGCTGGCACCACCAGTGAGCCACCAAACTGTGGGTACCACTGACCCCACGTCAGCAGTGCCACCCTCACCGTGTCACCAAGCTGGTGGTGCCACCATCACCTCTGTGGCACACAGCTGGCAGCATTGCTGCCACCGAGCTGGTGATGCTGTCCCCACTGCCCCGATGTCCCCGGCCGTGCCACCCAGCCCGTTGTCACCCTGTCCCCACAGTCCTTCCGGGAGGAGCTGGAGAGCCTGATCCAGGAGCAGATGAAGAAGGGGAACAACTCGTCCCACGTGTGGGCGCTGCGGCAGATCGCCGACTTCATGGCCACCACGTCCCCTGCCACCCTGCCCACCTCCCCCATGGGTACGTGGGGCCCTTTGGGGACGAGGGGCGGGCTGGGAAAAACCCCAAAACCTGGGGGGGGCACCAAATCTTGGCAACCTTGGAACCCCCAAATCTCACAAAAACCTTTGGGACCTTCAGGGGCCTCAAATGCTTTGGGACCACCAAGCCTTTGGGACCTAAGGAACCCAAAAACCTTTGGGGTCACCAAACCTTTGGAATCATTAACTCTTTGGGACCTTGAGGACCCCAAAAACCTTTGGGGTCATCAAACCTTTGAGACCACCAAACTTTGGGGGCTCCTAAACTTTTGGCATCTTGGGGACACCCAAACCTTTGGAATCATCAACTCTTCGGGATCTTGGGGTGCCAGCAAACCCCTGGAATCCCCCAAACCCTTTGAGGCCCACCAAATCTTTGGGGCCATCAAACCTGGGGGGCCACCAAAGCTTTGATGCCTCGGGGACCCCCAAATCTTTTGTGGCCACCAAACCTTGATATCCAGCAAACCTTTGGGTCCACCAAACCTTGCCAGCCACCAAACCCATCCCACAACCCTCTTCCCCTGCTGAACCCCCCATGATTTGGGGGGTCCCACGGCTGACGGGGGGTCCCCAATCCCCAGGGCTGGCATCGGTCACCCCCATCAATGACCTGCACGGGACAGAGGGGCCAGCCCTGGCCAAGGGCGAGCGGCTGATGCGCTGCAAGGTGGGCAGCATCCACCGGCTGCTGGACCTGTACGGCTGGGCACAGCTGGGACACGCTGCTGTCACCGTGAGCACCCCGAAAAACAAAAAATAGGGGATTTGGGGTTGTTTTGGGGGGATTTGGGGTTGCCTTGAGGGTTTGTGGGTTGTTATTTTGGGGTTGTTGTTGGGTTCCTTTGGGGTGTTGGTTTGGGGGGCAGTTTCGGAGGCTTTCTCACGGTTTAGGGGCGATCAGAGGGGTGTGGGGCTTTCGGGGGGGAATGTTCATTTTGGGATTTTTCCCGACTGTGTCTCACCCCACCCTGTCCCCCGCGGCAGCTGCGGGTCAGCAAGGAGCAGGAGCACTTCTTGGTGGCCCCGCAGGGGCTGGCGTGCAGCGAGGTGACAGCGGCCAGCCTGGTGAGCCCCCCAAAACAACAACCCCCAACCCGGGGCTGCCCGCGTGGGGAGCAGCCCCCTGAGCCCCCCGTGCCCCCCAGGTGAAGGTGAACGTGCTGGGGGCCGTGGTGGAGCAGGGCAGCACCGGCTTTGCCCCCGACGCCCGCAGTTTCAGCCTCCACGCCGCCATCTACGCGGCGCGCCCCGACATCCGCTGCATCGTGCGGCTGCACACCCCGGCCGCGGCCGCCGTACGCGGGGAACGGGCTGGCAGAGGGGGAATTGGGGGGTTTGGGAGGCAAGGGAGCTTGGGGGAGATTGGGTTTGGGGGATTCGGGAGCTCAGGGAATGCAGGGGCGTTTGGGGGAGGTTGGGTTTGGGTCTTTGAGTTAGGGGAACTTGGGGGTTTTTGGGGGAGTTTGGGTTTGGAGGGGATTTGGGAGGGTGGAAGGGTGTTTTGGAAGGGTTGGGGGATTTGGGGACTGGGGGAGATCAGAGAGATGGGGTTTGGGAGGATTTTGGGGGCTTGGGAGTGAGGGGAATGGGGGAGCCTTTGGGGGAGATTTGGTTTGGAGGGATTTGGGGGTCTATGGAGTTAGGGAAACTTGGGGGGATTTGGGAGGGTGGAACGGTGTTTTGGAAGGGTTGGTGGGGTTTTTGGGGGCTGTGGGTGTTTTTGGGGGTATCTGGGGTACCTCGGACCCCTGCCCTGTCCCTCCCTGTGCCCAGGTGTTGGCCATATGGGCTGGTGTTTGTTTTTTTGGGGGGCTGTTGGTGTTTGTTTTTTTGGGGGGCTGTGGGTGTTTTTTGGGCTGTGGGTGTCTCTGGGGGAGTTTGGGGGTCCTGCCCTGCCCCTCCCCGTGCCCAGGTCTCGGCCATGCGCTGCGGGCTCCTGCCCATCTCCCGCGCCGCGCTGCTCCTGGGGGACGTCGCCTACTTCGACTTCCGCGGGGAGGTGGAGGACGAGGCGGACCGCGTGGAGCTCCAGAAGTGCCTCGGGCCCACCTGCAAGGTGAGGGCGCACCTGGGGGGTGCGGGGGCGGCCCCGCCCGCCCCGCCCGCCCCGCTGACATCCCGCGGCAGATCCTGGTGCTGCGGAACCACGGCGTGCTGGCGCTGGGCGACACGGCCGAGGAGGCTTTCTACAGCATCTTCCACCTGCAGGCGGCCTGCGAGGTGCAGGTGAGCGCGGGGCTGGGCACAGAGGGAGCGCACACGGAGCTGGGCCAGGCTCGGGTCAGCCGGAGTGCCCCAGGGGCATGGCATGAGCTGGGTCAGCTCTCTGCCCCTCATTTCCATCCTTATACACTGAGCTGTGCCAGTCTGGGCTCAGCCAGAACGTCCCAGGGGCATGGCATGAGCTGTGCCAGGTCTGAGCCCCTCATTTCCACTCCTGTGCCCCAATCTGTGCCAGCTCTCAGCCCCAGTGCTCCATCACTATGGCATGAGCTGTGCCATCTCTCTGCCCCTCATCTCCTCCTCCATGCCCCGATCTGTGCCATCTCTCTGGCCCTCGTTTCCCCTCCATCCCCCGTGTCCCGTCTCTCAGCGCCGCCCCCGGGGGTGCCCGCGGCTCTGTCCCGGGCCGTCCCCGCCCAGCGGTGCCCGGTGTCCCGCAGGTGTCGGCGCTGGCGAGCGCGGGCGGCGCGGAGAACCTGATCGTGCTGGAGCGGGGCGCGCAGCAGCAGCGCGGCCCGCAGGGGCTGAGCGCCGTGCGCCGCGCCGGGGCCACCTTCGGGCCGCTGCACAAGAGCCGCCTGGGCGAGCACGAGTTCGAGGCGCTCATGAGGATGCTGGACAACCTGGTGAGCGCCGGAACCCGCCCCAAAACGGGCGGGGATAAAGCAGAGTTTATCAGAGGCTCGGTTTCTTGCTGCAGGAAAGGCTCCTCCTCTATTCAGAGTGTATATATATAAATAGGTTTTTATATATTTTTATATATTTATATATAAATATATTAAATATTTACTTTTATTTTTATATAAATATATATATTTATATAATGTATATTTATATAGCTATATTAAATATATTTCTATTTTTATGTATATATAAATATATATTTATATGTTTTTATATATTTATATCTAAATATATTAAGTATTTCTTTTTATTTTTGTATATAAACATATAATTTATATATTTCTATTTATAGTATATGTTTATATAAATATATTAAACATGTCTTTATAATTTTTATTTATATATAAATATATATTTTATATATTATCTAGTTACATTTATATATAAATATACTTCTATTAAATATATTTGTATTTATATATAAATATATATTTTTGAATATCAATATCAGAGTGCACTGGGTTAAACCTAACCGGTCAGCAGTGCAGTGAAACACAGCTCAGTGCTTGGTAAGGGCTAGTGAATATAATAATATTTTCTCTTTTTAGCTATGTTTACATATCTTGTTCACTGACCTATGGTTCATGTGGGTGCAAAGGGTTCTTTCACTAAAATAGGTTGCTGCGCTAACTGTTTCCTCATTCCTCTAACTCTTCTTGATGGCGACTCATAAATCGTTTCCTTTATGATGATTTATGAGCCAAAAACATGCTCCTAACCCTCAGCTCGCCCTGTGTGCTGACTCCTCTCTCTCTGGGCGCTTCCCCAGGGCTACCGCACGGGCTACACGTACCGCTACCCCTTCGTGCAGGAGAAGAGCAAGCCCAAGAGCGACGTGCTGATCCCCGCCACCGTCACGGCCTTCGTGTTCGAGGAGGAGCCCGCCGGGCCCCCCGCCCTGCGCCAGCACGCCCACAAGCAGCAGAAGGAGAAGACGCGGTGGCTCAACACACCCAACACCTACACCAGGGTCAGCCTGGCCGAGGAGGCGCAGGGCGGCGCCGGGGCCCAGAGGACAAAGACCACGGTGAGGGGGCAGCGGGGGCTTGGGGATGGGCGGCCAGGGAGGAGGAGGAGGGGGTCCTGGCATGGACCCCGCGAAAAGCTGGGGTGTAGGGCCTGGGGACCGCCTGCATGCTGTAATAATGGTGATTTTGGAATCCCGCCACCCCGTTCTCGTGGGGCTGAGTGCTCTTGGCCTTAGTGGGGTCTGTCCTTCTGTGCAAGATGCATTTATTGGGGTCTTCTCATTTATTGGGGTCTCTCTCTATGCAAGACACATTTATTAAGGTTTTCTCATTCACTGGGGCCTTCCCTCTATGCAAGATACATTTATCAGGTTCTCCCTCTATGCAAGACACATTTGTTGGGGTCTCCTCATTTATTATCAGGGTCTCAACAAAAGATGTATTTATTGCAGTTTCCCCTCTACACAAGATGCTTTGGAGTCTCCCCTCTACGTAAAATGCTTTTATTGGGGTCTCCCCTTTATGGGGGGGTCTCCCTTCTACACAAGACCTATTTATAAGGGCCTCCCCTCTGTTATTGGGTCTCTCCCTCGTGCAAGGTGCATTTATTGGGGTCTTTCCTCTGTGTAACACCTGTTTATCAAGGTCTCCCCTCTACACAAGATGCTTTTTTGGGGTCTTCCTCTATTATTGGGGAACTTGTTTTGGAGTCTTCCTCCTTCTATATATGATGTATTTAGTCAGGTCTTCCTTCTATGCTGTTTATTGGGGTCTCCCTGCATTTATGGTGCTTTCCCTCTACATTGGGGTCTCCCCTCTATGTAAGTTGCATTTTTTGGGGTCTCCTCTTCCCCAAACCTGTTCCTGGGTTTGCAGTGGCTGCGGGCAGACGAGGTGGAGAAGGGCAGCAGTGGGACCCCGATCCGCATCGAGAACCCCAACCAGTTCGTGCCGCTCTACACGGACCCGCAGGAGGTGCTGGAGATGCGCAACAAGGTGGGCAGGGCTGGGGGACAGCGGGGCCTGGGGGGGCTCAGCCCCGTCCTTGGAGGGGGATTCAGCTCTGTCCTCCCCCACAGATCCGCGAGCAAAACCGCCAGGACGTGAAATCAGCCGGGCCCCAGTCGCAGCTGCTGGCCAGCGTCATCGCCGAGACCAGCCGCAGCCCCGTATGGCACCCATGTCACCCCGTGTCACCTCATGTCACCCTGTGTCACCCCATGTCCCCAGTCACAGCTGCTGGCCGGTGTCATTGCTGAGACCAGCCACAGCCCGTATGGCACCTGTGTCACCCCTTGTCCGCAGCCCATGTCACCCAGTGTCACCTCATGTCCCCAGTCACAGCTGCTGGCCGGTGTCATTGCTGAGACCAGCTGCAGCCCTGTATGGCACCTGTGTCACCTGGTGTCCCCAGCCCCATGACACCCCATGTCCCCAACCCACGTCATCCTGTGGCACCCCATGTCCCCATCTCTCCAGGGCGGGGGGGTGTGACACTGTTCTGGGGGTGTTGACACTGACACTGTTCTGGTGGTGTTGACACTGCCCCAGGGGGGTGACGCCACTCCGGGGCTCTGTTTCAGTCCACCGAGAGCCATCTGGGGGACGCGGAGGCCAAGGAGGGCGGGGAGGAGGCTCCCCCCGAGCCAGAGCCCCCCAACCCCTTCAGCCAGCTGACGGACCAGGAGCTGGAGGAGTACAAGCAGGAGGTGGAGAGGAAGAAGCGCCTGCAGGGTAGGAGAGCCCCCCAAAGCCCCCTGAGCCCCGGGTGGCACCGCGGGGACCGGGGCCAGCGTGTGTCTCTGTGGCAGGCGAGAAGGAGGCGGCAGCAGAGGACAGAGGGGCTCCCCCCCCAGAGCCGCCCCCGCCGGAGCCCCCGGCGCCTGCAGAGCCCACGGAGGGTGAGTGGGGTGATGAGCACCCCAAAACGAGGAAGACGAGGGCTGGGGTCCCGGTGAGCAGCAGGAGCGGGGGCACAAGGGCGGCTGCGGCCAAACGGCGCTGGGACACAGCTGGCTGTCACCGCGTGTCACCTCGTGCTGTCACCCCGCTCCAGAGGGGCCGGGGGGAGCGTGGCAGGAGGACGTGAGCGGTGGCGTTGTGGGGTGCAGGGGACAGCCCTGTCCCCCAGCCCAGTCCCCACTGTTCCCACCCGCAGCGGGTGCCGGGGCGCGGCTCGGGGCTGCTGGCGCTGCCATGGTGTCTCGTGGTGTCCGTCTGTCTGTCTGTCTGTCTGTCTCCACAACGTCTCCTTTCTCTTTCCTCCCCGTGTGCCTGTCACCCAAGGAGTTATCCCTGAATCCCTGGCGCCGTAGTAAGTACGGAGAGGCCACCCCGGACGGACGAGGGACAGGGGCTTGGGGCGCTCTTCGGTCTCCGTGGAAATCCCTTAGGAAACCCCCTGGGGAACCCCTCCCTCCCTCCCTCCCTCCCTGGTGTCGCTTCCTGCTTCTCCTGCTGCCTCTTCCCGGCTCTCCATCCCACATCGCTTGTCCCGCAGGGAGGGGGCGGCTCGGGGGGCTCGGTGCCTGCGGCAGGACAGGATCAAACCCCAACGTTCTCCTCTCGGGGAGGCCAAATCCTGCTCCTGCCCAGGCCCCACTGCACGTTTGGGGTATAGACCCCCCCAGAACAGCGGTGCTGCTGCCCCAATTCCCTGCTCCCTCTCCCCTTCCCAAGGTGACAAGAAGGCCGATGGTGGCCAAGCCCCCCCTGATTCCACTGCCAAGAAGGAGCCACCGGCGGTGGTGAACGGGAAGGACGAGGAGCAAAGCACCGAGGAAAACCTTGGAAAAGGGGGGACAGACCGGACGACCACCAACGCCGACCAGGACGCCCCCAAGGAGAAGGAGACAGTGACCAGCAACCCCGTGTCCCCCGACGGTTCACCCTCCAAATCACCCTCCAAAAAGAAGAAGAAATTCCGGACCCCATCTTTCCTGAAAAAAGGCAAAAAGAAGGAGAAGATCGAGTCCTGAGCGTCCCGAGGCCTCACGCGTGGCCTCCCCGGGGCTCCTGGGATCGCCGAGGCCCCGAGGCGCGGCCCTAAAGCCCCGGAACCCGGCTGCTTCCCGGGCACGAGGCACCTCGTCCCCCCTGTCACCCGCCTCTGGGGGCTGGCACCGAGCACCGTGGTCCCCGCCTGGGGAAACTCCCGCTGCACCTCCCTGCCCCTCTCCCTCCTGGGCTCCTTCCCACCGCCGTGGGCCGAGGGATGGATTGTCTCCACCAGAGCCCAGATCTGCTTGGTTTGAGGAAGAAAAGGGTGTTTCGTGGTTATTTTCTTCACCTTCTGTTTCAAGCTCTGCTGGAATGGCGCTGGCTTCATCCCCAGGGAAAACTGTCCATTGCTTTGCCAGGAGAACGGGATCGAGCTGAAGGCTTTTCCTGAAGGAGGAGCTGAGGTTTTTCCCTCCCTGGATTGTAAACCTCCCTCTCCGTGGGCTCAAGAACCACTTCATCCCCTTCTCCTGGTACTCCCAGCCCGTGTTTTGCCCACCTAAGGAAGAGCAGCAGGATTTCCCACCGCTGGAAAAGCCCCCACCTCACTGCACGACCCGCACCTGGGAAAATAGGGAAAAAACACCCACACCCCTCCGGGAACTGTCTGTGTTATTCAAAACTGAGCAAAACTCACTCACTAAGTGCTACTTCGGGATGAACACACGCTGCCAGCTCACAGCGACCCCGGCCACGCCGGCCCCCCGCTTTTCCCAGCTCTGGAATTCCCAGCACAAGTTCCGTCCTTCCTGGCGTTCCCTTCCCTCCCAGCGTTGCCACCTCCTGGCCACCCCCTGCCCGGGAAGAGCCCCAGCCCTGCCCCTGTTCCCCACAGCCCTTCCAGCGCTGGGATCTGGGGAAAAATCACCGGGATCAGCCCCAAATCCTCCCCCTTTCCGGGGTGCTCACCCTGAGCCTTGCTGCGTCCATGGAGCCCTAACCAGGAGCTCTGGAATGGCCCTGAACCCCTGTCTGGGGCTCCCCCAGCCCAGCAGGGTTTGCCCCATGTGCCATCGCTGTGGTTTCAAACCCTTTCCCTGCCTTGAGACAGCTCCTGGGGCTTGGATCCCCTCTGGAAGGGCAGGGAGCCCATGGAATAGGGGGGAAACAGCCGGGAGAGCCCAGGCAGGGACCTGGCCAGAGCCCCAGCCCCAGCCTGGATTTTGGGAAGAGCCTTTGCCCTGCCCGGTGTCCCCCCAGAGGTCCCCATTGGGGACACTCTGAGCCCCCAAACCCTGTCACTGGGGGTCTGTTCCTCACTGCCACTGATTCTGAGGCTCTTTGAGGCCGTTTGTGTCACCTGGGTGACCCAGGGCAGCAGAGCCTGCAGAGACAGCCCTGTCACCTGCCTGGGGGCAATTCCTGAACGACAGCACTGCCACACCCCCAGCCCACCCCGGGGGCTCCCCCAGGGCTTTTGTCCCCTCTTTGTCGCTGAAGGTGTGTCCCTGGGGCCTTTGTCACCCCTTTTCTCCCCAGGGTTCTGGCCCCAGGGTGTTTGTCACCCCTTTTCTCCCCAGGGGTCTGTCCCTGGGGCCTTTGTCACCCCTTTTCTCTCCAGGGGTCTGTCCCTGGGGCCTTTGTCACCCCTTTTCCCAAGGGCCAGTTGCTTTGCAGGGGACCCTGGGCTTGACCTCCCCATCCATGATATTCCAAGCAGAAAGGGACGAAGGCTCCAGTGCCAGCATCATCACCATGACTGAGGGCAACAGAGCCAAGATCGCACCCCAGCACCACCCCTCGGGTCCTTCCCCCAGCCCGCCTCCCTGCCTCCCCCTCCCCTCACTCCAGCAAGGCTCAGGGTAAAGCAAATCCCTGATCCAGGGTCTCCACACCCGCACCTCCGCTGGAAAGCAGAGGCCGATCCCAGCCTGGCAGCGGGGAAGGGCGAGTCCAGCCGGGCTCAGCGCCTCTCCTCCCGCCCGGGGCTGCCCGCCGGGGACGGGCCGGGAGGCAGGGCGGGTGTTGGAGCCCCGGAACGGCACCGGGAGGCGGCCGGGGAGTGGCACGTCCCCACCCGCGTGTGACAATCGCGGCCGGGAGCGCGTGGAACGCCGGTGTAAATAAATAAACCCCGTGTTTGGCACCCGGCAGCGCTCGGAGTCTGAGGGATGGGGATGGGATGAGAAGGGGATGGGGTTGGGGATTGGGACTGGGATAGGATAGGGATGGGACAAAGATGCTGGGGATGGGACAGGCTGGAGGTGGGAATGGGAAGGGGATACTGGGGATGGGGACGGGACAGGCTGGAGGTGGGGATGGGACAGGATGGAGGTGGGAATGGGAAGGGGATACTGGGGATGGGGACGGGACAGGCTGGAGGTGGGGACGGGACAGGCTGGAGGTGGGGATGGGACAGGATGGAGGTGGGAATGGGTATCCCGGACACCGGGACGGTTCCAGCAGCTTCTCCCAGCAGCCCCTTGTGCCCCCCCCCAGCACCGAAGCCGGCACAGCCGCAGCACGTTCGGGACAGGGCCCGGGCGGGCAGAGCGAGCGGCGGCCTGAGGAAGGTGACGGTGACGGCCCCGCCTTCCTCCCCTCCTTCCTCTCCTTCCCTTCCTGCCCTCCCCTTCCTGCCCTCTCCGCTTTCGGCCCTCCTCTTCCTCCCGGCTCTCCCCTCGCATTCCGGCCTGGGCGGGCTCTCGGGGCGAGCGGCGGGCCCGGCCCGGTGCGGCCCGATGCGGTGCTGACCGGCGCCGCCGGCCGGCTCCCCTCAGGCCCGGTCCCCTTAGCCAGGTCTCCTTAGCCGGCTCCCCTCAGCAGGGTCCCCTCGGGCCGGGTTCCCTCGGGCTCGGTCCCCTCGGGCCGGCGGCGCCGTGGGAGCAGCAGCGCGGGGCTGAGGGGCGGCCATGGGCCGCAGCCGCTCCCGGTCACCGCCGCGGCGGGGTGAGGAGGCACCAGGGGAGCCGGGGAGGGACGGGAACGCCGGGGAGGTCAGGGGGAGCCCGGGGGACCGGGCTCGGGGAGATCGGGGTGCAAGGGACGGGGGTAGGGGGGACTGAGACCCTCGGGGCGGGGAGGCCCCGGTTCCTCGCTGTGCCGGAGGGCAGAGACTGCCTCCCTCATCCTCCTCTTCTTCATCCTCAGCCTTCTCTTTTCCTTCTCTTCTTCTCTGCTTTCTTCTCCTCTTCCTCGTCTCCTTTTCTTCATTCATCCCTTTCCCATCCTTCTCCATTCCTTCTCTTCTTCTCTGCTTCCTTCTCCTCCTCTTCTCCTCTTCCTCCTCTCCTTTTCCTCCTTCTCCCCCTCCCCATCCTTATCATCTCCTCCTCTCCTTCTCTTCCTTTCCTCCCACCCCTCTCCACCTGGCTCAGGTTTTTGGGGACCATCACCCCCTCCCACCCCTCTCCCCCTGGCTCAGGTTTTTGGGACCATCCTCCCCTCCTGGCTGCTCCCTCCGGGTGATTCCCCCTGGATCATTCCCCCGCTCCCGCTGGAGATTTTTCCTGCTGCTCCTTCCCTCCCGGGGTGCCCAGAGGGGTCCCTGAGCGGGGTGGGCAGGGCAGTCCCGGGTCGGTGCTGTGGGATTTCCCTTGGGAAGCGGGCAGGGAGCAGCAGCTGAGCCTTCCCCGGGCAGAGCGGCGGCGCTCGCGCTCCACGTCCCGGGACAGGGACAGGCGGCGGCGGGAGCGATCGCGGTCCCGGGACAGGGACAGGAGGAGGAGCCGCTCCCGCTCCCCGCACCGGAGACGGTCCAGGTGAGGGCGGGGCTGTCCAGGTGAGGGCGGGGGCCATCCAGGTGAGGGTGGGGACCGTCCAGGTGAGGGAAGAGACATCCAAGTGAGGGCAGGGACCATCCAAGTGAGGGCAGGGACATCCAGGTGATATCAGGGATGATCCAGGTGAGGGGCAGGGGCATCCAGGTGATGGCAGGGATGATCCAGGTTATGGCAGAGACATCCAAGTGAGGGCAGGGATTGTCCAGGAGAGG
Organism: Agelaius phoeniceus; assembly: GCF_051311805.1. Taxonomy (NCBI): domain Eukaryota; kingdom Metazoa; phylum Chordata; class Aves; order Passeriformes; family Icteridae; genus Agelaius; species Agelaius phoeniceus. Next base: position 6,664,447 of record NC_135294.1, read on the forward strand.
GCAGGGATATCCAGGTGATGTTAGGGATGATCTAGGTGATGTTAGGGATGATCCAGGAGAGGGCAGGGACATCCAGGTGATGTTAGGGATGATCCAGGAGAGGGCAGGGACATCCAGGTGATGTCAGGGATGATCCAGGTGAGGGCAGGGACACCAGCGAGGGGTGGGCACAGCTAGGTGAGGGCACTCTGGGTGACCTGGGGACAGCAGGAGCTCCAGGTGGGGATTCCAGGTGTGAATTGCAGCCCCAGCTCTGTGCCCCAGCAGGTCCCCACGCCGGCACCGCTCCAGCTCCTCATCACCAGCACGGCCCAAGGAGCGCCGGGATGAGGAGAAGAAGGAGCTCAAGGACTCCAAGAAGGAGCGGCAGATCACAGGTGAGGGGGGATCTCCCTCCTGGGGCACCCCCAGGTGTCCCTCGGGGCCAGGACCAGCCCAGGGACGCCTGGATTTTTGGGAATCCCAACATCTGTGTTTGCTCAATCCTTGATTTTCTCCCCTCAGAGGAAGATTTGCAGGGCAAGACAGAGGAGGAGATCGAGATGATGAAGATGATGGGTTTTGCCTCCTTTGATACCACCAAGGTGAGCACTACTCCAGGGGCTCTGCGGTGTCAGCTGCCCTGTTTGGGGGTAATCCATGGGATTTTGAGGTGTTTCTCCTCAGGGGAAGAAGGTGGACGGTGCTGCCAATGCCTACGCCATCAACGTGTCCCAGAAGAGGAAGTACAGGTGTGTGTCCCCCTGCTTTGGGATGGAGAGAGGAGTTTGTTTGGTGAGGTTTAGACTCAAAAGCAGAGGTGAGAGCTCTCCAGATCCCCCTGGGAATGGGGAAATCAGGAGGATGAGGAGTGAGGAGCACCTTAGAAACAGCTGGGATGTGCCCAGTGAGGCCTGGGCAGGATCAGAGCAGAGGGAAGCGGCACTGCTCACCCCAAAAAACACCCAGATTGTCAGTTCTGCTCCCTTTCTGCTGGCACCTGGGCTCCTCTGCAGCAGCTCCTCACTGGGAGCCTTCCTGCCCTCCTTTTGCTCAAATCCCTTGGGAATTGGCTTCCCTGTGGCTGCTGAGCCCCGTTCCCAGCCTCCCCCGGGTGTTTTTGTCCCGATTTCCCCGGATTTGGGGCTGACTCTGGCTCCGTCCTCGCCCAGGCAATACATGAACAGGAAAGGAGGATTCAACAGGCCCCTGGATTTCATCGCCTGACGCTGGCACAGGCTCCCACCACCGAAGGATTTCTTTTCCCTGCACTCTCCTGGGTGGCTCCCGTGCTGGATTCCAGTGAAATTTGGGTTATTCCCAACAAATCCCACATCCAGACCTGCCACAAGTTCCCAGATATTTGTTTGTTGGTTTTTGTTTTTTTTTTTACAACAAAGGTCAGTTTCTGGCTGGGATTTTGCTGTGTTCTCCCTGGTTTTGGTTTGCTTCCCTGTTAATAAAACCCCAGATGTATTTTTTCCTTTAATTTTTATCATTCAGAGATGAAGCAGGGCCTCCATTCCCCCTCCCTCCCACAAATCCGTGGGGTTGACACAGATTTTGGGGCTGGGAGCCCCCAGGGGGGCAGTGGGATTGGGGTGCTCCCAGTTTTGGGAGGGGATTTGGGTGCTCTGAGCCCTGCCCGGGGTTGGGGGTGGTTCTTGATTTGGGGGTCCCAAGGTGCTCCCTGCACAGAGGGCCCCTGCCGGGGGTGTCACTGCCCTGGCGTGGGGGTGGCTGCTTGGAGGGGGGCTTGGGGGTCCTGGCTCTGTGGGGGTGTCTGTCCCTGTCCCAGGGGGGTCTGTCCCTCTCTCAGAGGCTCTGACCCCATCCCGGGGGTCCCTGTCCGGTGGTCCCTGTCCCCATCCTGGGGTCCCTGTCTCTGTCCGGGGGTCTCTGTCCCTGTCCCCATCCCGGGGGTCCCTGTCCGGTGGTCCCTGTCCCCATCCTGGGGTCCCGGGGGTCCCTGTCCGGGGGTCCCTGTCGCTGTCCGTGCTTACGTTGCCCGACGTAGCCGAGGCGCCGCCCCCTCCCCCGTCCGGCCTCGCCATTGGCTGAGCGGCAGGAAGTGAGTCAGGGCAGAGCGTGCGGCCAACGGGGCGGGGCCCGTTGTGTGGGCGGGGCCCCGCCAGGGAAGGGTCGGGCCAATAGCAGGAGGGCGTGGCGCTCTCGTCCAATAGCAGCGAGCGGGGGGCGTGTCCTCAGGCGCGGCCACGCTCCCTCTCCGCCGCTCGTGGAGGCGCTGGGCGGGGCCTCCTCCTCATCCTCCAATCAGCGGTGGGGGAGGGCGGGGCCTGTCTCAACTTCCGCCAATGAGCGGCGGCGGGGGCGTGGCGCGCGGGGGGTCTGGCGGAGCGGCGCTCGGGGCGGGCAGAGGCCGCCGCTCCCCCCCCGCCGCCGGTCGCGGCCCGTCCCGGCCCCGCCATGGCCGCCCCCCCCCGCCTCGGCATCCAGATGCTGCTGGAGGCCGCCGAGTTCCTGGAGCGGCGGGAGCGAGGTACCCCCCGCGCCGCCCCCGCGGTGCCCCCGGCGGCGCCCCCGGCCGGGCCCCGCCGTGACCCGCGACCGCCGTTGTGTCTCCGCAGAAGCCGAGCACGGTTACGCCTCGCTGTGGCCCGGCGGGAAGGACGGCGAGGCCCCGCGGCGCCGCGCCAAGGCCCGGAGGAGCGGCGGCGGCGGCAGGTGACGGCGGCACCGGGCGGGGCGGGGGGACCGGCCCGGAGGGGCCCGGCCGTTGTGGGGCCCGGCCGGGGCAGCTCCGGCCCCGCGCGGCCCGGCCCGGGGAGCCCCCGCTGGCACCGGGCGGGGGAACAGGCCCGCGGGGCTCCGTGTCCGCTCAGGCCGCGGCTCCCGGGCCGGGCCGGGGTCACCGCCCCGCTCCCGCTGTCACCGGGGGTGCGACAGGCCCGGGGGACCCTCCTGTCATGGCGCTGTTCGGTCCCTGACGGGTCCCCTGTGCCCAAGTGTGCCCCGGGCCCGGGGAGTCCCGTCCCGGCTCGGGGAGGCCCCGCTGGCACCGGGGCCGGGCCGGTTTCCCGGTAACCCGGGCTCTGGCGGGGCCCCCCGCCGTCCCTGGGGGTGTCACAGTGCCGGGGGCACCTCCTGTCCCCGGGTGTGTGTGACAGCCCCTGCTCCATGGGGTGACCCGGCTCGGGCCGGTCCTGTTGTCGCTGGGCGTGTGACAGCCCTGGGTGGGGCTCTGCTGTCACCAAAGTCCACCTGTCAGCGGGTGTGACACCGTGGGTGGCACCTTCCTGTCCCTGGGTGACCGGCCCGGAGAGCTCCTGCTGTCACAGAGCCGGCCCGGGCTGGAGGGGGCCCCCTGTCACCTCCTGAATTACCCGAAACCCACCCAGAGCCTCCCCTTGTCCCTCTGTCCTCGTTCCCCGCTGGCTTTAAATTCTTTTCTCCAAGCTGCAGAACCCACACTGAATTCCAGGGGCAAACCCCACAGCCCGGAGCCTTCATCCCTCCCCTCCAATCCCCTGCCCACCGCCGGGACCCTCCACTGCCGCTGGCTCCGGGCGCCGTGGGGGCAGCAGCCCCATCGCGACGCGTCCCCAGGTGCCAGGGAGGAGCCGGCTGCTGGTGGCAGCACATCTGTCACCCTTTTCCTGCTCGGGAGCGCTCCCGTCTGCGCGGCGCCGCCGCCCCGACCTTTGGCAGGTGGCGATTCCCCGGTGCCCCGGGGCCGGGGCGGGGCTCGGGAGCCCCTCGGGGGCCGGAATCGCACGGGCTCCGGGGAACCCGGGGGTTTGTCCTGCCCGGATTCACTGCGGGCTCCTTCTGGGGATATTTGGTTCGCTTTGGGTCGGTCTGCTGGGGTTTTCAGGAATAAAACGACACATTCCGAAGGGAAAGCTGGTGATCAGCTGAGGTTCAGAGTGCTGGGGATCCAAAGCAGTGGCTCTGTGGGCATGAGGTGGCTCTGGAGATGATGTGGGAGCTCCACCTGCCCCGGGGTGAGGCTGCCATCCCCTCTGTCCCTGTTTGTTTCATCCAGAATTTAAATCCATGAATCCAAATCATTTTTTTCCCCCTCTAAATATTGGTGATGGTGAATGCAAGTCCTGAAGAGAAAAGAGCCATTCCAGGAAGGATCCAGGCAGAAAAGAGGAGGGATTTGTAATTAAGGGGTGTGGAGGTGATGGGAGCTTCACCCCTGTCTGTACCTGTGCTCAGGAAGTGTTTGGATAATTTAGAATTAAGGAAAAAACTCACAAAGCTGCAGCCCATGGCAGCCCCTTGGTAAAGGGCTGGGTGTGAAACATTTATCCAGGGAGAAATGGAAAGGAGACCCTGCCCAGGGGCTGAGCCCTTCCAGTGTGCCAGGAGAGTCCCCTGGAGTGGGAAATGTCCCTGCTGGGATGGAACAATTCTGGGCACGTGGGAGATGGGCTCCAAAAGCCACTGGAACAGGGTGATCCATCAGGAAAGGCTGGAAAAGGGAAGGAGACCTCGGAGAGCATCTCCCACTGCTGTGGTGCTGACATCCCTGCTTTCCCTTTGGTGACATCCCTGGTTTCCTTTTGGTGACATCCCTGGCTTTCCCTTCAGTGACATCCCTGTCTTTCTCTTTGGTGGCATCCCTGCCTTTCCCTTTGGTGACATTCCCTCAATTTTCCCTTCAGTGACATCCCTGCCTTTCTCTTTGGTGGCATCCCTGGTTTTTCCAGCACTCCCAGAGCCTCCAGGGTCATCCCAGTGGACATTCCCATCCAAGCAGCCTCTGGGTTATTCCCAGTTTATATTTTCAGGCACATAACAACATTTTCCCCCAAACTGGAGTGGAGCCTCTGGAGGTGTCAGGAAGTCAGGGCAGGGAAGCAGCTCCTGTGGCCTCCTCCTGGATTTCAGAGGGGGGAAAGCCAACCCTGGCTTGTTTTCCTCCTCTTCCCAGCTCTGTGGGATTTGGGAGCTTCAGGGGCATTTGTTATGGTTTTAATTTGTTTGGGGTCTCCTCCAGAGCTGCTCGGTGCTCTTGGACACAGGGAAGGCTTTTCCACTTTATGTTCCTGGGCTGAGGGGCAGGGATGAGCTGTTGATGCAAGCCCAGCTCTAAAGCTCAGGAGTCTCTGGTTTGAAATCCCATTTCCTGGTGTTCCTGACCCTGGCACTCCCCGTGCCTGGGTGTGGAGCTCTGGGAGCCCCCCGGGTGTGCAGCTTCTGCAGGGAGCCTTTGCTAATTCCCACACGTTAATCCCAAGTGCTAATCCCTAATCAGCCAGAGGAGTTAATAACTTCTTCCTTCTCTTCCAGGTCGACGCACAATGAGATGGAGAAGAACAGGTGAGTGCCAGGAGCTGGGCTGGGGGCAATTGCTGCTTTTCCAGGGGTGTTCCACCATCCTGAGATGGCTTGGGAGGGAAGGAAGGGGATAAAGGACGCCGAGGATTAAAGCATTCCCTGTCCTTGGTTGTTGGGAACCAGCTCCATCTCCACAGCCCTGCTTATTCAGGAAAATTATCTTTTCACAGGCTCATCTTTGAGCCAGCTGGAGTTTGGGATTTACCCCGAGTAAATCCCACTTTTTTTTGGCTGTGTTGCCATCCCGAGGCCCTTTGGGTGAGGAAATCCCTGTTCCCTCCCAGCATATCCCAAACAAGACCAGCAGGTCCTTGCAAAATCCCTTTGGAGCTGCCCGGGATCAGGTGGCTCAGGGATGGGTGTTACAACCCCTTACCAAGGACCTGACCTACATCTTGGGGTTGGGAATGGGCACAGGGAAACTGGGATCTGCTGCTTTTTTCAGCAGAAAAAGGGATTTCCTCCAGGAGCTGGAGCTTCCCTCTCGCACTAACCTGTTAAAGCAGAGAAAACCCAGATGTTACAGGAAGAGGGAGGATTCCTGGAGAACAGCCAGTGCTCCTGCAGGGATCTGGGGCTTTTGTATCCAAAACCACCCTGCTCCTACTAAAAATAGGGAAAGGAAGCACTCCCAAGGGATGTGCAGCTGGGTGTTAGCCTGGGCAGGAGCCACACAGCCCCCCTGAGATGGGGGAGAATGACCAAAAGTGGATATTCTCACCCAGAATCACGAGGTCATTGGCATTTTGTTGCCTGGGATCCCCCCAGCAGCCAGCAGGGTTTATCCAGGAGCTTTTCCCTTTGCCTGGCTGCATTCTCTCCCAGTTTCTGGGATCCATGGGTGCTGGGAATGCTCCCGGTGGGGTTTAGCCCCCAGCAGCCCCATTTCCCCCAGCAGTGGGGTGGGAATGGCCTTTGGGAAGCTGAGGCTGCCGTGTGCTCCCGTTGCAGGCGCGCCCAGCTGCGGCTGTGCCTGGAGAGGCTGAAGGGGCTGGTGCCCCTGGGGGCAGCGGCCGGGCGGCACACCACGCTCAGCCTGCTCACCAGGGCCAGGCTCCACATCCAGGTGAGCCTAAATGGCACCGGGCTGGGAGCTAGGAGCAGCATTGCAGGATGGGGCATGGGCTGGGATGGGGCTGGGGTAACGGGGAGAGGGCTGGGATAACGGGGGGAGCTCTGGGATGGGGCTGGGGTAACAGGGAGAGGGCTGGGATGGGGCTGGGGTAACGGGGAGAGGGCTGGGATAATGGGGAGAGCACCAGGATGGGGCTGGGGTAATGGGGAGAGCACCGGGATGGGGCTGGGATAACTGGGAGAGTTCTGAATTGGGCTGGGATGACTTGGGAGGGTTGGAATCCACATGGCTCCATCCACATCCCAAATGTCCTGAAGGTGGGAGCCCCTTGGGAACCGAGGTGGATTGGGCCAGGAATGCTGGATGGTTCCAGGGAATCCCGGGTGGTTCCAGGGAATCCCGGGCTCAGGGTGCCGTGTTCCCCGCAGAAGCTGGAGGACCAGGAGCGCCGTGCCCTGCACCAGATCGAGCAGCTGCAGCGGGAGCAGCGGCACCTGCAGCGGCAGCTGGAGAAGCTGGGCATGGAGCGGGTCAGGATCGACAGCATCGGCTCCAGCCTCTCCTCCGATCGCTCCGACTCGGACCAAGGTGAGAGCCCGCGCCGGGGCGCGGCCGCGGGGAGCCCTGGCCCTGCCGGAACCCCAACCCTCCCCGTGTCCCCGGCAGAAGAGATGGACGTGGACGTGGAGAGCACGGACGACCTCCCGGCCGACCTGGACTGGAGCAGCAGCAGCCCCAGCGACTCGGACGAGCGCGGCAGCCTGCAGAGCCTGGGCAGCGACGAGGGCTACTCCAGCTCCGGCGGCGCCCGCGCCAAGCTGGCCGGCGGCAGGAAGCTTCCCGTGGGCATTTAGGGAGCTCTTCCCTCGGGATCCCGCTAGCCAGCACAGCGACAGCGACAGCGACCCCGCCAGCATTCCCTGCACGGAAACCCCCGCCGGCCCGCCCGCTCCCGGCGCTCCGCCCGCTCCCGGGGCTCCGTTTTTTCCCGGGGCTCCGCCGGCCTCTCTGCCCGGCCCGCCCCGCCCCGCTCTGCCCACCCTGGAGCACCCGGGAATGTCCCGGCAATAGCAACGACCTCAGGAGCCTCCCCTGGGTGCTCCCCAGGCTGTCACTGCCCGGTGCTCCCCATCTCCTCCATCCTCAGGAAAAGCTGAGGGTTTTCGGGAGCAGGTTGAAGACAGAGCCGGTGCTTTGTGGAGCTCCCATCCGCGGGGCCGGGCTGGGAGCGTTTGGGATCAGCCTCAGTCGGGGCTGCCTCGCCCGACTCTAAACCTTCAGGGACCCCAAGCCAGCCCTGCCCGGCCCCGGAGCGTTCCTGGCTGGGGCAGGCTCAGAGCCGTGGGCTCCTGTGCCACTCCCGGAGCGTGGCACGGCCTTCCAGACCCCTGGAATTCCCTTCCCATCCTCTCGGGGACAGCTTCTTCTACCTCGGAGGGAGCCCGGGGCCTCTCTCCACCCCTTCAGCACAAAGATGATGCCTCTGCTCAGCAATAACCCGCGGGATTCTCCCTCTGCCTCCGCCGGGATCGGCCCGGGCTCCTGGAGGGGCAGCCCGGGGTTCCCAGCCCTGCTGCGGATTCGTTCCCCAGCGCACCGGAGGGAGCGTTCCCAGCCCTTCCTGCTCGTGGAGACGCGGAGAGCTCTGCCTCCAGCGCCTTCCCTCTCCCCTCGGGCTGGTCCCGGCGCTTTTCCAGCCCCTGGAGCCGCCCAGGCCGGGCTGAGGGGTCCGGGAGCCTCACGGGGCTGGGGTGAAGCCCCGACCCTCTGCCGGTGCCGCTCAGGAGCTGCAGGTGCTGGGAGGCAGCGAGGGCTCCCTGCAGTGCGAGGGGGCGCACGGGCAGCCGGAGACTCCAGTGCTTCTTCCTTTCCTGTGTCCTTCCCCTTCCCTTCCTTTTTTCTTTCCCCTATTTTTCCTTTTCCTCTTTATCCCTTTCCTCTTTTCCTTTTCTTGTTTCCCTTTTCTCCTTCTCTTTCTTTTCCTTCCCTTCTTTTCTCCTTTTCTCTTCCCCTTTGCCCCTTTCTCATTTTCCTTTCCTTTCCTTTCCTTTCCTTTCCTTTCCTTTCCTTTCCTTTCCTTTCCTTTTTCCTTTTTCCTTTTTCCTTTTTCCTTTTTCCTTTTTCCTTTTTCCTTTTTCCTTTTTCCTTTTTCCTTCTTCCTTTTTCCTTCTTCCTTTTTCCTTCTTCCTTTTTCCTTCTTCCTTTTTCCTCTCCTTTCTTTTTCCTTTCTATACCCCAGTCCCATTCCTGGCTCACATGGGGTAGTGGGAACCCACAGACCCCACAAGTTGCCCAAATTCTCCAGGTTCTGGCTCTTTTTTTCCATGTGCTGGCTCATAAGAGAAAAAAAAAAAAAAAAAGAAAACAAAAAAAGAAAACCAAACCACAAGGAATTTTCCTTCAAAGCTGCTGGAATTTTCCACCCTCTGGCATTGTCACAGACCCTGGGCACCTGAGCTCAACCCCCTGCACCGCCAAAAAGAGGGAAAAAAAGGCCAAAAGGTGGAAAACACAGAGAAAAAGGGGAATACCAGCTGCTGGGGCCCTGGCTCGGGTGGCTTTGCCTTCACCTGGGGAATCCCAGCACTGGGAAGGCCCTTCCAGAGGTACCAAACGCCGATTTTTGGTTGGTTTTGGACATTCTGAAGGTTTGGCCTCAGCACAGATGAGGGGCTTTGGCAGGTTCGTGCCTTTCTGAGTTCCCAATGCCTTTTTTTCCCCCTTTTTTCCCCTCCTGCCCCAGGCTGCCCCTTCCCAGCCCTTTGCACTGTGGGGCTGTGCTCCAGGACCCCCAGAACTCTGCACTAACCCGGAATCTCCCCGGGTCCCCAGTGGTGGTGCCAGCCTTCTCCTGGAATTCACTGATCCACCAGCATTCCTATCAAATAAGCTGCAGGAAGGACTTTTTTATAGGTTGTGACAAAAATAAAAAATCCGGGGAGTGGGGGGAGTTGGATTGGGGCACGGACGGGTGGGAACCAAACCCACCCCCCATTTTTGGGGCTGGTTTTCCTTTCTTTTTCCTTTTGGAATGCAGATCCCAAACCACCAGCTCCCAGGAAGCACCAAAATTTCCTTTTCTTTTCATCCTTGATTTTTCCAGCGGAGCCACCCCCGTCTCCACTCAAGCTTTCCTTTGTTATTCTTTGGGACGCCTCTGATTTGTGCTTTTCCCCCCTCTTCTTTTCTGTTCTTTCTGCTCCCCAAGCAGTGGCTCCAGCCCGGCTGGGAGTGGCTCAGCTCCCATTTCCAGCCGTTCCTGCTGTAAATATGAAAATATGAGTATCCCACTGCAGGGCTGAACCCCCGTGGCAAGCCAATAGAATGGTGCTTTTTTCTCTTTTCTTTTTTTTTCTCTTTTTTTTTTCCTTTTTTTTTTTCCTTTTTTTTTTTCCTTTTTTTTTTTTTTTTTAGGAATTCCGTGTTTTAGGAGATCTTTGCTGTGTCCATGGATATTTCTGTCTTGTTTGATTGTTAGGAAATAAATTATTTGGTTACGAAAGAGCCGGGATTGCTGCGGGAGGGGAGGGGACGCCGAGGGTGGCACAAGGACGGGGGTGGCACCGTGGGGGGACAAGGACAGGGTGGGAGGGTGGCACTGGGGGGGGCACACAGGGGGACACAGGGGGACACGGGGGCACCTGGGAGCCATCGCAGAGCCTCACCTGGGCCAGGTGCCCCGCCCGTGGGGCCGCACCTGCCCTGAGGGCTCTCGAGGGACGAGTGGGGTCAGGGGGGACCGGGGCGGGCCCTGCCGGGAAGGGACTGGGAGGGGACAGGGACACAGGGAGGGGCAGGACGGGGGGGGATTGGGGACAGGAGGGACACCAGGGACACGGGGGACAGGGGGGTCACGGAGGAAATAAAGGACACGAGGGACATGGGGGACACAGGAACAAGGGAGGACATGAGGGTTTGGAGCCGTGGGACATTTTGGGGGGACACGAAGGGGAGCAGAGGGGGCCAGGGGGGTTGGAGTGTGACAGGAGGGACACGGGGGGAATATTGGGCTGTGGGACCGTGGTGGCACAAAGGGGACACGGCAGAGGGGAGGGGGATGAGATGCGGCGGGGGGACAGGGGGGGCTGAGGGGGTGCGGGAGTTTGGGGACAGGGGGACCCCAATGGGAACTCAGGGACAGCGCCGGGGACTCAGTGGGGACACGGGGACATTACAGGGGGGCCCTGCCGGGGTCACGGGGCCCTTGAGTGGGGACCCGGGCGTGGGGCCAGCGCAGAGCGGCAGGGCGGGGGTGGCGGCCCCGCGGTGTCCCCGTGGCTGTGACACACCTGTCCCCGTGAGCTGGCACGGTCCCAGCGGCCACATCCCGCCCGCTTTAAGAGCCCGCGGGCTCGGTCCCGGCAGCGCTGTCCCCGTGCTCAGCCCTGTCCCCTGCCATGGCCCTGGCACTGCCGCTGCTCCTCGCCCTGCTCGGGACCAGCCCAGGTAGGGTCCGTGCCCCCCACACCGGGGGCACCCCCAGAGCTGCGTGTCCCCCTCAAGGACCCTGTGCTGAAGTGACGGGGGCACAGACCCTGGCAAGGGGGGCAGGGGGCCCTTGGGTGCGGGTCTGGACCCCTCTTGGGGTGTGGATGGGGCATGGGGGTGTCACTGGGGGGGTCCCTTCCACCCATGGGTACTGCATGGGGAGGGTTCATTGAGGGGTCCCCCCGGAGGGCTGGTGTTGGGCTGGGGTGGCTTTGGGGGTGTCCTGGGGGGGTCCTGGGCTGCCAGGCCCCCCCTGACCGTGGCCGCAGGTTTGGGGGCGCCGGGGGGGGGCTGTGGGGTGCCCCCCTCTGCCCGGTGCCAGGACTGGGTGACGGCGCTGCGCTGCGGGGCCCTGGGGCGCTGCCCCCTCCTCGGCCAGGGGCCCCCTGAGGTGCTGAGAGACGCCCCCAGTGAGGTGAGACCCCCCCGTGTCCCCAGCACCCCTCTGATGTCCCCCCACCCTTCCCTGTGTCCCTGTGCCCCCTCCCTGTATGTCCCCAGACCTCCAGAGGGGTCCCAGTCCTCCCACCATGGTCCCACACCAACGAGTCCCCAGCCATCCCCTCAGTCCCCATGTCCCCATTCCTCATGTCCCCATGTCCCCATTCCCCCATGTCCCCATTCCTCATGTCCCCATGTCCCCATTCCCCCATGTCCCCATTCCCCCACGTCTCCACGTCCCCATGTCCCCATTCCTCATGTCCCCATGTCCCTCTGTCCCCGTGTCCCACCTCCCAACATCCCTGTGCCACCACATCCCCACGTCCTCATGCTCCCCATGTCCCTGTCCTCCTCTGTGGCCATTTCCCAATGTCCCAGACCCCTGTGTCCCCATGTCCCCGTGTCCCCATGTCCCCCTGTCCTCTCCTGCAGGACGCCTGTGCCCTGTGCCAGCAGCTCTTGGAATCACTCCGCAAAATCTCCAACCAATCGGCCGTGGAGGTGCCACAGGGGAGGGGGACAGGTGCCCCTGGGCACAGCGTGGCCGCCCCGGGGGGCTGGGGACAGCCGGGTCACTCTGTGTGCCCCGCAGGACCCCCTGAAGGTCTGTACCGAGCTGAAGCTCTGTGCCGAGCCCGGGGCTGTGCCCGTCCTTGAGGGGCCTGGCAGCCACCTGCAGGTACGGGGACACGGGGACAGCGGGGCGGGGTGGCAGCAGGGCACGGCCACACAGAGTGCCCAGCACTGGCTGCAGTGTCCCCTGTCCCCTGCAGTGTCCCCTTTCCCCGGCAGTGTCCCCTGTCCCTGTACAGTGTCCCCTGTCCCTCTGCAGTGTCCCCTTTCCACGGCAGTGTCCCCTGTCCCTGTACAGTGTCCCCTGTCCCTCTGCAGTGTCCCCTCTCCTCTGCAGGTCCCCTGTCCCTGTACAATGTCCCCTGTCCCCTGCAGTGTCCCCCGCAGTATCCCCTGTCCCTGTGCAGTGTCCCCTGTCCCTGTACAATGTCCCCTGTCCCTCTGCAGTGTGCCCTCTCCCCCACAGTATCCCCTGTCCCTGTACAGTGTCCCCTGTCCCCGGCACTGTCCCCTGTCCCCGGCAGTGTCCCCTGTCCCCTTCAGTGTCCCCTGTCCCTGTACAATGTCCCCTGTCCCCTGCAGTGTCCCCTGTCCCTGTACAGTATCCCCTGTCCCTGTACAGTGTCCCCTGTCCCTCTGCAGTGTGCCCTCTCCCCCACAGTATCCCCTGTCCCCGGCACTGTCCCCTGTCCCTGTACAGTGTCCCCTGTTCCGCAGGGCTCGGGGCTGTCCCCGCTGTCGCTGCCGCTGCCGCGGTGCTGGCTGTGCCGCTCGCTGGTGGCGCGGGCCGAGGCGGCGGTGCCGGTGCGCTCGGTGGCGGCGGCGGTGGCCGGGCTGTGCCGGGCGCTGCCGCTGCCCCTGGCCGGGGCCTGCCAGTGCCTGGCCGAGCGCTACGCGGAGCTGGCCCTCGAGGGGCTGCTGGGCCGCCTGGGGCCGCGCCTGCTCTGCCGCCTCTTCCTGGCCTGCAGCGGCAGCGGCGACAGCGGCGACAGCGGCGACAGCCAGCACGAGGGGACGCTGCCACCGCCCTGGGCGCTGGAGGCCATCGTGGTGCGGCTGGCAGACTGTGTCAGGGAGGAGGTGAGGGGGGACACGGGGCGGGACGGTCCCCAGGAGGAGGTGACAGGGCACCCCAGGGTGGCACCGCACTGAGGGGACACGGCCGGGAGTGCCACAGCCCTCGGGACACACCCCCGAGTGCCGCGGTCCCCGGGAGCCATGCCAGGGACACAAATGCTAGGGCAGCCCCAAAGCTGAGTGCCACAGCCCTTGAGGACACATCCTGGGCTGTCACTGTCCCTGGGGACACATCCTGGGCTGTCACAGCCCTTGGGGACACATCCTGAGTGTCACAGTCCTTGGGGACATATCCTGGGCTGTCACAGCCCTTGGGGACACATCCTGAGTGTCACAGCCCTTGGGGACACATCCTGGGCTGTCACAGCCCTTGGGGACACATCCTGAGTGCAACTGTCCTTGGGCACACATCCTGGGCTGCCACAGCCCTTGGGGACACATCCTGAGTGTCACAGCCCTTGGGGACACATCCTGGGCTGTCACAGCCCTTGGGGACACATCCTGGACCGTCCCAGCCCTTCACCCCTGGGGACACACTGAGGTCCCCAGGCAGTGCCACCGTCCCTCCAGGGGACAGTGCCAGAGTGCACAAGGCACAGCCTGGGGAGGGCTCCTGGGGGTGTCCCCACCCTTGGGGGAGCCCCTCATGGCTGTGTCCCCCTCCAGGACCCCAAGGGTGCCACTGTCCCCGCGCTGTCCCTGTCCCTGGGCCCCTGTGCCCTGGGCCCCATGTTCTGGTGCTCGGGCCCGGAGGCGGCGCGGCGCTGCCAGGTGAGTGGGGACACGGGGGGGACACTGGGGACACGGGGGCTGGCACCCCCTGCACCCCGAGTGACCCCCGGGCCCCCCGCAGGCCCTGCAGCACTGCAAGGACCATGTCTGGCTCTAGGGGGGCACCAGGAACCCCCCGCTTTCCCCAATAAAGCTTGGATGCAGCTCTGCCTCAGTGTCTGGGGGCTGGTGAGGGCTGGGGGGTGTCACAGGAAGCAGCAGAAGCCACAAACCCCCCAAACCCAAAGAAGAGAAGAGGTGAAAATGAGTTACAAAAATAGTGGGAGGCATTTACTGGGATGCACACAGCTCCAGGGGGGACTGGGGGTGTGCCCAGGTGGGTGTTGGGTGTCCCTGCGAGTCTGGGTGTCCATGGGGGAGCTTGGGGTGCTCCTAAACGGGTCTCAGGGTACCCCTAGGGGGCTGGGGATACCCCCGAGGGGGAGCTGGGGGTGTCCCCAAGGGGTTCTGGGTGTCCCCAGGGGGGTTCTGGGTGTCCCCAGGGGGGTTTTGGGTGTCCCCAAGGGGTTCTGGGTGTCCCCAGGGGGTTCTGGGTGTCCCCAAGGGGTTCTGGGTGTCCCCAAGGCTCTCAGGCTCCTTGTTGTTGATTCGTCTCGTCCTCCTCGCGTCGCTTCCAGATCTGCAGGAGAGCAGAAGGGGGTTGGTGGGGCCCAGGAGATGTCTGGGGATGTCAGGGGACACTGGGGGGTGTCACAGGACATTGAGGGGTCCCCCTCACCTGGATGTAGGCCTCGGACAGGGTGATCATCTGGGGCAGGATGTCGGTCACCTGCAGGTCCTGCAGCTCGTACCACTTCCCTGTGCCCTGCCAGGACCCGGGAGGGGCCGGGGTGACTCGGGGGGTCCCCGTGGCCCCCCAGCCCCCCGGGGAGGGGACACTCACGTGGTGCAGGACGTGGATGCGGTAGGAGCCCTCCGAGGGCTTCCCGTCGTGCACGATGTTGGCGATGAGGTCGTAGGTGGTGTGGGCGTGCGCGGCCTGCACCTCCTCGGACAGGTACTCCCGCAGGTCCACGTTCCTGGGCACCCACAGCGCCCTCAGACACCCACAGGGGCCTCCCGTCCCTCCTGGACTGCTGCAGTCCCCCAGATGCCCAGCACACCCCTCAGATATCTACATCCTCCTCCTCCTCCTCCCAGATGTTACAACACCCTGACACCTCCAGTGCCCAGAAACGCCCCCCAGGCGCCTTCAAACCCCTTCTGATGCCTAAAAACCCCTCAAAGCCCACCTGGATGCCTACAAAGGCCCCCCAGACACCCACATACCACCCTAGACACCTTCAAATCCCTGCACACTTCGACTCCCCTGGCTCGGGTGCTTCCAAAGCCCCTCTAGATGTTGCCAGCACTTCACAGGCATTTAAAACCCCCTAGAGCTGCCTTCAACCCCCCCAGATCCCCCAATCTCCTCTTGGACACTTTTAACCCTCCCCACAAGCCCCCAGCCCCCTGCCCAGGGCTCACGTGATGGGGAAGTTGACGATGGTGGGGTTCTTCTCCACAAAGAAGTTGTTCTTGGTGAAGCGCTTGATGCAGAAGATGAGGTAGGGCGGCAGGCGCGTCAGCTGGAAGCGCTTCAGGAAGTTCTCCTTGTAGGTCTTGTACTCCTTCTCGGTGCTGCCGTTGAACTTGGCCAGGATGCTGAACAGGGGCACCTGGGGGATGATCAGCTGCTCCTTCTCGTCCTTGTAGAGCGGCGCCGTGGGCAGGTCCAGGGTCAGGTACAGGAACGTGGACTCCACCATGCGCT